>NC_139218.1:157153530-157753530 GCF_055691185.1 Crinia signifera
TAATTTGAAATGCCCATTTTTGTGGGGCCAGAAAGGTGCGTCTTTAAAAGGCGATTTCTACGATACCCCACTTTTGCGCGTCGGACCGCGACTTTTTCCGGAAACGCCGAAAAACCGCAATTTTCAGGAGAAACGAGACGTACATCCTCCCCCTCTGCCGCCCACCCACCCAACTGACAGCCAGCCAGCAGACAAGCACAGAGAGTTCCGTGGGTCTGTCTGTGATGTCATAAAGGGCCTGCTGATCAATGGCCAGCTCTCTGATTGGCTGCTGTGTTTGATTGACAGATTGAATCTGGCAGCTGATTGGCTGTCTACCCTAAAGTGCATTACACACCCCTGATGGTACCACTGGCTAAGACTCCACCTCAGCTCATTGATTAATTATAAATTTAGAACAAATGATGGATGAAAGCAGGCAGGCCGGCCATTTTTTTCACGCTCATTGGACTTGTTTAATGCAATGCACCTTTGTATATTCACATGCATTCGCTTCATGCTGTAACCACTGTGCATAAAAATTTGGAAACATGGCATACAGTGTATCATTTGCTGTCTAAGTCATGTTTCCCATATTTTCCATTGCAAGATACAAGCCGGTTTGAGTGTTTGGGGCACATTTTAGCTAAAATCATCCTACGGGGCCTAACTGCTTATGCCAAAGCCTGCCTATTTTGAATGGCGTAGTGGTCACTGCAACCTTCAAAAAAATCAGGACTTACTACCCCAATAACCTGCTAACTCACCCCTGAAATACTTACTTATTCACACTATTTTGTTCATTTGACTTGTTTCTAATTTGAAATGCCCATTTTTGTGGGGCCAGAAAGGTGCGTCTTTAAAAGGCGATTTCTACGATACCCCACTTTTGCGCGTCGGACCGTGACTTTTTCCGGAAACGCAGAAAAACCGCAATTTTCAGGAGAAACGAGACGTACATCCTCCCCCTCTGCCGCCCACCCACCCAACTGACAGCCAGCCAGCAGACAAGCACAGAGAGTTCCGTGGGTCTGTCTGTGATGTCATAAAGGGCCTGCTGATCAATGGCCAGCTCTCTGATTGGCTGCTGTGTTTGATTGACAGATTGAATCTGGCAGCTGATTGGCTGTCTACCCTAAAGTGCATTACACACCCCTGATGGTACCACTGGCTAAGACTCCACCTCAGCTCATTGATTAATTATAAATTTAGAACAAATGATGGATGAAAGCAGGCAGGCCGGCCATTTTTTTCACGCTCATTGGACTTGTTTAATGCAATGCACCTTTGTATATTCACATGCATTCGCTTCATGCTGTAACCACTGTGCATAAAAATTTGGAAACATGGCATACAGTGTATCATTTGCTGTCTAAGTCATGTTTCCCATATTTTCCATTGCAAGATACAAGCCGGTTTGAGTGTTTGGGGCACATTTTAGCTAAAATCATCCTACGGGGCCTAACTGCTTATGCCAAAGCCTGCCTATTTTGAATGGCGTAGTGGTCACTGCAACCTCCAAAAAAATCAGGACTTACTACCCCAATAACCTGCTAACTCACCCCTGAAATACTTACTTATTCACACTATTTTGTTCATTTGACTTGTTTCTAATTTGAAATGCCCATTTTTGTGGGGCCAGAAAGGTGCGTCTTTAAAAGGCGATTTCTACGATACCCCACTTTTGCGCGTCGGACCGCGACTTATTCCGGAAACGCCGAAAAACCGCAATTTTCAGGAGAAACGAGACGTACATCCTCCCCCTCTGCCGCCCACCCACCCACCCAACTGACAGCCAGCCAGCAGACAAGCACAGAGAGTTCCGTGGGTCTGTCTGTGATGTCATAAAGGGCCTGCTGATCAATGGCCAGCTCTCTGATTGGCTGCTGTGTTTGATTGACAGATTGAATCTGGCAGCTGATTGGCTGTCTACCCTAAAGTGCATTACACACCCATGATGGTACCACTGGCTAAGACTCCACCTCAGCTCATTGATTAATTATAAATTTAGAACAAATGATGGATGAAAGCAGGCAGGCCGGCCATTTTTTTCACGCTCATTGGACTTGTTTAATGCAATGCACCTTTGTATATTCACATGCATTCGCTTCATGCTGTAACCACTGTGCATAAAAATTTGGAAACATGGCATACAGTGTATCATTTGCTGTCTAAGTCATGTTTCCCATATTTTCCATTGCAAGATACAAGCCGGTTTGAGTGTTTGGGGCACATTTTAGCTAAAATCATCCTACGGGGCCTAACTGCTTATGCCAAAGCCTGCCTATTTTGAATGGCGTAGTGGTCACTGCAACCTCCAAAAAAATCAGGACTTACTACCCCAATAACCTGCTAACTCACCCCTGAAATACTTACTTATTCACACTATTTTGTTCATTTGACTTGTTTCTAATTTGAAATGCCCATTTTTGTGGGGCCAGAAAGGTGCGTCTTTAAAAAGCGATTTCTACGATACCCCACTTTTGCGCGTCGGACCGCGACTTTTTCCGGAAACGCTGAAAAACCGCAATTTTCAGGAGAAACGAGACGTACATCCTCCCCCTCTGCCGCCCACCCACCCAACTGACAGCCAGCCAGCAGACAAGCACAGAGAGTTCCGTGGGTCTGTCTGTGATGTCATAAAGGGCCTGCTGATCAATGGCCAGCTCTCTGATTGGCTGCTGTGTTTGATTGACAGATTGAATCTGGCAGCTGATTGGCTGTCTACCCTAAAGTGCATTACACACCCCTGATGGTACCACTGGCTAAGACTCCACCTCAGCTCATTGATTAATTATAAATTTAGAACAAATGATGGATGAATGCAGGCAGGCCGGCCATTTTTTTCACGCTCATTGGACTTGTTTAATGCAATGCACCTTTGTATATTCACATGCATTCGCTTCATGCTGTAACCACTGTGCATAAAAATTTGGAAACATGGCATACAGTGTATCATTTGCTGTCTAAGTCATGTTTCCCATATTTTCCATTGCAAGATACAAGCCGGTTTGAGTGTTTGGGGCACATTTTAGCTAAAATCATCCTACGGGGCCTAACTGCTTATGCCAAAGCCTGCCTATTTTGAATGGCGTAGTGGATAATGCAACCTCCAAAAAAATCAGGACTTACTACCCCAATAACCTGCTAACTCACCCCTGAAATACTTACTTATTCACACTATTTTGTTCATTTGACTTGTTTCTAATTTGAAATGCCCATTTTTGTGGGGCCAGAAAGGTGCGTCTTTAAAAGGCGATTTCTACGATACCCCACTTTTGCGCGTCGGACCGCGACTTTTTCCGGAAACGCCGAAAAACCGCAATTTTCAGGAGAAACGAGACGTACATCCTCCCCCTCTGCCGCCCACCCACCCAACTGACAGCCAGCCAGCAGACAAGCACAGAGAGTTCCGTGGGTCTGTCTGTGATGTCATAAAGGGCCTGCTGATCAATGGCCAGCTCTCTGATTGGCTGCTGTGTTTGATTGACAGATTGAATCTGGCAGCTGATTGGCTGTCTACCCTAAAGTGCATTACACACCCCTGATGGTACCACTGGCTAAGACTCCACCTCAGCTCATTGATTAATTATAAATTTAGAACAAATGATGGATGAAAGCAGGCAGGCCGGCCATTTTTTTCACGCTCATTGGACTTGTTTAATGCAATGCACCTTTGTATATTCACATGCATTCGCTTCATGCTGTAACCACTGTGCATAAAAATTTGGAAACATGGCATACAGTGTATCATTTGCTGTCTAAGTCATGTTTCCCATATTTTCCATTGCAAGATACAAGCCGGTTTGAGTGTTTGGGGCACATTTTAGCTAAAATCATCCTACGGGGCCTAACTGCTTATGCCAAAGCCTGCCTATTTTGAATGGCGTAGTGGATAATGCAACCTCCAAAAAAATCAGGACTTACTACCCCAATAACCTGCTAACTCACCCCTGAAATACTTACTTATTCACACTATTTTGTTCATTTGACTTGTTTCTAATTTGAAATGCCCATTTTTGTGGGGCCAGAAAGGTGCGTCTTTAAAAGGCGATTTCTACGATACCCCACTTTTGCGCGTCGGACCGCGACTTTTTCCGGAAACGCCGAAAAACCGCAATTTTCAGGAGAAACGAGACGTACATCCTCCCCCTCTGCCGCCCACCCACCCAACTGACAGCCAGCCAGCAGACAAGCACAGAGAGTTCCGTGGGTCTGTCTGTGATGTCATAAAGGGCCTGCTGATCAATGGCCAGCTCTCTGATTGGCTGCTGTGTTTGATTGACAGATTGAATCTGGCAGCTGATTGGCTGTCTACCCTAAAGTGCATTACACACCCCTGATGGTACCACTGGCTAAGATTCCACCTCAGCTCATTGATTAATTATAAATTTAGAACAAATGATGGATGAAAGCAGGCAGGCCGGCCATTTTTTTCACGCTCATTGGAATTGTTTAATGCAATGCACCTTTGTATATTCACATGCATTCGCTTCATGCTGTAACCACTGTGCATAAAAATTTGGAAACATGGCATACAGTGTATCATTTGCTGTCTAAGTCATGTTTCCCATATTTTCCATTGCAAGATACAAGCCGGTTTGAGTGTTTGGGGCACATTTTAGCTAAAATCATCCTACGGGGCCTAACTGCTTATGCCAAAGCCTGCCTATTTTGAATGGCGTAGTGGTCACTGCAACCTTCAAAAAAATCAGGACTTACTACCCCAATAACCTGCTAACTCACCCCTGAAATACTTACTTATTCACACTATTTTGTTCATTTGACTTGTTTCTAATTTGAAATGCCCATTTTTGTGGGGCCAGAAAGGTGCGTCTTTAAAAGGCGATTTCTACGATACCCCACTTTTGCGCGTCGGACCGTGACTTTTTCCGGAAACGCAGAAAAACCGCAATTTTCAGGAGAAACGAGACGTACATCCTCCCCCTCTGCCGCCCACCCACCCAACTGACAGCCAGCCAGCAGACAAGCACAGAGAGTTCCGTGGGTCTGTCTGTGATGTCATAAAGGGCCTGCTGATCAATGGCCAGCTCTCTGATTGGCTGCTGTGTTTGATTGACAGATTGAATCTGGCAGCTGATTGGCTGTCTACCCTAAAGTGCATTACACACCCCTGATGGTACCACTGGCTAAGACTCCACCTCAGCTCATTGATTAATTATAAATTTAGAACAAATGATGGATGAAAGCAGGCAGGCCGGCCATTTTTTTCACGCTCATTGGACTTGTTTAATGCAATGCACCTTTGTATATTCACATGCATTCGCTTCATGCTGTAACCACTGTGCATAAAAATTTGGAAACATGGCATACAGTGTATCATTTGCTGTCTAAGTCATGTTTCCCATATTTTCCATTGCAAGATACAAGCCGGTTTGAGTGTTTGGGGCACATTTTAGCTAAAATCATCCTACGGGGCCTAACTGCTTATGCCAAAGCCTGCCTATTTTGAATGGCGTAGTGGTCACTGCAACCTCCAAAAAAATCAGGACTTACTACCCCAATAACCTGCTAACTCACCCCTGAAATACTTACTTATTCACACTATTTTGTTCATTTGACTTGTTTCTAATTTGAAATGCCCATTTTTGTGGGGCCAGAAAGGTGCGTCTTTAAAAGGCGATTTCTACGATACCCCACTTTTGCGCGTCGGACCGCGACTTATTCCGGAAACGCCGAAAAACCGCAATTTTCAGGAGAAACGAGACGTACATCCTCCCCCTCTGCCGCCCACCCACCCACCCAACTGACAGCCAGCCAGCAGACAAGCACAGAGAGTTCCGTGGGTCTGTCTGTGATGTCATAAAGGGCCTGCTGATCAATGGCCAGCTCTCTGATTGGCTGCTGTGTTTGATTGACAGATTGAATCTGGCAGCTGATTGGCTGTCTACCCTAAAGTGCATTACACACCCATGATGGTACCACTGGCTAAGACTCCACCTCAGCTCATTGATTAATTATAAATTTAGAACAAATGATGGATGAAAGCAGGCAGGCCGGCCATTTTTTTCACGCTCATTGGACTTGTTTAATGCAATGCACCTTTGTATATTCACATGCATTCGCTTCATGCTGTAACCACTGTGCATAAAAATTTGGAAACATGGCATACAGTGTATCATTTGCTGTCTAAGTCATGTTTCCCATATTTTCCATTGCAAGATACAAGCCGGTTTGAGTGTTTGGGGCACATTTTAGCTAAAATCATCCTACGGGGCCTAACTGCTTATGCCAAAGCCTGCCTATTTTGAATGGCGTAGTGGTCACTGCAACCTCCAAAAAAATCAGGACTTACTACCCCAATAACCTGCTAACTCACCCCTGAAATACTTACTTATTCACACTATTTTGTTCATTTGACTTGTTTCTAATTTGAAATGCCCATTTTTGTGGGGCCAGAAAGGTGCGTCTTTAAAAAGCGATTTCTACGATACCCCACTTTTGCGCGTCGGACCGCGACTTTTTCCGGAAACGCTGAAAAACCGCAATTTTCAGGAGAAACGAGACGTACATCCTCCCCCTCTGCCGCCCACCCACCCAACTGACAGCCAGCCAGCAGACAAGCACAGAGAGTTCCGTGGGTCTGTCTGTGATGTCATAAAGGGCCTGCTGATCAATGGCCAGCTCTCTGATTGGCTGCTGTGTTTGATTGACAGATTGAATCTGGCAGCTGATTGGCTGTCTACCCTAAAGTGCATTACACACCCCTGATGGTACCACTGGCTAAGACTCCACCTCAGCTCATTGATTAATTATAAATTTAGAACAAATGATGGATGAATGCAGGCAGGCCGGCCATTTTTTTCACGCTCATTGGACTTGTTTAATGCAATGCACCTTTGTATATTCACATGCATTCGCTTCATGCTGTAACCACTGTGCATAAAAATTTGGAAACATGGCATACAGTGTATCATTTGCTGTCTAAGTCATGTTTCCCATATTTTCCATTGCAAGATACAAGCCGGTTTGAGTGTTTGGGGCACATTTTAGCTAAAATCATCCTACGGGGCCTAACTGCTTATGCCAAAGCCTGCCTATTTTGAATGGCGTAGTGGATAATGCAACCTCCAAAAAAATCAGGACTTACTACCCCAATAACCTGCTAACTCACCCCTGAAATACTTACTTATTCACACTATTTTGTTCATTTGACTTGTTTCTAATTTGAAATGCCCATTTTTGTGGGGCCAGAAAGGTGCGTCTTTAAAAGGCGATTTCTACGATACCCCACTTTTGCGCGTCGGACCGCGACTTTTTCCGGAAACGCCGAAAAACCGCAATTTTCAGGAGAAACGAGACGTACATCCTCCCCCTCTGCCGCCCACCCACCCAACTGACAGCCAGCCAGCAGACAAGCACAGAGAGTTCCGTGGGTCTGTCTGTGATGTCATAAAGGGCCTGCTGATCAATGGCCAGCTCTCTGATTGGCTGCTGTGTTTGATTGACAGATTGAATCTGGCAGCTGATTGGCTGTCTACCCTAAAGTGCATTACACACCCCTGATGGTACCACTGGCTAAGACTCCACCTCAGCTCATTGATTAATTATAAATTTAGAACAAATGATGGATGAAAGCAGGCAGGCCGGCCATTTTTTTCACGCTCATTGGACTTGTTTAATGCAATGCACCTTTGTATATTCACATGCATTCGCTTCATGCTGTAACCACTGTGCATAAAAATTTGGAAACATGGCATACAGTGTATCATTTGCTGTCTAAGTCATGTTTCCCATATTTTCCATTGCAAGATACAAGCCGGTTTGAGTGTTTGGGGCACATTTTAGCTAAAATCATCCTACGGGGCCTAACTGCTTATGCCAAAGCCTGCCTATTTTGAATGGCGTAGTGGTCACTGCAACCTCCAAAAAAATCAGGACTTACTACCCCAATAACCTGCTAACTCACCCCTGAAATACTTACTTATTCACACTATTTTGTTCATTTGACTTGTTTCTAATTTGAAATGCCCATTTTTGTGGGGCCAGAAAGGTGCGTCTTTAAAAGGCGATTTCTACGATACCCCACTTTTGCGCGTCGGACCGTGACTTTTTCCGGAAACGCAGAAAAACCGCAATTTTCAGGAGAAACGAGACGTACATCCTCCCCCTCTGCCGCCCACCCACCCAACTGACAGCCAGCCAGCAGACAAGCACAGAGAGTTCCGTGGGTCTGTCTGTGATGTCATAAAGGGCCTGCTGATCAATGGCCAGCTCTCTGATTGGCTGCTGTGTTTGATTGACAGATTGAATCTGGCAGCTGATTGGCTGTCTACCCTAAAGTGCATTACACACCCCTGATGGTACCACTGGCTAAGACTCCACCTCAGCTCATTGATTAATTATAAATTTAGAACAAATGATGGATGAAAGCAGGCAGGCCGGCCATTTTTTTCACGCTCATTGGACTTGTTTAATGCAATGCACCTTTGTATATTCACATGCATTCGCTTCATGCTGTAACCACTGTGCATAAAAATTTGGAAACATGGCATACAGTGTATCATTTGCTGTCTAAGTCATGTTTCCCATATTTTCCATTGCAAGATACAAGCCGGTTTGAGTGTTTGGGGCACATTTTAGCTAAAATCATCCTACGGGGCCTAACTGCTTATGCCAAAGCCTGCCTATTTTGAATGGCGTAGTGGTCACTGCAACCTCCAAAAAAATCAGGACTTACTACCCCAATAACCTGCTAACTCACCCCTGAAATACTTACTTATTCACACTATTTTGTTCATTTGACTTGTTTCTAATTTGAAATGCCCATTTTTGTGGGGCCAGAAAGGTGCGTCTTTAAAAGGCGATTTCTACGATACCCCACTTTTGCGCGTCGGACCGCGACTTATTCCGGAAACGCCGAAAAACCGCAATTTTCAGGAGAAACGAGACGTACATCCTCCCCCTCTGCCGCCCACCCACCCACCCAACTGACAGCCAGCCAGCAGACAAGCACAGAGAGTTCCGTGGGTCTGTCTGTGATGTCATAAAGGGCCTGCTGATCAATGGCCAGCTCTCTGATTGGCTGCTGTGTTTGATTGACAGATTGAATCTGGCAGCTGATTGGCTGTCTACCCTAAAGTGCATTACACACCCATGATGGTACCACTGGCTAAGACTCCACCTCAGCTCATTGATTAATTATAAATTTAGAACAAATGATGGATGAAAGCAGGCAGGCCGGCCATTTTTTTCACGCTCATTGGACTTGTTTAATGCAATGCACCTTTGTATATTCACATGCATTCGCTTCATGCTGTAACCACTGTGCATAAAAATTTGGAAACATGGCATACAGTGTATCATTTGCTGTCTAAGTCATGTTTCCCATATTTTCCATTGCAAGATACAAGCCGGTTTGAGTGTTTGGGGCACATTTTAGCTAAAATCATCCTACGGGGCCTAACTGCTTATGCCAAAGCCTGCCTATTTTGAATGGCGTAGTGGTCACTGCAACCTCCAAAAAAATCAGGACTTACTACCCCAATAACCTGCTAACTCACCCCTGAAATACTTACTTATTCACACTATTTTGTTCATTTGACTTGTTTCTAATTTGAAATGCCCATTTTTGTGGGGCCAGAAAGGTGCGTCTTTAAAAAGCGATTTCTACGATACCCCACTTTTGCGCGTCGGACCGCGACTTTTTCCGGAAACGCTGAAAAACCGCAATTTTCAGGAGAAACGAGACGTACATCCTCCCCCTCTGCCGCCCACCCACCCAACTGACAGCCAGCCAGCAGACAAGCACAGAGAGTTCCGTGGGTCTGTCTGTGATGTCATAAAGGGCCTGCTGATCAATGGCCAGCTCTCTGATTGGCTGCTGTGTTTGATTGACAGATTGAATCTGGCAGCTGATTGGCTGTCTACCCTAAAGTGCATTACACACCCCTGATGGTACCACTGGCTAAGACTCCACCTCAGCTCATTGATTAATTATAAATTTAGAACAAATGATGGATGAATGCAGGCAGGCCGGACATTTTTTTCACGCTCATTGGACTTGTTTAATGCAATGCACCTTTGTATATTCACATGCATTCGCTTCATGCTGTAACCACTGTGCATAAAAATTTGGAAACATGGCATACAGTGTATCATTTGCTGTCTAAGTCATGTTTCCCATATTTTCCATTGCAAGATACAAGCCGGTTTGAGTGTTTGGGGCACATTTTAGCTAAAATCATCCTACGGGCCCTAACTGCTTATGCTAAAGCCTGCCTATTTTGAATGGCGTAGTGGTCACTGCAACCTCCAAAAAAATCAGGACTTACTACCCCAATAACCTGCTAACTCACCCCTGAAATACTTACTTATTCACACTATTTTGTTCATTTGACTTGTTTCTAATTTGAAATGCCCATTTTTGTGGGGCCAGAAAGGTGCGTCTATAAAAGGCGATTTCTACGATACCCCACTTTTGCGCGTCGGACCGTGACTTTTTCCGGAAACGCCGAAAAAACGCAATTTTCAGGAGAAACGAGACGTACATCCTCCCCCTCTGCCGCCCACCCACCCAACTGACAGCCAGCCAGCAGACAAGCACAGAGAGTTCCGTGGGTCTGTCTGTGATGTCATAAAGGGCCTGCTGATCAATGGCCAGCTCTCTGATTGGCTGCTGTGTTTGATTGACAGATTGAATCTGGCAGCTGATTGGCTGTCTACCCTAAAGTGCATTACACACCCCTGATGGTACCACTGGCTAAGACTCCACCTCAGCTCATTGATTAATTATAAATTTAGAACAAATGATGGATGAAAGCAGGCAGGCCGGCCATTTTTTTCACGCTCATTGGACTTGTTTAATGCAATGCACCTGTGTATATTCACATGCATTCACTTCATGCTGTAACCACTGTGCATAAAAATTTGGAAACATGGCATACAGTGTATCATTTGCTGTCTAAGTCATGTTTCCCATATTTTCCATTGCAAGATACAAGCCGGTTTGAGTGTTTGGGGCACATTTTAGCTAAAATCATCCTACGGGGCCTAACTGCTTATGCTAAAGCCTGCCTATTTTGAATGGCGTAGTGGTCACTGCAACCTCCAAAAAAATCAGGACTTACTACCCCAATAACCTGCTAACTCACCCCTGAAATACTTACTTATTCACACTATTTTGTTCATTTGACTTGTTTCTAATTTGAAATGTCCATTTTTGTGGGGCCAGAAAGGTGCGTCTTTAAAAGGCGATTTCTACGATACCCCACTTTTGCGCGTCGGACCGCGACTTTTTCCGGAAACGCCGAAAAACCGCAATTTTCAGGAGAAACGAGATGTACATCCTCCCCCTCTGCCGCCCACCCACCCAACAGACAGCCAGCCAGCAGACAAGCACAGAGAGTTCCGTGGGTCTGTCTGTGATGTCATAAAGGGCCTGCTGATCAATGGCCAGCTCTCTGATTGGCTGCTGTGTTTGATTGACAGATTGAATCTGGCAGCTGATTGGCTGTCTACCCTAAAGTGCATTACACACCCCTGATGGTACCACTGGCTAAGACTCCACCTCAGCTCATTGATTAATTATAAATTTAGAACAAATGATGGATGAAAGCAGGCAGGCCGGCCATTTTTTTCACGCTCATTGGACTTGTTTAATGCAATGCACCTGTGTATATTCACATGCATTCACTTCATGCTGTAACCACTGTGCATAAAAATTTGGAAACATGGCATACAGTGTATCATTTGCTGTCTAAGTCATGTTTCCCATATTTTCCATTGCAAGATACAAGCCGGTTTGAGTGTTTGGGGCACATTTTAGCTAAAATCATCCTACGGGGCCTAAATGCTTATGCTAAAGCCTGCCTATTTTGAATGGCGTAGTGGTCACTGCAACCTCCAAAAAAATCAGGACTTACTACCCCAATAACCTGCTAACTCACCCCTGAAATACTTACTTATTCACACTATTTTGTTCATTTGACTTGTTTCTAATTTGAAATGCCCATTTTTGTGGGGCCAGAAAGGTGCGTCTTTAAAAGGCGATTTCTACGATACCCCACTTTTGCGCGTCGGACCGCGACTTTTTCCGGAAACGCTGAAAAACCGCAATTTTCAGGAGAAACGAGACGTACATCCTCCCCCTCTGCCGCCCACCCACCCAACTGACAGCCAGCCAGCAGACAAGCACAGAGAGTTCCGTGGGTCTGTCTGTGATGTCATAAAGGGCCTGCTGATCAATGGCCAGCTCTCTGATTGGCTGCTGTGTTTGATTGACAGATTGAATCTGGCAGCTGATTGGCTGTCTACCCTAAAGTGCATTACACACCCCTGATGGTACCACTGGCTAAGACTCCACCTCAGCTCATTGATTAATTATAAATTTAGAACAAATGATGGATGAAAGCAGGCAGGCCGGCCATTTTTTTCACGCTCATTGGACTTTTTTAATGCAATGCACCTTTGTATATTCACATGCATTCGCTTCATGCTGTAACCACTGTGCATAAAAATTTGGAAACATGGCATACAGTGTATCATTTGCTGTCTAAGTCATGTTTCCCATATTTTCCATTGCAAGATACAAGCCGGTTTGAGTGTTTGGGGCACATTTTAGCTAAAATCATCCTACGGGGCCTAACTGCTTATGCTAAAGCCTGCCTATTTTGAATGGCGTAGTGGTCACTGCAACCTCCAAAAAAATCAGGACTTACTACCCCAATAACCTGCTAACTCACCCCTGAAATACTTACTTATTCACACTATTTTGTTCATTTGACTTGTTTCTAATTTGAAATGCCCATTTTTGTGGGGCCAGAAAGGTGCGTCTTTAAAAGGCGATTTCTACGATACCCCACTTTTGCGCGTCGGACCGCGACTTTTTCCGGAAACGCCGAAAAACCGCAATTTTCAGGAGAAACGAGACGTACATCCACCCCCTCTGCCGTCCACCCACCCAACTGACAGCCAGCCAGCAGACAAGCACAGAGAGTTCCGTGGGTCTGTCTGTGATGTCATAAAGGGCCTGCTGATCAATGGCCAGCTCTCTGATTGGCTGCTGTGTTTGATTGACAGATTGAATCTGGCAGCTGATTGGCTGTCTACCCTAAAGTGCATTACACACCCCTGATGGTACCACTGGCTAAGACTCCACCTCAGCTCATTGATTAATTATAAATTTAGAACAAATGATGGATGAAAGCAGGCAGGCCGGCCATTTTTTTCACGCTCATTGGACTTGTTTAATGCAATGCACCTGTGTATATTCACATGCATTCACTTCATGCTGTAACCACTGTGCATAAAAATTTGGAAACATGGCATACAGTGTATCATTTGCTGTCTAAGTCATGTTTCCCATATTTTCCATTGCAAGATACAAGCCGGTTTGAGTGTTTGGGGCACATTTTAGCTAAAATCATCCTACGGGGCCTAACTGCTTATGCTAAAGCCTGCCTATTTTGAATGGCGTAGTGGTCACTGCAACCTCCAAAAAAATCAGGACTTACTACCCCAATAACCTGCTAACTCACCCCTGAAATACTTACTTATTCACACTATTTTGTTCATTTGACTTGTTTCTAATTTGAAATGCCCATTTTTGTGGGGCCAGAAAGGTGCGTCTTTAAAAGGCGATTTCTACGATACCCCACTTTTGCGCGTCGGACCGCGACTTTTTCCGGAAACGCTGAAAAACCGCAATTTTCAGGAGAAACGAGACGTACATCCTCCCCCTCTGCCGCCCACCCACCCAACTGACAGCCAGCCAGCAGACAAGCACAGAGAGTTCCGTGGGTCTGTCTGTGATGTCATAAAGGGCCTGCTGATCAATGGCCAGCTCTCTGATTGGCTGCTGTGTTTGATTGACAGATTGAATCTGGCAGCTGATTGGCTGTCTACCCTAAAGTGCATTACACACCCCTGATGGTACCACTGGCTAAGACTCCACCTCAGCTCATTGATTAATTATAAATTTAGAACAAATGATGGATGAAAGCAGGCAGGCCGGCCATTTTTTTCACGCTCATTGGACTTGTTTAATGCAATGCACCTTTGTATATTCACATGCATTCGCTTCATGCTGTAACCACTGTGCATAAAAATTTGGAAACATGGCATACAGTGTATCATTTGCTGTCTAAGTCATGTTTCCCATATTTTCCATTGCAAGATACAAGCCGGTTTGAGTGTTTGGGGCACATTTTAGCTAAAATCATCCTACGGGGCCTAACTGCTTATGCCAAAGCCTGCCTATTTTGAATGGCGTAGTGGTCAATGCAACCTCCAAAAAAATCAGGACTTACTACCCCAATAACCTGCTAACTCACCCCTGAAATACTTACTTATTCACACTATTTTGTTCATTTGACTTGTTTCTAATTTGAAATGCCCATTTTTGTGGGGCCAGAAAGGTGCGTCTTTAAAAGGCGATTTCTACGATACCCCACTTTTGCGCGTCGGACCGCGACTTTTTCCGGAAACGCCGAAAAACCGCAATTTTCAGGAGAAACGAGACGTACATCCTCCCCCTCTGCCGCCCACCCACCCAACTGACAGCCAGCCAGCAGACAAGCACAGAGAGTTCCGTGGGTCTGTCTGTGATGTCATAAAGGGCCTGCTGATCAATGGCCAGCTCTCTGATTGGCTGCTGTGTTTGATTGACAGATTGAATCTGGCAGCTGATTGGCTGTCTACCCTAAAGTGCATTACACACCCCTGATGGTACCACTGGCTAAGACTCCACCTCAGCTCATTGATTAATTATAAATTTAGAACAAATGATGGATGAAAGCAGGCAGGCCGGCCATTTTTTTCACGCTCATTGGACTTGTTTAATGCAATGCACCTTTGTATATTCACATGCATTCGCTTCATGCTGTAACCACTGTGCATAAACATTTGGAAACATGGCATACAGTGTATCATTTGCTGTCTAAGTCATGTTTCCCATATTTTCCATTGCAAGATACAAGCCGGTTTGAGTGTTTGGGGCACATTTTAGCTAAAATCATCCTACGGGGCCTAACTGCTTATGCTAAAGCCTGCCTATTTTGAATGGCGTAGTGGTCACTGCAACCTCCAAAAAAATCAGGACTTACTACCCCAATAACCTGCTAACTCACCCCTGAAATACTTACTTATTCACACTATTTTGTTCATTTGACTTGTTTCTAATTTGAAATGCCCATTTTTGTGGGGCCAGAAAGGTGCGTCTTTAAAAGGCGATTTCTACGATACCCCACTTTTGCGCGTCGGACCGCGACTTTTTCCGGAAACGCTGAAAAACCGCAATTTTCAGGAGAAACGAGACGTACATCCTCCCCCTCTGCCGCCCACCCACCCAACTGACAGCCAGCCAGCAGACAAGCACAGAGAGTTCCGTGGGTCTGTCTGTGATGTCATAAAGGGCCTGCTGATCAATGGCCAGCTCTCTGATTGGCTGCTGTGTTTGATTGACAGATTGAATCTGGCAGCTGATTGGCTGTCTACCCTAAAGTGCATTACACACCCCTGATGGTACCACTGGCTAAGACTCCACCTCAGCTCATTGATTAATTATAAATTTAGAACAAATGATGGATGAAAGCAGGCAGGCCGGCCATTTTTTTCACGCTCATTGGACTTGTTTAATGCAATGCACCTGTGTATATTCAAATGCATTCACTTCATGCTGTAACCACTGTGCATAAAAATTTGGAAACATGGCATACAGTGTATCATTTGCTGTCTAAGTCATGTTTCCCATATTTTCCATTGCAAGATACAAGCCGGTTTGAGTGTTTGGGGCACATTTTAGCTAAAATCATCCTACGGGGCCTAACTGCTTATGCTAAAGCCTGCCTATTTTGAATGGCGTAGTGGTCACTGCAACCTCCAAAAAAATCAGGACTTACTACCCCAATAACCTGCTAACTCACCCCTGAAATACTTACTTATTCACACTATTTTGTTCATTTGACTTGTTTCTAATTTGAAATGCCCATTTTTGTGTGGCCAGAAAGGTGCGTCTTTAAAAGGCGATTTCTACGATACCCCACTTTTGCTCGTCGGACCGCGACTTTTTCCGGAAACGCTGAAAAACCGCAATTTTCAGGAGAAACGAGACGTACATCCTCCCCCTCTGCCGCCCACCCACCCAACTGACAGCCAGCCAGCAGACAAGCACAGAGAGTTCCGTGGGTCTGTCTGTGATGTCATAAAGGGCCTGCTGATCAATGGCCAGCTCTCTGATTGGCTGCTGTGTTTGATTGACAGATTGAATCTGGCAGCTGATTGGCTGTCTACCCTAAAGTGCATTACACACCCTTGATGGTACCACTGGCTAAGACTCCACCTCAGCTCATTGATTAATTATAAATTTAGAACAAATGATGGATGAAAGCAGGCAGGCCGGCCATTTTTTTCACGCTCATTGGACTTGTTTAATGCAATGCACCTTTGTATATTCACATGCATTCGCTTCATGCTGTAACCACTGTGCATAAAAATTTGGAAACATGGCATACAGTGTATCATTTGCTGTCTAAGTCATGTTTCCCATATTTTCCATTGCAAGATACAAGCCGGTTTGAGTGTTTGGGGCACATTTTAGCTAAAATCATCCTACGGGGCCTAACTGCTTATGCTAAAGCCTGCCTATTTTGAATGGCGTAGTGGTCACTGCAACCTCCAAAAAAATCAGGACTTACTACCCCAATAACCTGCTAACTCACCCCTGAAATACTTACTTATTCACACTATTTTGTTCATTTGACTTGTTTCTAATTTGAAATGCCCATTTTTGTGGGGCCAGAAAGGTGCGTCTTTAAAAGGCGATTTCTACGATACCCCACTTTTGCGCGTCGGACCGCGACTTTTTCCGGAAACGCCGAAAAACCGCAATTTTCAGGAGAAACGAGACGTACATCCACCCCCTCTGCCGTCCACCCACCCAACTGACAGCCAGCCAGCAGACAGGCACAGAGAGTTCCGTGGGTCTGTCTGTGATGTCATAAAGGGCCTGCTGATCAATGGCCAGCTCTCTGATTGGCTGCTGTGTTTGATTGACAGATTGAATCTGGCAGCTGATTGGCTGTCTACCCTAAAGTGCATTACACACCCCTGATGGTACCACTGGCTAAGACTCCACCTCAGCTCATTGATTAATTATAAATTTAGAACAAATGATGGATGAAAGCAGGCAGGCCGGCCATTTTTTTCACGCTCATTGGACTTGTTTAATGCAATGCACCTGTGTATATTCACATGCATTCACTTCATGCTGTAACCACTGTGCATAAAAATTTGGAAACATGGCATACAGTGTATCATTTGCTGTCTAAGTCATGTTTCCCATATTTTCCATTGCAAGATACAAGCCGGTTTGAGTGTTTGGGGCACATTTTAGCTAAAATCATCCTACGGGGCCTAACTGCTTATGCTAAAGCCTGCCTATTTTGAATGGCGTAGTGGTCACTGCAACCTCCAAAAAAATCAGGACTTACTACCCCAATAACCTGCTAACTCACCCCTGAAATACTTACTTATTCACACTATTTTGTTCATTTGACTTGTTTCTAATTTGAAATGCCCATTTTTGTGGGGCCAGAAAGGTGCGTCTTTAAAAGGCGATTTCTACGATACCCCACTTTTGCGCGTCGGACCGCGACTTTTTCCGGAAACGCTGAAAAACCGCAATTTTCAGGAGAAACGAGACGTACATCCTCCCCCTCTGCCGCCCACCCACCCAACTGACAGCCAGCCAGCAGACAAGCACAGAGAGTTCCGTGGGTCTGTCTGTGATGTCATAAAGGGCCTGCTGATCAATGGCCAGCTCTCTGATTGGCTGCTGTGTTTGATTGACAGATTGAATCTGGCAGCTGATTGGCTGTCTACCCTAAAGTGCATTACACACCCCTGATGGTACCACTGGCTAAGACTCCACCTCAGCTCATTGATTAATTATAAATTTAGAACAAATGATGGATGAAAGCAGGCAGGCCGGCCATTTTTTTCACGCTCATTGGACTTGTTTAATGCAATGCACCTGTGTATATTCAAATGCATTCACTTCATGCTGTAACCACTGTGCATAAAAATTTGGAAACATGGCATACAGTGTATCATTTGCTGTCTAAGTCATGTTTCCCATATTTTCCATTGCAAGATACAAGCCGGTTTGAGTGTTTGGGGCACATTTTAGCTAAAATCATCCTACGGGGCCTAACTGCTTATGCTAAAGCCTGCCTATTTTGAATGGCGTAGTGGTCACTGCAACCTCCAAAAAAATCAGGACTTACTACCCCAATAACCTGCTAACTCACCCCTGAAATACTTACTTATTCACACTATTTTGTTCATTTGACTTGTTTCTAATTTGAAATGCCCATTTTTGTGGGGCCAGAAAGGTGCGTCTTTAAAAGGCGATTTCTACGATACCCCACTTTTGCGCGTCGGACCGCGACTTTTTCCGGAAACGCTGAAAAACCGCAATTTTCAGGAGAAACGAGACGTACATCCTCCCCCTCTGCCGCCCACCCACCCAACTGACAGCCAGCCAGCAGACAAGCACAGAGAGTTCCGTGGGTCTGTCTGTGATGTCATAAAGGGCCTGCTGATCAATGGCCAGCTCTCTGATTGGCTGCTGTGTTTGATTGACAGATTGAATCTGGCAGCTGATTGGCTGTCTACCCTAAAGTGCATTACACACCCCTGATGGTACCACTGGCTAAGACTCCACCTCAGCTCATTGATAAATTATAAATTTAGAACAAATGATGGATGAAAGCAGGCAGGCCGGCCATTTTTTTCACGCTCATTGGACTTGTTTAATGCAATGCACCTTTGTATATTCACATGCATTCGCTTCATGCTGTAACCACTGTGCATAAAAATTTGGAAACATGGCATACAGTGTATCATTTGCTGTCTAAGTCATGTTTCCCATATTTTCCATTGCAAGATACAAGCCGGTTTGAGTGTTTGGGGCACATTTTAGCTAAAATCATCCTACGGGGCCTAACTGCTTATGCCAAAGCCTGCCTATTTTGAATGGCGTAGTGGTCAATGCAACCTCCAAAAAAATCAGGACTTACTACCCCAATAACCTGCTAACTCACCCCTGAAATACTTACTTATTCACACTATTTTGTTCATTTGACTTGTTTCTAATTTGAAATGCCCATTTTTGTGGGGCCAGAAAGGTGCGTCTTTAAAAGGCGATTTCTACGATACCCCACTTTTGCGCGTCGGACCGCGACTTTTTCCGGAAACGCCGAAAAACCGCAATTTTCAGGAGAAACGAGACGTACATCCTCCCCCTCTGCCGCCCACCCACCCAACTGACAGCCAGCCAGCAGACAAGCACAGAGAGTTCCGTGGGTCTGTCTGTGATGTCATAAAGGGCCTGCTGATCAATGGCCAGCTCTCTGATTGGCTGCTGTGTTTGATTGACAGATTGAATCTGGCAGCTGATTGGCTGTCTACCCTAAAGTGCATTACACACCCCTGATGGTACCACTGGCTAAGACTCCACCTCAGCTCATTGATTAATTATAAATTTAGAACAAATGATGGATGAAAGCAGGCAGGCCGGCCATTTTTTTCACGCTCATTGGACTTGTTTAATGCAATGCACCTTTGTATATTCACATGCATTCGCTTCATGCTGTAACCACTGTGCATAAAAATTTGGAAACATGGCATACAGTGTATCATTTGCTGTCTAAGTCATGTTTCCCATATTTTCCATTGCAAGATACAAGCCGGTTTGAGTGTTTGGGGCACATTTTAGCTAAAATCATCCTACGGGGCCTAACTGCTTATGCTAAAGCCTGCCTATTTTGAATGGCGTAGTGGTCACTGCAACCTCCAAAAAAATCAGGACTTACTACCCCAATAACCTGCTAACTCACCCCTGAAATACTTACATATTCACACTATTTTGTTCATTTGACTTGTTTCTAATTTGAAATGCCCATTTTTGTGGGGCCAGAAAGGTGCGTCTTTAAAAGGCGATTTCTACGATACCCCACTTTTGCGCGTCGGACCGCGACTTTTTCCGGAAACGCCGAAAAACCGCAATTTTCAGGAGAAACGAGACGTACATCCTCCCCCTCTGCCGCCCACCCACCCAACTGACAGCCAGCCAGCAGACAAGCACAGAGAGTTCCGTGGGTCTGTCTGTGATGTCATAAAGGGCCTGCTGATCAATGGCCAGCTCTCTGATTGGCTGCTGTGTTTGATTGACAGATTGAATCTGGCAGCTGATTGGCTGTCTACCCTAAAGTGCATTACACACCCCTGATGGTACCACTGGCTAAGACTCCACCTCAGCTCATTGATTAATTATAAATTTAGAACAAATGATGGATGAAAGCAGGCAGGCCGGCCATTTTTTTCACGCTCATTGGACTTGTTTAATGCAATGCACCTGTGTATATTCAAATGCATTCACTTCATACTGTAACCACTGTGCATAAAAATTTGGAAACATGGCATACAGTGTATCATTTGCTGTCTAAGTCATGTTTCCCATATTTTCCATTGCAAGATACAAGCCGGTTTGAGTGTTTGGGGCACATTTTAGCTAAAATCATCCTACGGGGCCTAACTGCTTATGCTAAAGCCTGCCTATTTTGAATGGCGTAGTGGTCACTGCAACCTCCAAAAAAATCAGGACTTACTACCCCAATAACCTGCTAACTCACCCCTGAAATACTTACTTATTCACACTATTTTGTTCATTTGACTTGTTTCTAATTTGAAATGCCCATTTTTGTGGGGCCAGAAAGGTGCGTCTTTAAAAGGCGATTTCTACGATACCCCACTTTTGCGCGTCGGACCGCGACTTTTTCCGGAAACGCCGAAAAACCGCAATTTTCAGGAGAAACGAGACGTACATCCACCCCCTCTGCCGCCCACCCACCCAACTGACAGCCAGCCAGCAGACAAGCACAGAGAGTTCCGTGGGTCTGTCTGTGATGTCATAAAGGGCCTGCTGATCAATGGCCAGCTCTCTGATTGGCTGCTGTGTTTGATTGACAGATTGAATCTGGCAGCTGATTGGCTGTCTACCCTAAAGTGCATTACACACCCCTGATGGTACCACTGGCTAAGACTCCACCTCAGCTCATTGATTAATTATAAATTTAGAACAAATGATGGATGAAAGCAGGCAGGCCGGCCATTTTTTTCACGCTCATTGGACTTGTTTAATGCAATGCACCTGTGTATATTCACATGCATTCACTTCATGCTGTAACCACTGTGCATAAAAATTTGGAAACATGGCATACAGTGTATCATTTGCTGTCTAAGTCATGTTTCCCATATTTTCCATTGCAAGATACAAGCCGGTTTGAGTGTTTGGGGCACATTTTAGCTAAAATCATCCTACGGGGCCTAACTGCTTATGCCAAAGCCTGCCTATTTTGAATGGCGTAGTGGTCAATGCAACCTCCAAAAAAATCAGGACTTACTTACACCAATAACCTGCGAAATCACCCCTGAAATACTTACTTATTCACACTATTTTGTTCATTTGACTTGTTTCTAATTTGAAATGCCCATTTTTGTGGGGCCAGAAAGGTGCGTCTTTAAAAGGCGATTTCTACGATACCCCACTTTTGCGCGTCGGACCGCGACTTTTTCCGGAAACGCCGAAAAACCGCAATTTTCAGGAGAAACAAGACGTACATCCTCCCCCTCTGCCGCCCACCCACCCAACTGACAGCCAGCCAGCAGACAAGCACAGAGAGTTCCGTGGGTCTGTCTGTGATGTCATAAAGGGCCTGCTGATCAATGGCCAGCTCTCTGATTGGCTGCTGTGTTTGATTGACAGATTGAATCTGGCAGCTGATTGGCTGTCTACCCTAAAGTGCATTACACACCCCTGATGGTACCACTGGCTAAGACTCCACCTCAGCTCATTGATTAATTATAAATTTAGAACAAATGATGGATGAAAGCAGGCAAGCCGGCCATTTTTTTCACGCTCATTGGACTTGTTTAATGCAATGCACCTGTGTATATTCACATGCATTCACTTCATGCTGTAACCACTGTGCATAAAAATTTGGAAACATGGCATACAGTGTATCATTTGCTGTCTAAGTCATGTTTCCCATATTTTCCATTGCAAGATACAAGCCGTTTTGAGTGTTTGGGGCACATTTTAGCTAAAATCATCCTACGGGGCCTAAATGCTTATGCTAAAGCCTGCCTATTTTGAATGGCGTAGTGGTCACTGCAACCTCCAAAAAAATCAGGACTTACTACCCCAATAACCTGCTAACTCACCCCTGAAATACTTACTTATTCACACTATTTTGTTCATTTGACTTGTTTCTAATTTGAAATGCCCATTTTTGTGGGGCCAGAAAGGTGCGTCTTTAAAAGGCGATTTCTACGATACCCCACTTTTGCGCGTCGGACCGCGACTTTTTCCGGAAACGCTGAAAAACCGCAATTTTCAGGAGAAACGAGACGTACATCCTCCCCCTCTGCCGCCCACCCACCCAACTGACAGCCAGCCAGCAGACAAGCACAGAGAGTTCCGTGGGTCTGTCTGTGATGTCATAAAGGGCCTGCTGATCAATGGCCAGCTCTCTGATTGGCTGCTGTGTTTGATTGACAGATTGAATCTGGCAGCTGATTGGCTGTCTACCCTAAAGTGCATTACACACCCCTGATGGTACCACTGGCTAAGACTCCACCTCAGCTCATTGATTAATTATAAATTTAGAACAAATGATGGATGAAAGCAGGCAGGCCGGCCATTTTTTTCACGCTCATTGGACTTGTTTAATGCAATGCACCTTTGTATATTCACATGCATTCGCTTCATGCTGTAACCACTGTGCATAAAAATTTGGAAACATGGCATACAGTGTATCATTTGCTGTCTAAGTCATGTTTCCCATATTTTCCATTGCAAGATACAAGCCGGTTTGAGTGTTTGGGGCACATTTTAGCTAAAATCATCCTACGGGGCCTAACTGCTTATGCCAAAGCCTGCCTATTTTGAATGGCGTAGTGGTCACTGCAACCTCCAAAAAAATCAGGACTTACTACCCCAATAACCTGCTAACTCACCCCTGAAATACTTACTTATTTACACTATTTTGTTCATTTGACTTGTTTCTAATTTGAAATGCCCATTTTTGTGGGGCCAGAAAGGTGCGTCTTTAAAAGGCGATTTCTACGATACCCCACTTTTGCGCGTCGGACCGCGACTTTTTCCGGAAACGCCGAAAAACCGCAATTTTCAGGAGAAACGAGACGTACATCCTCCCCCTCTGCCGCCCACCCACCCAACTGACAGCCAGCCAGCAGACAAGCACAGAGAGTTCCGTGGGTCTGTCTGTGATGTCATAAAGGGCCTGCTGATCAATGGCCAGCTCTCTGATTGGCTGCTGTGTTTGATTGACAGATTGAATCTGGCAGCTGATTGGCTGTCTACCCTAAAGTGCATTACACACCCCTGATGGTACCACTGGCTAAGACTCCACCTCAGCTCATTGATTAATTATAAATTTAGAACAAATGATGGATGAAAGCAGGCAGGCCGGCCATTTTTTTCACGCTCATTGGACTTGTTTAATGCAATGCACCTGTGTATATTCACATGCATTCACTTCATGCTGTAACCACTGTGCATAAAAATTTGGAAACATGGCATACAGTGTATCATTTGCTGTCTAAGTCATGTTTCCCATATTTTCCATTGCAAGATACAAGCCGGTTTGAGTGTTTGGGGCACATTTTAGCTAAAATCATCCTACGGGGCCTAACTGCTTATGCTAAAGCCTGCCTATTTTGAATGGCGTAGTGGTCACTGCAACCTCCAAAAAAATCAGGACTTACTACCCCAATAACCTGCTAACTCACCCCTGAAATACTTACTTATTCACACTATTTTGTTCATTTGACTTGTTTCTAATTTGAAATGCCCATTTTTGTGGGGCCAGAAAGGTGCGTCTTTAAAAGGCGATTTCTACGATACCCCACTTTTGCGCGTCGGACCGCGACTTTTTCCGGAAACGCCGAAAAACCGCAATTTTCAGGAGAAACGAGACGTACATCCTCCCCCTCTGCCGCCCACCCACCCAACTGACAGCCAGCCAGCAGACAAGCACAGAGAGTTCCGTGGGTCTGTCTGTGATGTCATAAAGGGCCTGCTGATCAATGGCCAGCTCTCTGATTGGCTGCTGTGTTTGATTGACAGATTGAATCTGGCAGCTGATTGGCTGTCTACCCTAAAGTGCATTACACACCCCTGATGGTACCACTGGCTAAGACTCCACCTCAGCTCATTGATTAATTATAAATTTAGAACAAATGATGGATGAAAGCAGGCAGGCCGGCCATTTTTTTCACGCTCATTGGACTTGTTTAATGCAATGCACCTGTGTATATTCACATGCATTCACTTCATGCTGTAACCACTGTGCATAAAAATTTGGAAACATGGCATACAGTGTATCATTTGCTGTCTAAGTCATGTTTCCCATATTTTCCATTGCAAGATACAAGCCGGTTTGAGTGTTTGGGGCACATTTTAGCTAAAATCATCCTACGGGGCCTAAATGCTTATGCTAAAGCCTGCCTATTTTGAATGGCGTAGTGGTCACAGCAACCTCCAAAAAAATCAGGACTTACTACCCCAATAACCTGCTAACTCACCCCTGAAATACTTACTTATTCACACTATTTTGTTCATTTGACTTGTTTCTAATTTGAAATGCCCATTTTTGTGGGGCCAGAAAGGTGCGTCTTTAAAAGACGATTTCTACGATACCCCACTTTTGCGCGTCGGACCGCGACTTTTTCCGGAAACGCTGAAAAACCGCAATTTTCAGGAGAACCGAGACGTACATCCTCCCCCTCTGCCGCCCACCCACCCAACTGACAGCCAGCCAGCAGACAAGCACAGAGAGTTCCGTGGGTCTGTCTGTGATGTCATAAAGGGCCTGCTGATCAATGGCCAGCTCTCTGATTGGCTGCTGTGTTTGATTGACAGATTGAATCTGGCAGCTGATTGGCTGTCTACCCTAAAGTGCATTACACACCCCTGATGGTACCACTGGCTAAGACTCCACCTCAGCTCATTGATTAATTATAAATTTAGAACAAATGATGGATGAAAGCAGGCAGGCCGGCCATTTTTTTCACGCTCATTGGACTTGTTTAATGCAATGCACCTTTGTATATTCACATGCATTCGCTTCATGCTGTAACCACTGTGCATAAAAATTTGGAAACATGGCATACAGTGTATCATTTGCTGTCTAAGTCATGTTTCCCATATTTTCCATTGCAAGATACAAGCCGGTTTGAGTGTTTGGGGCACATTTTAGCTAAAATCATCCTACGGGGCCTAACTGCTTATGCCAAAGCCTGCCTATTTTGAATGGCGTAGTGGTCACTGCAACCTCCAAAAAAATCAGGACTTACTACCCCAATAACCTGCTAACTCACCCCTGAAATACTTACTTATTCACACTATTTTGTTCATTTGACTTGTTTCTAATTTGAAATGCCCATTTTTGTGGGGCCAGAAAGGTGCGTCTTTAAAAGGCGATTTCTACGATACCCCACTTTTGCGCGTCGGACCGCGACTTTTTCCGGAAACGCCGAAGAACCGCAATTTTCAGGAGAAACGAGACGTACATCCTCCCCCTCTGCCGCCCACCCACCCAACTGACAGCCAGCCAGCAGACAAGCACAGAGAGTTCCGTGGGTCTGTCTGTGATGTCATAAAGGGCCTGCTGATCAATGGCCAGCTCTCTGATTGGCTGCTGTGTTTGATTGACAGATTGAATCTGGCAGCTGATTGGCTGTCTACCCTAAAGTGCATTACACACCCCTGATGGTACCACTGGCTAAGACTCCACCTCAGCTCATTGATTAATTATAAATTTAGAACAAATGATGGATGAAAGCAGGCAGGCCGGCCATTTTTTTCACGCTCATTGGACTTGTTTAATGCAATGCACCTGTGTATATTCACATGCATTCACTTCATGCTGTAACCACTGTGCATAAAAATTTGGAAACATGGCATACAGTGTATCATTTGCTGTCTAAGTCATGTTTCCCATATTTTCCATTGCAAGATACAAGCCGGTTTGAGTGTTTGGGGCACATTTTAGCTAAAATCATCCTACGGGGTCTAACTGCTTATGCTAAAGCCTGCCTATTTTGAATGGCGTAGTGGTCACTGCAACCTCCAAAAAAATCAGGACTTACTACCCCAATAACCTGCTAACTCACCCCTGAAATACTTACTTATTCACACTATTTTGTTCATTTGACTTGTTTCTAATTTGAAATGCCCATTTTTGTGGGGCCAGAAAGGTGCGTCTTTAAAAGGCGATTTCTACGATACCCCACTTTTGCGCGTCGGACCGCAACTTTTTCCGGAAACGCCGAAAAACCGCAATTTTCAGGAGAAACGAGACGTACATCCTCCCCCTCTGCCGCCCACCCACCCAACTGACAGCCAGCCAGCAGACAAGCACAGAGAGTTCCGTGGGTCTGTCTGTGATGTCATAAAGGGCCTGCTGATCAATGGCCAGCTCTCTGATTGGCTGCTGTGTTTGATTGACAGATTGAATCTGGCAGCTGATTGGCTGTCTACCCTAAAGTGCATTACACACCCCTGATGGTACCACTGGCTAAGACTCCACCTCAGCTCATTGATTAATTATAAATTTAGAACAAATGATGGATGAAAGCAGGCAGGCCGGCCATTTTTTTCACGCTCATTGGACTTGTTTAATGCAATGCACCTGTGTATATTCACATGCATTCACTTCATGCTGTAACCACTGTGCATAAAAATTTGGAAACATGGCATACAGTGTATCATTTGCTGTCTAAGTCATGTTTCCCATATTTTCCATTGCAAGATACAAGCCGGTTTGAGTGTTTGGGGCACATTTTAGCTAAAATCATCCTACGGGGCCTAAATGCTTATGCTAAAGCCTGCCTATTTTGAATGGCGTAGTGGTCACTGCAACCTCCAAAAAAATCAGGACTTACTACCCCAATAACCTGCTAACTCACCCCTGAAATACTTACTTATTCACACTATTTTGTTCATTTGACTTGTTTCTAATTTGAAATGCCCATTTTTGTGGGGCCAGAAAGGTGCGTCTTTAAAAGGCGATTTCTACGATACCCCACTTTTGCGCGTCGGACCGCGACTTTTTCCGGAAACGCTGAAAAACCGCAATTTTCAGGAGAAACGAGACGTACATCCTCCCCCTCTGCCGCCCACCCACCCAACTGACAGCCAGCCAGCAGACAAGCACAGAGAGTTCCGTGGGTCTGTCTGTGATGTCATAAAGGGCCTGCTGATCAATGGCCAGCTCTCTGATTGGCTGCTGTGTTTGATTGACAGATTGAATCTGGCAGCTGATTGGCTGTCTACCCTAAAGTGCATTACACACCCCTGATGGTACCACTGGCTAAGACTCCACCTCAGCTCATTGATTAATTATAAATTTAGAACAAATGATGGATGAAAGCAGGCAGGCCGGCCATTTTTTTCACGCTCATTGGACTTGTTTAATGCAATGCACCTTTGTATATTCACATGCATTCGCTTCATGCTGTAACCACTGTGCATAAAAATTTGGAAACATGGCATACAGTGTATCATTTGCTGTCTAAGTCATGTTTCCCATATTTTCCATTGCAAGATACAAGCCGGTTTGAGTGTTTGGGGCACATTTTAGCTAAAATCATCCTACGGGGCCTAACTGCTTATGCCAAAGCCTGCCTATTTTGAATGGCGTAGTGGTCAATGCAACCTCCAAAAAAATCAGGACTTACTACCCCAATAACCTGCTAACTTACCCCTGAAATACTTACTTATTCACACTATTTTGTTCATTTGACTTGTTTCTAATTTGAAATGCCCATTTTTGTGGGGCCAGAAAGGTGCGTCTTTAAAAGGCGATTTCTACGATACCCCACTTTTGCGCGTCGGACCGCGACTTTTTCCAGAAACGCCGAAAAACCGCAATTTTCAGGAGAAACGAGACGTACATCCTCCCCCTCTGCCGCCCACCCACCCAACTGACAGCCAGCCAGCAGACAAGCACAGAGAGTTCCGTGGGTCTGTCTGTGATGTCATAAAGGGCCTGCTGATCAATGGCCAGCTCTCTGATTGGCTGCTGTGTTTGATTGACAGATTGAATCTGGCAGCTGATTGGCTGTCTACCCTAAAGTGCATTACACACCCCTGATGGTACCACTGGCTAAGACTCCACCTCAGCTCATTGATTAATTATAAATTTAGAACAAATGATGGATGAAAGCAGGCAGGCCGGCCATTTTTTTCACGCTCATTGGACTTGTTTAATGCAATGCACCTGTGTATATTCACATGCATTCACTTCATGCTGTAACCACTGTGCATAAAAATTTGGAAACATGGCATACAGTGTATCATTTGCTGTCTAAGTCATGTTTCCCATATTTTCCATTGCAAGATACAAGCCGGTTTGAGTGTTTGGGGCACATTTTAGCTAAAATCATCCTACGGGGCCTAAATGCTTATGCTAAAGCCTGCCTATTTTGAATGGCGTAGTGGTCACTGCAACCTCCAAAAAAATCAGGACTTACTACCCCAATAACCTGCTAACTCACCCCTGAAATACTTACTTATTCACACTATTTTGTTCATTTGACTTGTTTCTAATTTGAAATGCCCATTTTTGTGGGGCCAGAAAGGTGCGTCTTTAAAAGGCGATTTCTACGATACCCCACTTTTGCGCGTCGGACCGCGACTTTTTCCGGAAACGCTGAAAAACCGCAATTTTCAGGAGAAACGAGACGTACATCCTCCCCCTCTGCCGCCCACCCACCCAACTGACAGCCAGCCAGCAGACAAGCACAGAGAGTTCCGTGGGTCTGTCTGTGATGTCATAAAGGGCCTGCTGATCAATGGCCAGCTCTCTGATTGGCTGCTGTGTTTGATTGACAGATTGAATCTGGCAGCTGATTGGCTGTCTACCCTAAAGTGCATTACACACCCCTGATGGTACCACTGGCTAAGACTCCACCTCAGCTCATTGATTAATTATAAATTTAGAACAAATGATGGATGAAAGCAGGCAGGCCGGCCATTTTTTTCACGCTCATTGGACTTGTTTAATGCAATGCACCTTTGTATATTCACATGCATTCGCTTCATGCTGTAACCACTGTGCATAAAAATTTGGAAACATGGCATACAGTGTATCATTTGCTGTCTAAGTCATGTTTCCCATATTTTCCATTGCAAGATACAAGCCGGTTTGAGTGTTTGGGGCACATTTTAGCTAAAATCATCCTACGGGGCCTAACTGCTTATGCCAAAGCCTGCCTATTTTGAATGGCGTAGTGGTCAATGCAACCTCCAAAAAAATCAGGACTTACTACCCCAATAACCTGCTAACTTACCCCTGAAATACTTACTTATTCACACTATTTTGTTCATTTGACTTGTTTCTAATTTGAAATGCCCATTTTTGTGGGGCCAGAAAGGTGCGTCTTTAAAAGGCGATTTCTACGATACCCCACTTTTGCGCGTCGGACCGCGACTTTTTCCGGAAACGCCGAAAAACCGCAATTTTCAGGAGAAACGAGACGTACATCCTCCCCCTCTGCCGCCCACCCACCCAACTGACAGCCAGCCAGCAGACAAGCACAGAGAGTTCCGTGGGTCTGTCTGTGATGTCATAAAGGGCCTGCTGATCAATGGCCAGCTCTCTGATTGGCTGCTGTGTTTGATTGACAGATTGAATCTGGCAGCTGATTGGCTGTCTACCCTAAAGTGCATTACACACCCCTGATGGTACCACTGGCTAAGACTCCACCTCAGCTCATTGATTAATTATAAATTTAGAACAAATGATGGATGAAAGCAGGCAGGCCGGCCATTTTTTTCACGCTCATTGGACTTGTTTAATGCAATGCACCTGTGTATATTCACATGCATTCACTTCATGCTGTAACCACTGTGCATAAAAATTTGGAAACATGGCATACAGTGTATCATTTGCTGTCTAAGTCATGTTTCCCATATTTTCCATTGCAAGATACAAGCCGGTTTGAGTGTTTGGGGCACATTTTAGCTAAAATCATCCTACGGGGCCTAAATGCTTATGCTAAAGCCTGCCTATTTTGAATGGCGTAGTGGTCACTGCAACCTCCAAAAAAATCAGGACTTACTACCCCAATAACCTGCTAACTCACCCCTGAAATACTTACTGATTCACACTATTTTGTTCATTTGACTTGTTTCTAATTTGAAATGCCCATTTTTGTGGGGCCAGAAAGGTGCGTCTTTAAAAGGCGATTTCTACGATACCCCACTTTTGCGCGTCGGACCGCGACTTTTTCCGGAAACGCCGAAAAACCGCAATTTTCAGGAGAAACGAGACGTACATCCTCCCCCTCTGCCGCCCACCCACCCAACTGACAGCCAGCCAGCAGACAAGCACAGAGAGTTCCGTGGGTCTGTCTGTGATGTCATAAAGGGCCTGCTGATCAATGGCCAGCTCTCTGATTGGCTGCTGTGTTTGATTGACAGATTGAATCTGGCAGCTGATTGGCTGTCTACCCTAAAGTGCATTACACACCCCTGATGGTACCACTGGCTAAGACTCCACCTCAGCTCATTGATTAATTATAAATTTAGAACAAATGATGGATGAAAGCAGGCAGGCCGGCCATTTTTTTCACGCTCATTGGACTTGTTTAATGCAATGCACCTGTGTATATTCACATGCATTCACTTCATGCTGTAACCACTGTGCATAAAAATTTGGAAACATGGCATACAGTGTATCATTTGCTGTCTAAGTCATGTTTCCCATATTTTCCATTGCAAGATACAAGCCGGTTTGAGTGTTTGGGGCACATTTTAGCTAAAATCATCCTACGGGGCCTAAATGCTTATGCTAAAGCCTGCCTATTTTGAATGGCGTAGTGGTCACTGCAACCTCCAAAAAAATCAGGACTTACTACCACAATAACCTGCTAACTCACCCCTGAAATACTTACTTATTCACACTATTTTGTTCATTTGACTTGTTTCTAATTTGAAATGCCCATTTTTGTGGGGCCAGAAAGGTGCGTCTTTAAAAGGCGATTTCTACGATACCCCACTTTTGCGCGTCGGACCGCGACTTTTTCCGGAAACGCTGAAAAACCGCAATTTTCAGGAGAAACGAGACGTACATCCTCCCCCTCTGCCGCCCACCCACCCAACTGACAGCCAGCCAGCAGACAAGCACAGAGAGTTCCGTGGGTCTGTCTGTGATGTCATAAAGGGCCTGCTGATCAATGGCCAGCTCTCTGATTGGCTGCTGTGTTTGATTGACAGATTGAATCTGGCAGCTGATTGGCTGTCTACCCTAAAGTGCATTACACACCCCTGATGGTACCACTGGCTAAGACTCCACCTCAGCTCATTGATTAATTATAAATTTAGAACAAATGATGGATGAAAGCAGGCAGGCCGGCCATTTTTTTCACGCTCATTGGACTTGTTTAATGCAATGCACCTGTGTATATTCACATGCATTCACTTCATGCTGTAACCACTGTGCATAAAAATTTGGAAACATGGCATACAGTGTATCATTTGCTGTCTAAGTCATGTTTCCCATATTTTCCATTGCAAGATACAAGCCGGTTTGAGTGTTTGGGGCACATTTTAGCTAAAATCATCCTACGGGGCCTAAATGCTTATGCTAAAGCCTGCCTATTTTGAATGGCGTAGTGGTCACTGCAACCTCCAAAAAAATCAGGACTTACTACCACAATAACCTGCTAACTCACCCCTGAAATACTTACTTATTCACACTATTTTGTTCATTTGACTTGTTTCTAATTTGAAATGCCCATTTTTGTGGGGCCAGAAAGGTGCGTCTTTAAAAGGCGATTTCTACGATACCCCACTTTTGCGCGTCGGACCGCGACTTTTTCCGGAAACGCTGAAAAACCGCAATTTTCAGGAGAAACGAGACGTACATCCTCCCCCTCTGCCGCCCACCCACCCAACTGACAGCCAGCCAGCAGACAAGCACAGAGAGTTCCGTGGGTCTGTCTGTGATGTCATAAAGGGCCTGCTGATCAATGGCCAGCTCTCTGATTGGCTGCTGTGTTTGATTGACAGATTGAATCTGGCAGCTGATTGGCTGTCTACCCTAAAGTGCATTACACACCCCTGATGGTACCACTGGCTAAGACTCCACCTCAGCTCATTGATTAATTATAAATTTAGAACAAATGATGGATGAAAGCAGGCAGGCCGGCCATTTTTTTCACGCTCATTGGACTTGTTTAATGCAATGCACCTGTGTATATTCACATGCATTCACTTCATGCTGTAACCACTGTGCATAAAAATTTGGAAACATGGCATACAGTGTATCATTTGCTGTCTAAGTCATGTTTCCCATATTTTCCATTGCAAGATACAAGCCGGTTTGAGTGTTTGGGGCACATTTTAGCTAAAATCATCCTACGGGGCCTAAATGCTTATGCTAAAGCCTGCCTATTTTGAATGGCGTAGTGGTCACTGCAACCTCCAAAAAAATCAGGACTTACTACCCCAATAACCTGCTAACTCACCCCTGAAATACTAACTGATTCACACTATTTTGTTCATTTGACTTGTTTCTAATTTGAAATGCCCATTTTTGTGGGGCCAGAAAGGTGCGTCTTTAAAAGGCGATTTCTACGATACCCCACTTTTGCGCGTCGGACCACGACTTTTTCCGGAAACGCCGAAAAACCGCAATTTTCAGGAGAAACGAGACGTACATCCTCCCCCTCTGCCGCCCACCCACCCAACTGACAGCCAGCCAGCAGACAAGCACAGAGAGTTCCGTGGGTCTGTCTGTGATGTCATAAAGGGCCTGCTGATCAATGGCCAGCTCTCTGATTGGCTGCTGTGTTTGATTGACAGATTGAATCTGGCAGCTGATTGGCTGTCTACCCTAAAGTGCATTACACACCCCTGATGGTACCACTGGCTAAGACTCCACCTCAGCTCATTGATTAATTATAAATTTAGAACAAATGATGGATGAAAGCAGGCAGGCCGGCCATTTTTTTCACGCTCATTGGACTTGTTTAATGCAATGCACCTGTGTATATTCACATGCATTCACTTCATGCTGTAACCACTGTGCATAAAAATTTGGAAACATGGCATACAGTGTATCATTTGCTGTCTAAGTCATGTTTCCCATATTTTCCATTGCAAGATACAAGCCGGTTTGAGTGTTTGGGGCACATTTTAGCTAAAATCATCCTACGGGGCCTAAATGCTTATGCTAAAGCCTGCCTATTTTGAATGGCGTAGTGGTCACTGCAACCTCCAAAAAAATCAGGACTTACTACCACAATAACCTGCTAACTCACCCCTGAAATACTTACTTATTCACACTATTTTGTTCATTTGACTTGTTTCTAATTTGAAATGCCCATTTTTGTGGGGCCAGAAAGGTGCGTCTTTAAAAGGCGATTTCTACGATACCCCACTTTTGCGCGTCGGACCGCGACTTTTTCCGGAAACGCTGAAAAACCGCAATTTTCAGGAGAAACGAGACGTACATCCTCCCCCTCTGCCGCCCACCCACCCAACTGACAGCCAGCCAGCAGACAAGCACAGAGAGTTCCGTGGGTCTGTCTGTGATGTCATAAAGGGCCTGCTGATCAATGGCCAGCTCTCTGATTGGCTGCTGTGTTTGATTGACAGATTGAATCTGGCAGCTGATTGGCTGTCTACCCTAAAGTGCATTACACACCCCTGATGGTACCACTGGCTAAGACTCCACCTCAGCTCATTGATTAATTATAAATTTAGAACAAATGATGGATGAAAGCAGGCAGGCCGGCCATTTTTTTCACGCTCATTGGACTTGTTTAATGCAATGCACCTTTGTATATTCACATGCATTCGCTTCATGCTGTAACCACTGTGCATAAAAATTTGGAAACATGGCATACAGTGTATCATTTGCTGTCTAAGTCATGTTTCCCATATTTTCCATTGCAAGATACAAGCCGGTTTGAGTGTTTGGGGCACATTTTAGCTAAAATCATCCTACGGGGCCTAACTGCTTATGCCAAAGCCTGCCTATTTTGAATGGCGTAGTGGTCAATGCAACCTCCAAAAAAATCAGGACTTACTACCCCAATAACCTGCTAACTCACCCCTGAAATACTTACTTATTCACACTATTTTGTTCATTTGACTTGTTTCTAATTTGAAATGCCCATTTTTGTGGGGCCAGAAAGGTGCGTCTTTAAAAGGCGATTTCTACGATACCCCACTTTTGCGTGTCGGACCGCGACTTTTTCCGGAAACGCCGAAAAACCGCAATTTTCAGGAGAAACGAGACGTACATCCTACCCCTCTGCCGCCCACCCACCCAACTGACAGCCAGCCAGCAGACAAGCACAGAGAGTTCCGTGGGTCTGTCTGTGATGTCATAAAGGGCCTGCTGATCAATGGCCAGCTCTCTGATTGGCTGCTGTGTTTGATTGACAGATTGAATCTGGCAGCTGATTGGCTGTCTACCCTAAAGTGCATTACACACCCCTGATGGTACCACTGGCTAAGACTCCACCTCAGCTCATTGATTAATTATAAATTTAGAACAAATGATGGATGAAAGCAGGCAGGCCGGCCATTTTTTTCACGCTCATTGGACTTGTTTAATGCAATGCACCTTTGTATATTCACATGCATTCGCTTCATGCTGTAACCACTGTGCATAAAAATTTGGAAACATGGCATACAGTGTATCATTTGCTGTCTAAGTCATGTTTCCCATATTTTCCATTGCAAGATACAAGCCGGTTTGAGTGTTTGGGGCACATTTTAGCTAAAATCATCCTACGGGGCCTAACTGCTTATGCTAAAGCCTGCCTATTTTGAATGGCGTAGTGGTCACTGCAACCTCCAAAAAAATCAGGACTTACTACCCCAATAACCTGCTAACTCACCCCTGAAATACTTACTTATTCACACTATTTTGTTCATTTGACTTGTTTCTAATTTGAAATGCCCATTTTTGTGGGGCCAGAAAGGTGCGTCTTTAAAAGGCGATTTCTACGATACCCCACTTTTGCGCGTCGGACCGCGACTTTTTCCGGAAACGCCGAAAAACCGCAATTTTCAGGAGAAACGAGACGTACATCCTCCACCTCTGCCGCCCACCCACCCAACTGACAGCCAGCCAGCAGACAAGCACAGAGAGTTCCGTGGGTCTGTCTGTGATGTCATAAAGGGCCTGCTGATCAATGGCCAGCTCTCTGATTGGCTGCTGTGTTTGATTGACAGATTGAATCTGGCAGCTGATTGGCTGTCTACCCTAAAGTGCATTACACACCCCTGATGGTACCACTGGCTAAGACTCCACCTCAGCTCATTGATTAATTATAAATTTAGAACAAATGATGGATGAAAGCAGGCACGCCGGCCATTTTTTTCACGCTCATTGGACTTGTTTAATGCAATGCACCTGTGTATATTCACATGCATTCACTTCATGCTGCAACCACTGTGCATAAAAATTTGGAAACATGGCATACAGTGTATCATTTGCTGTCTAAGTCATGTTTCCCATATTTTCCATTGCAAGATACAAGCCGGTTTGAGTGTTTGGGGCACATTTTAGCTAAAATCATCCTACGGGGCCTAAATGCTTATGCTAAAGCCTGCCTATTTTGAATGGCGTAGTGGTCACTGCAACCTCCAAAAAAATCAGGACTTACTACCCCAATAACCTGCTAACTCACCCCTGAAATACTTACTTATTCACACTATTTTGTTCATTTGACTTGTTTCTAATTTGAAATGCCCATTTTTGTGGGGCCAGAAAGGTGCGTCTTTAAAAAGGGATTTCTACGATACCCCACTTTTGCGCGTCGGACCGCGACTTTTTCCGGAAACGCCGAAAAACCGCAATTTTCAGGAGAAACGAGACGTACATCCACCCCCTCTGCCGCCCACCCACCCAACTGACAGCCAGCCAGCAGACAAGCACAGAGAGTTCCGTGGGTCTGTCTGTGATGTCATAAAGGGCCTGCTGATCAATGGCCAGCTCTCTGATTGGCTGCTGTGTTTGATTGACAGATTGAATCTGGCAGCTAATTGGCTGTCTACCCTAAAGTGCATTACACACCCCTGATGGTACCACTGGCTAAGACTCCACCTCAGCTCATTGATTAATTATAAATTTAGAACAAATGATGGATGAAAGCAGGCAGGCCGGCCATTTTTTTCACGCTCATTGGACTTGTTTAATGCAATGCACCTGTGTATATTCACATGCATTCACTTCATGCTGTAACCACTGTGCATAAAAATTTGGAAACATGGCATACAGTGTATCATTTGCTGTCTAAGTCATGTTTCCCATATTTTCCATTGCAAGATACAAGCCGGTTTGAGTGTTTGGGGCACATTTTAGCTAAAATCATCCTACGGGGCCTAACTGCTTATGCTAAAGCCTGCCTATTTTGAATGGCGTAGTGGTCACTGCAACCTCCAAAAAAATCAGGACTTACTACCCCAATAACCTGCTAACTCACCCCTGAAATACTTACTTATTCACACTATTTTGTTCATTTGACTTGTTTCTAATTTGAAATGCCCATTTTTGTGGGGCCAGAAAGGTGCGTCTTTAAAAGGCGATTTCTACGATACCCCACTTTTGCGCGTCGGACCGCGACTTTTTCCGGAAACGCCGAAAAACCGCAATTTTCAGGAGAAACGAGACGTACATCCTCCCCCTCTGCCGCCCACCCACCCAACTGACAGCCAGCCAGCAGACAAGCACAGAGAGTTCCGTGGGTCTGTCTGTGATGTCATAAAGGGCCTGCTGATCAATGGCCAGCTCTCTGATTGGCTGCTGTGTTTGATTGACAGATTGAATCTGGCAGCTGATTGGCTGTCTACCCTAAAGTGCATTACACACCCCTGATGGTACCACTGGCTAAGACTCCACCTCAGCTCATTGATTAATTATAAATTTAGAACAAATGATGGATGAAAGCAGGCAAGCCGGCCATTTTTGTCACGCTCATTGGACTTGTTTAATGCAATGCACCTGTGTATATTCACATGCATTCACTTCATGCTGCAACCACTGTGCATAAAAATTTGGAAACATGGCATACAGTGTATCATTTGCTGTCTAAGTCATGTTTCCCATATTTTCCATTGCAAGATACAAGCCGGTTTGAGTGTTTGGGGCACATTTTAGCTAAAATCATCCTACGGGGCCTAAATGCTTATGCTAAAGCCTGCCTATTTTGAATGGCGTAGTGGTCACTGCAACCTCCAAAAAAATCAGGACTTACTACCCCAATAACCTGCTAACTCACCCCTGAAATACTTACTTATTCACACTATTTTGTTCATTTGACTTGTTTCTAATTTGAAATGCCCATTTTTGTGGGGCCAGAAAGGTGCGTCTTTAAAAAGGGATTTCTACGATACCCCACTTTTGCGCGTCGGACCGCGACTTTTTCCGGAAACGCCGAAAAACCGCAATTTTCAGGAGAAACGAGACGTACATCCACCCCCTCTGCCGCCCACCCACCCAACTGACAGCCAGCCAGCAGACAAGCACAGAGAGTTCCGTGGGTCTGTCTGTGATGTCATAAAGGGCCTGCTGATCAATGGCCAGCTCTCTGATTGGCTGCTGTGTTTGATTGACAGATTGAATCTGGCAGCTAATTGGCTGTCTACCCTAAAGTGCATTACACACCCCTGATGGTACCACTGGCTAAGACTCCACCTCAGCTCATTGATTAATTATAAATTTAGAACAAATGATGGATGAAAGCAGGCAGGCCGGCCATTTTTTTTCACGCTCATTGGACTTGTTTAATGCAATGCACCTTTGTATATTCACATGCATTCGCTTCATGCTGTAACCACTGTGCATAAAAATTTGGAAACATGGCATACAGTGTATCATTTGCTGTCTAAGTCATGTTTCCCATATTTTCCATTGCAAGATACAAGCCGGTTTGAGTGTTTGGGGCACATTTTAGCTAAAATCATCCTACGGGGCCTAACTGCTTATGCCAAAGCCTGCCTATTTTGAATGGCGTAGTGGTCAATGCAACCTCCAAAAAAATCAGGACTTACTACCCCAATAACCTGCTAACTCACCCCTGAAATACTTACTTATTCACACTATTTTGTTCATTTGACTTGTTTCTAATTTGAAATGCCCATTTTTGTGGGGCCAGAAAGGTGCGTCTTTAAAAGGCGATTTCTACGATACCCCACTTTTGCGCGTCGGACCGCGACTTTTTCCGGAAACGCCGAAAAACCGCAATTTTCAGGAGAAACGAGACGTACATCCTCCCCCTCTGCCGCCCACCCACCCAACTGACAGCCAGCCAGCAGACAAGCACAGAGAGTTCCGTGGGTCTGTCTGTGATGTCATAAAGGGCCTGCTGATCAATGGCCAGCTCTCTGATTGGCTGCTGTGTTTGATTGACAGATTGAATCTGGCAGCTGATTGGCTGTCTACCCTAAAGTGCATTACACACCCCTGATGGTACCACTGGCTAAGACTCCACCTCAGCTCATTGATTAATTATAAATTTAGAACAAATGATGGATGAAAGCAGGCAGGCCGGCCATTTTTTTCACGCTCATTGGACTTGTTTAATGCAATGCACCTGTGTATATTCACATGCATTCACTTCATGCTGTAACCACTGTGCATACAAATTTGGAAACATGGCATACAGTGTATCATTTGCTGTCTAAGTCATGTTTCCCATATTTTCCATTGCAAGATACAAGCCGGTTTGAGTGTTTGGGGCACATTTTAGCTAAAATCATCCTACGGGGCCTAAATGCTTATGCTAAAGCCTGCCTATTTTGAATGGCGTAGTGGTCACTGCAACCTCCAAAAAAATCAGGACTTACTACCCCAATAACCTGCTAACTCACCCCTGAAATACTTACTTATTCACACTATTTTGTTCATTTGACTTGTTTCTAATTTGAAATGCCCATTTTTGTGGGGCCAGAAAGGTGCGTCTTTAAAAGGCGATTTCTACGATACCCCACTTTTGCACGTCGGACCGCGACTTTTTCCGGAAACGCTGAAAAACCGCAATTTTCAGGAGAAACGAGACGTACATCCTCCCCCTCTGCCGCCCACCCACCCAACTGACAGCCAGCCAGCAGACAAGCACAGAGAGTTCCGTGGGTCTGTCTGTGATGTCATAAAGGGCCTGCTGATCAATGGCCAGCTCTCTGATTGGCTGCTGTGTTTGATTGACAGATTGAATCTGGCAGCTGATTGGCTGTCTACCCTAAAGTGCATTACACACCCCTGATGGTACCACTGGCTAAGACTCCACCTCAGCTCATTGATTAATTATAAATTTAGAACAAATGATGGATGAAAGCAGGCAGGCCGGCCATTTTTTTCACGCTCATTGGACTTGTTTAATGCAATGCACCTTTGTATATTCACATGCATTCGCTTCATGCTGTAACCACTGTGCATAAAAATTTGGAAACATGGCATACAGTGTATCATTTGCTGTCTAAGTCATGTTTCCCATATTTTCCATTGCAAGATACAAGCCGGTTTGAGTGTTTGGGGCACATTTTAGCTAAAATCATCCTACGGGGCCTAACTGCTTATGCCAAAGCCTGCCTATTTTGAATGGCGTAGTGGTCAATGCAACCTCCAAAAAAATCAGGACTTACTACCCCAATAACCTGCTAACTCACCCCTGAAATACTTACTTATTCACACTATTTTGTTCATTTGACTTGTTTCTAATTTGAAATGCCCATTTTTGTGGGGCCAGAAAGGTGCGTCTTTAAAAGGTGATTTCTACGATACCCCACTTTTGCGCGTCGGACCGCGACTTTTTCCGGAAACGCCGAAAAACCGCAATTTTCAGGAGAAACGAGACGTACATCCTCCCCCTCTGCCGCCCACCCACCCAACTGACAGCCAGCCAGCAGACAAGCACAGAGAGTTCCGTGGGTCTGTCTGTGATGTCATAAAGGGCCTGCTGATCAATGGCCAGCTCTCTGATTGGCTGCTGTGTTTGATTGACAGATTGAATCTGGCAGCTGATTGGCTGTCTACCCTAAAGTGCATTACACACCCCTGATGGTACCACTGGCTAAGACTCCACCTCAGCTCATTGATTAATTATAAATTTAGAACAAATGATGGATGAAAGCAGGCAGGCCGGCCATTTTTTTCACGCTCATTGGACTTGTTTAATGCAATGCACCTGTGTATATTCACATGCATTCACTTCATGCTGTAACCACTGTGCATAAAAATTTGGAAACATGGCATACAGTGTATCATTTGCTGTCTAAGTCATGTTTCCCATATTTTCCATTGCAAGATACAAGCCGGTTTGAGTGTTTGGGGCACATTTTAGCTAAAATCATCCTACGGGGCCTAACTGCTTATGCTAAAGCCTGCCTATTTTGAATGGCGTAGTGGTCACTGCAACCTCCAAAAAAATCAGGACTTACTACCCCAATAACCTGCTAACTCACCCCTGAAATACTTACTTATTCACACTATTTTGTTCATTTGACTTGTTTCTAATTTGAAATGCCCATTTTTGTGGGGCCAGAAAGGTGCGTCTTTAAAAGGCGATTTCTACGATACCCCACTTTTGCGCGTCGGACCGCGACTTTTTCCGGAAACGCTGAAAAACCGCAATTTTCAGGAGAAACGAGACGTACATCCTCCCCCTCTGCCGCCCACCCACCCAACTGACAGCCAGCCAGCAGACAAGCACAGAGAGTTCCGTGGGTCTGTCTGTGATGTCATAAAGGGCCTGCTGATCAATGGCCAGCTCTCTGATTGGCTGCTGTGTTTGATTGACAGATTGAATCTGGCAGCTGATTGGCTGTCTACCCTAAAGTGCATTACACACCCCTGATGGTACCACTGGCTAAGACTCCACCTCAGCTCATTGATTAATTATAAATTTAGAACAAATGATGGATGAAAGCAGGCAGGCCGGCCATTTTTTTCACGCTCATTGGACTTGTTTAATGCAATGCACCTTTGTATATTCACATGCATTCGCTTCATGCTGTAACCACTGTGCATAAAAATTTGGAAACATGGCATACAGTGTATCATTTGCTGTCTAAGTCATGTTTCCCATATTTTCCATTGCAAGATACAAGCCGGTTTGAGTGTTTGGGGCACATTTTAGCTAAAATCATCCTACGGGGCCTAACTGCTTATGCCAAAGCCTGCCTATTTTGAATGGCGTAGTGGTCAATGCAACCACCAAAAAAATCAGGACTTACTACCCCAATAACCTGCTAACTCACCCCTGAAATACTTACTTATTCACACTATTTTGTTCATTTGACTTGTTTCTAATTTGAAATGCCCATTTTTGTGGGGCCAGAAAGGTGCGTCTTTAAAAGGCGATTTCTACGATACCCCACTTTTGCGCGTCGGACCGCGACTTTTTCCGGAAACGCCGAAAAACCGCAATTTTCAGGAGAAACGAGACGTACATCCTACCCCTCTGCCGCCCACCCACCCAACTGACAGCCAGCCAGCAGACAAGCACAGAGAGTTCCGTGGGTCTGTCTGTGATGTCATAAAGGGCCTGCTGATCAATGGCCAGCTCTCTGATTGGCTGCTGTGTTTGATTGACAAATTGAATCTGGCAGCTGATTGGCTGTCTACCCTAAAGTGCATTACACACCCCTGATGGTACCACTGGCTAAGACTCCACCTCAGCTCATTGATTAATTATAAATTTAGAACAAATGATGGATGAAAGCAGGCAGGCCGGCCATTTTTTTCACGCTCATTGGACTTGTTTAATGCAATGCACCTGTGTATATTCACATGCATTCGCTTCATGCTGTAACCACTGTGCATAAAAATTTGGAAACATGGCATACAGTGTATCATTTGCTGTCTAAGTCATGTTTCCCATATTTTCCATTGCAAGATACAAGCCGGTTTGAGTGTTTGGGGCACATTTTAGCTAAAATCATCCTACGGGGCCTAACTGCTTATGCTAAAGCCGTCCTATTTTGAATGGTGTAGTGGTCACTGCAACCTCCAAAAAAATCAGGACTTACTACCCCAATAACCTGCTAACTCACCCCTGAAATACTTACTTATTCACACTATTTTGTTCATTTGACTTGTTTCTAATTTGAAATGCCCATTTTTGTGGGGCCAGAAAGGTGCGTCTTTAAAAGGCGATTTCTACGATACCCCACTTTTGCGCGTCGGACCGCGACTTTTTCCGGAAACGCTGAAAAACCGCAATTTTCAGGAGAAACGAGACGTACATCCTCCCCCTCTGCCGCCCACCCACCCAACTGACAGCCAGCCAGCAGACAAGCACAGAGAGTTCCGTGGGTCTGTCTGTGATGTCATAAAGGGCCTGCTGATCAATGGCCAGCTCTCTGATTGGCTGCTGTGTTTGATTGACAGATTGAATCTGGCAGCTGATTGGCTGTCTACCCTAAAGTGCATTACACACCCCTGATGGTACCACTGGCTAAGACTCCACCTCAGCTCATTGATTAATTATAAATTTAGAACAAATGATGGATGAAAGCAGGCAGGCCGGCCATTTTTTTCACGCTCATTGGACTTGTTTAATGCAATGCACCTGTGTATATTCACATGCATTCACTTCATGCTGTAACCACTGTGCATAAAAATTTGGAAACATGGCATACAGTGTATCATTTGCTGTCTAAGTCATGTTTCCCATATTTTCCATTGCAAGATACAAGCCGGTTTGAGTGTTTGGGGCACATTTTAGCTAAAATCATCCTACGGGGCCTAAATGCTTATGCTAAAGCCTGCCTATTTTGAATGGCGTAGTGGTCACTGCAACCTCCAAAAAAATCAGGACTTACTACCCCAATAACCTGCTAACTCACCCCTGAAATACTTACTTATTCACACTATTTTGTTCATTTGACTTGTTTCTAATTTGAAATGCCCATTTTTGTGGGGCCAGAAAGGTGCGTCTTTAAAAGGCGATTTCTACGATACCCCACTTTTGCGCGTCGGACCGCGACTTTTTCCGGAAACGCTGAAAAACCGCAATTTTCAGGAGAAACGAGACGTACATCCTCCCCCTCTGCCGCCCACCCACCCAACTGACAGCCAGCCAGCAGACAAGCACAGAGAGTTCCGTGGGTCTGTCTGTGATGTCATAAAGGGCCTGCTGATCAATGGCCAGCTCTCTGATTGGCTGCTGTGTTTGATTGACAGATTGAATCTGGCAGCTGATTGGCTGTCTACCCTAAAGTGCATTACACACCCCTGATGGTACCACTGGCTAAGACTCCACCTCAGCTCATTGATTAATTATAAATTTAGAACAAATGATGGATGAAAGCAGGCAGGCCGGCCATTTTTTTCACGCTCATTGGACTTGTTTAATGCAATGCACCTTTGTATATTCACATGCATTCGCTTCATGCTGTAACCACTGTGCATAAAAATTTGGAAACATGGCATACAGTGTATCATTTGCTGTCTAAGTTATGTTTCCCATAGTTTCCATTGCAAGATACAAGCCGGTTTGAGTGTTTGGGGCACATTTTAGCTAAAATCATCCTACGGGGCCTAACTGCTTATGCCAAAGCCTGCCTATTTTGAATGGCGTAGTGGTCAATGCAACCTCCAAAAAAATCAGGACTTACTACCCCAATAACCTGCTAACTCACCCCTGAAATACTTACTTATTCACACTATTTTGTTCATTTGACTTGTTTCTAATTTGAAATGCCCATTTTTGTGGGGCCAGAAAGGTGCGTCTTTAAAAGGCGATTTCTACGATACCCCACTTTTGCGCGTCGGACCGCGACTTTTTCCGGAAACGCCGAAAAACCGCAATTTTCAGGAGAAACGAGACGTACATCCTCCCCCTCTGCCGCCCACCCACCCAACTGACAGCCAGCCAGCAGACAAGCACAGAGAGTTCCGTGGGTCTGTCTGTGATGTCATAAAGGGCCTGCTGATCAATGGCCAGCTCTCTGATTGGCTGCTGTGTTTGATTGACAGATTGAATCTGGCAGCTGATTGGCTGTCTACCCTAAAGTGCATTACACACCCCTGATGGTACCACTGGCTAAGACTCCACCTCAGCTCATTGATTAATTATAAATTTAGAACAAATGATGGATGAAAGCAGGCAGGCCGGCCATTTTTTTCACGCTCATTGGACTTGTTTAATGCAATGCACCTGTGTATATTCACATGCATTCACTTCATGCTGTAACCACTGTGCATAAAAATTTGGAAACATGGCATACAGTGTATCATTTGCTGTCTAAGTCATGTTTCCCATATTTTCCATTGCAAGATACAAGCCGGTTTGAGTGTTTGGGGCACATTTTAGCTAAAATCATCCTACGGGGCCTAAATGCTTATGCTAAAGCCTGCCTATTTTGAATGGCGTAGTGGTCACTGCAACCTCCAAAAAAATCAGGACTTACTACCCCAATAACCTGCTAACTCACCCCTGAAATACTTACTTATTCACACTATTTTGTTCATTTGACTTGTTTCTAATTTGAAATGCCCATTTTTGTGGGGCCAGAAAGGTGCGTCTTTAAAAGGTGATTTCTACGATACCCCACTTTTGCGCGTCGGACCGCGACTTTTTCCGGAAACGCCGAAAAACCGCAATTTTCAGGAGAAACGAGACGTACATCCTCCCCCTCTGCCGCCCACCCACCCAACTGACAGCCAGCCAGCAGACAAGCACAGAGAGTTCCGTGGGTCTGTCTGTGATGTCATAAAGGGCCTGCTGATCAATGGCCAGCTCTCTGATTGGCTGCTGTGTTTGATTGACAGATTGAATCTGGCAGCTGATTGGCTGTCTACCCTAAAGTGCATTACACACCCCTGATGGTACCACTGGCTAAGACTCCACCTCAGCTCATTGATTAATTATAAATTTAGAACAAATGATGGATGAAAGCAGGCAGGCCGGCCATTTTTTTCACGCTCATTGGACTTGTTTAATGCAATGCACCTGTGTATATTCACATGCATTCACTTCATGCTGTAACCACTGTGCATAAAAATTTGGAAACATGGCATACAGTGTATCATTTGCTGTCTAAGTCATGTTTCCCATATTTTCCATTGCAAGATACAAGCCGGTTTGAGTGTTTGGGGCACATTTTAGCTAAAATCATCCTACGGGGCCTAACTGCTTATGCTAAAGCCTGCCTATTTTGAATGGCGTAGTGGTCACTGCAACCTCCAAAAAAATCAGGACTTACTACCCCAATAACCTGCTAACTCACCCCTGAAATACTTACTTATTCACACTATTTTGTTCATTTGACTTGTTTCTAATTTGAAATGCCCATTTTTGTGGGGCCAGAAAGGTGCGTCTTTAAAAGGCGATTTCTACGATACCCCACTTTTGCGCGTCGGACCGCGACTTTTTCCGGAAACGCTGAAAAACCGCAATTTTCAGGAGAAACGAGACGTACATCCTCCCCCTCTGCCGCCCACCCACCCAACTGACAGCCAGCCAGCAGACAAGCACAGAGAGTTCCGTGGGTCTGTCTGTGATGTCATAAAGGGCCTGCTGATCAATGGCCAGCTCTCTGATTGGCTGCTGTGTTTGATTGACAGATTGAATCTGGCAGCTGATTGGCTGTCTACCCTAAAGTGCATTACACACCCCTGATGGTACCACTGGCTAAGACTCCACCTCAGCTCATTGATTAATTATAAATTTAGAACAAATGATGGATGAAAGCAGGCAGGCCGGCCATTTTTTTCACGCTCATTGGACTTGTTTAATGCAATGCACCTTTGTATATTCACATGCATTCGCTTCATGCTGTAACCACTGTGCATAAAAATTTGGAAACATGGCATACAGTGTATCATTTGCTGTCTAAGTCATGTTTCCCATATTTTCCATTGCAAGATACAAGCCGGTTTGAGTGTTTGGGGCACATTTTAGCTAAAATCATCCTACGGGGCCTAACTGCTTATGCCAAAGCCTGCCTATTTTGAATGGCGTAGTGGTCAATGCAACCACCAAAAAAATCAGGACTTACTACCCCAATAACCTGCTAACTCACCCCTGAAATACTTACTTATTCACACTATTTTGTTCATTTGACTTGTTTCTAATTTGAAATGCCCATTTTTGTGGGGCCAGAAAGGTGCGTCTTTAAAAGGCGATTTCTACGATACCCCACTTTTGCGCGTCGGACCGCGACTTTTTCCGGAAACGCCGAAAAACCGCAATTTTCAGGAGAAACGAGACGTACATCCTACCCCTCTGCCGCCCACCCACCCAACTGACAGCCAGCCAGCAGACAAGCACAGAGAGTTCCGTGGGTCTGTCTGTGATGTCATAAAGGGCCTGCTGATCAATGGCCAGCTCTCTGATTGGCTGCTGTGTTTGATTGACAAATTGAATCTGGCAGCTGATTGGCTGTCTACCCTAAAGTGCATTACACACCCCTGATGGTACCACTGGCTAAGACTCCACCTCAGCTCATTGATTAATTATAAATTTAGAACAAATGATGGATGAAAGCAGGCAGGCCGGCCATTTTTTTCACGCTCATTGGACTTGTTTAATGCAATGCACCTTTGTATATTCACATGCATTCGCTTCATGCTGTAACCACTGTGCATAAAAATTTGGAAACATGGCATACAGTGTATCATTTGCTGTCTAAGTCATGTTTCCCATATTTTCCATTGCAAGATACAAGCCGGTTTGAGTGTTTGGGGCACATTTTAGCTAAAATCATCCTACGGGGCCTAACTGCTTATGCTAAAGCCGTCCTATTTTGAATGGTGTAGTGGTCACTGCAACCTCCAAAAAAATCAGGACTTACTACCCCAATAACCTGCTAACTCACCCCTGAAATACTTACTTATTCACACTATTTTGTTCATTTGACTTGTTTCTAATTTGAAATGCCCATTTTTGTGGGGCCAGAAAGGTGCGTCTTTAAAAGGCGATTTCTACGATACCCCACTTTTGCGCGTCGGACCGCGACTTTTTCCGGAAACGCCGAAAAACCGCAATTTTCAGGAGAAACGAGACGTACATCCTCCCCCTCTGCCGCCCACCCACCCAACTGACAGCCAGCCAGCAGACAAGCACAGAGAGTTCCGTGGGTCTGTCTGTGATGTCATAAAGGGCCTGCTGATCAATGGCCAGCTCTCTGATTGGCTGCTGTGTTTGATTGACAGATTGAATCTGGCAGCTGATTGGCTGTCTACCCTAAAGTGCATTACACACCCCTGATGGTACCACTGGCTAAGACTCCACCTCAGCTCATTGATTAATTATAAATTTAGAACAAATGATGGATGAAAGCAGGCAGGCCGGCCATTTTTTTCACGCTCATTGGACTTGTTTAATGCAATGCACCTGTGTATATTCACATGCATTCACTTCATGCTGTAACCACTGTGCATAAAAATTTGGAAACATGGCATACAGTGTATCATTTGCTGTCTAAGTCATGTTTCCCATATTTTCCATTGCAAGATACAAGCCGGTTTGAGTGTTTGGGGCACATTTTAGCTAAAATCATCCTACGGGGCCTAAATGCTTATGCTAAAGCCTGCCTATTTTGAATGGCGTAGTGGTCACTGCAACCTCCAAAAAAATCAGGACTTACTACCCCAATAACCTGCTAACTCACCCCTGAAATACTTACTTATTCACACTATTTTGTTCATTTGACTTGTTTCTAATTTGAAATGCCCATTTTTGTGGGGCCAGAAAGGTGCGTCTTTAAAAGGCGATTTCTACGATACCCCACTTTTGCGCGTCGGACCGCGACTTTTTCCGGAAACGCTGAAAAACCGCAATTTTCAGGAGAAACGAGACGTACATCCTCCCCCTCTGCCGCCCACCCACCCAACTGACAGCCAGCCAGCAGACAAGCACAGAGAGTTCCGTGGGTCTGTCTGTGATGTCATAAAGGGCCTGCTGATCAATGGCCAGCTCTCTGATTGGCTGCTGTGTTTGATTGACAGATTGAATCTGGCAGCTGATTGGCTGTCTACCCTAAAGTGCATTACACACCCCTGATGGTACCACTGGCTAAGACTCCACCTCAGCTCATTGATTAATTATAAATTTAGAACAAATGATGGATGAAAGCAGGCAGGCCGGCCATTTTTTTCACGCTCATTGGACTTGTTTAATGCAATGCACCTTTGTATATTCACATGCATTCGCTTCATGCTGTAACCACTGTGCATAAAAATTTGGAAACATGGCATACAGTGTATCATTTGCTGTCTAAGTTATGTTTCCCATAGTTTCCATTGCAAGATACAAGCCGGTTTGAGTGTTTGGGGCACATTTTAGCTAAAATCATCCTACGGGGCCTAACTGCTTATGCCAAAGCCTGCCTATTTTGAATGGCGTAGTGGTCAATGCAACCTCCAAAAAAATCAGGACTTACTACCCCAATAACCTGCTAACTCACCCCTGAAATACTTACTTATTCACACTATTTTGTTCATTTGACTTGTTTCTAATTTGAAATGCCCATTTTTGTGGGGCCAGAAAGGTGCGTCTTTAAAAGGCGATTTCTACGATACCCCACTTTTGCGCGTCGGACCGCGACTTTTTCCGGAAACGCCGAAAAACCGCAATTTTCAGGAGAAACGAGACGTACATCCTCCCCCTCTGCCGCCCACCCACCCAACTGACAGCCAGCCAGCAGACAAGCACAGAGAGTTCCGTGGGTCTGTCTGTGATGTCATAAAGGGCCTGCTGATCAATGGCCAGCTCTCTGATTGGCTGCTGTGTTTGATTGACAGATTGAATCTGGCAGCTGATTGGCTGTCTACCCTAAAGTGCATTACACACCCCTGATGGTACCACTGGCTAAGACTCCACCTCAGCTCATTGATTAATTATAAATTTAGAACAAATGATGGATGAAAGCAGGCAGGCCGGCCATTTTTTTCACGCTCATTGGACTTGTTTAATGCAATGCACCTGTGTATATTCACATGCATTCACTTCATGCTGTAACCACTGTGCATAAAAATTTGGAAACATGGCATACAGTGTATCATTTGCTGTCTAAGTCATGTTTCCCATATTTTCCATTGCAAGATACAAGCCGGTTTGAGTGTTTGGGGCACATTTTAGCTAAAATCATCCTACGGGGCCTAAATGCTTATGCTAAAGCCTGCCTATTTTGAATGGCGTAGTGGTCACTGCAACCTCCAAAAAAATCAGGACTTACTACCCCAATAACCTGCTAACTCACCCCTGAAATACTTACTTATTCACACTATTTTGTTCATTTGACTTGTTTCTAATTTGAAATGCCCATTTTTGTGGGGCCAGAAAGGTGCGTCTTTAAAAGGCGATTTCTACGATACCCCACTTTTGCGCGTCGGACCGCGACTTTTTCCGGAAACGCTGAAAAACCGCAATTTTCAGGAGAAACGAGACGTACATCCTCCCCCTCTGCCGCCCACCCACCCAACTGACAGCCAGCCAGCAGACAAGCACAGAGAGTTCCGTGGGTCTGTCTGTGATGTCATAAAGGGCCTGCTGATCAATGGCCAGCTCTCTGATTGGCTGCTGTGTTTGATTGACAGATTGAATCTGGCAGCTGATTGGCTGTCTACCCTAAAGTGCATTACACACCCCTGATGGTACCACTGGCTAAGACTCCACCTCAGCTCATTGATTAATTATAAATTTAGAACAAATGATGGATGAAAGCAGGCAGGCCGGCCATTTTTTTCACGCTCATTGGACTTGTTTAATGCAATGCACCTTTGTATATTCACATGCATTCGCTTCATGCTGTAACCACTGTGCATAAAAATTTGGAAACATGGCATACAGTGTATCATTTGCTGTCTAAGTTATGTTTCCCATAGTTTCCATTGCAAGATACAAGCCGGTTTGAGTGTTTGGGGCACATTTTAGCTAAAATCATCCTACGGGGCCTAACTGCTTATGCCAAAGCCTGCCTATTTTGAATGGCGTAGTGGTCAATGCAACCTCCAAAAAAATCAGGACTTACTACCCCAATAACCTGCTAACTCACCCCTGAAATACTTACTTATTCACACTATTTTGTTCATTTGACTTGTTTCTAATTTGAAATGCCCATTTTTGTGGGGCCAGAAAGGTGCGTCTTTAAAAGGCGATTTCTACGATACCCCACTTTTGCGCGTCGGACCGCGACTTTTTCCGGAAACGCCGAAAAACCGCAATTTTCAGGAGAAACGAGACGTACATCCTCCCCCTCTGCCGCCCACCCACCCAACTGACAGCCAGCCAGCAGACAAGCACAGAGAGTTCCGTGGGTCTGTCTGTGATGTCATAAAGGGCCTGCTGATCAATGGCCAGCTCTCTGATTGGCTGCTGTGTTTGATTGACAGATTGAATCTGGCAGCTGATTGGCTGTCTACCCTAAAGTGCATTACACACCCCTGATGGTACCACTGGCTAAGACTCCACCTCAGCTCATTGATTAATTATAAATTTAGAACAAATGATGGATGAAAGCAGGCAGGCCGGCCATTTTTTTCACGCTCATTGGACTTGTTTAATGCAATGCACCTGTGTATATTCACATGCATTCACTTCATGCTGTAACCACTGTGCATAAAAATTTGGAAACATGGCATACAGTGTATCATTTGCTGTCTAAGTCATGTTTCCCATATTTTCCATTGCAAGATACAAGCCGGTTTGAGTGTTTGGGGCACATTTTAGCTAAAATCATCCTACGGGGCCTAAATGCTTATGCTAAAGCCTGCCTATTTTGAATGGCGTAGTGGTCACTGCAACCTCCAAAAAAATCAGGACTTACTACCCCAATAACCTGCTAACTCACCCCTGAAATACTTACTTATTCACACTATTTTGTTCATTTGACTTGTTTCTAATTTGAAATGCCCATTTTTGTGGGGCCAGAAAGGTGCGTCTTTAAAAGGCGATTTCTACGATACCCCACTTTTGCGCGTCGGACCGCGACTTTTTCCGGAAACGCTGAAAAACCACAATTTTCAGGAGAAACGAGACGTACATCCTCCCCCTCTGCCGCCCACCCACCCAACTGACAGCCAGCCAGCAGACAAGCACAGAGAGTTCCGTGGGTCTGTCTGTGATGTCATAAAGGGCCTGCTGATCAATGGCCAGCTCTCTGATTGGCTGCTGTGTTTGATTGACAGATTGAATCTGGCAGCTGATTGGCTGTCTACCCTAAAGTGCATTACACACCCCTGATGGTACCACTGGCTAAGACTCCACCTCAGCTCATTGATTAATTATAAATTTAGAACAAATGATGGATGAAAGCAGGCAGGCCGGCCATTTTTTTTCACGCTCATTGGACTTGTTTAATGCAATGCACCTTTGTATATTCACATGCATTCGCTTCATGCTGTAACCACTGTGCATAAAAATTTGGAAACATGGCATACAGTGTATCATTTGCTGTCTAAGTCATGTTTCCCATATTTTCCATTGCAAGATACAAGCCGGTTTGAGTGTTTGGGGCACATTTTAGCTAAAATCATCCTACGGGGCCTAACTGCTTATGCCAAAGCCTGCCTATTTTGAATGGCGTAGTGGTCAATGCAACCTCCAAAAAAATCAGGACTTACTACCCCAATAACCTGCTAACTCACCCCTGAAATACTTACTTATTCACACTATTTTGTTCATTTGACTTGTTTCTAATTTGAAATGCCCATTTTTGTGGGGCCAGAAAGGTGCGTCTTTAAAAGGCGATTTCTACGATACCCCACTTTTGCGCGTCGGACCGCGACTTTTTCCGGAAACGCCGAAAAACCGCAATTTTCAGGAGAAACGAGACGTACATCCTCCCCCTCTGCCGCCCACCCACCCAACTGACAGCCAGCCAGCAGACAAGCACAGAGAGTTCCGTGGGTCTGTCTGTGATGTCATAAAGGGCCTGCTGATCAATGGCCAGCTCTCTGATTGGCTGCTGTGTTTGATTGACAGATTGAATCTGGCAGCTGATTGGCTGTCTACCCTAAAGTGCATTACACACCCCTGATGGTACCACTGGCTAAGACTCCACCTCAGCTCATTGATTAATTATAAATTTAGAACAAATGATGGATGAAAGCAGGCAGGCCGGCCATTTTTTTCACGCTCATTGGACTTGTTTAATGCAATGCACCTTTGTATATTCACATGCATTCGCTTCATGCTGTAACCACTGTGCATAAAAATTTGGAAACATGGCATACAGTGTATCATTTGCTGTCTAAGTCATGTTTCCCATATTTTCCATTGCAAGATACAAGCCGGTTTGAGTGTTTGGGGCACATTTTAGCTAAAATCATCCTACGGGGCCTAACTGCTTATGCTAAAGCCTACCTATTTTGAATGGCGTAGTGGTCACTGCAACCTCCAAAAAAATCAGGACTTACTACCCCAATAACCTGCTAACTCACCCCTGAAATACTTACTTATTCACACTATTTTGTTCATTTGACTTGTTTCTAATTTGAAATGCCCATTTTTGTGGGGCCAGAAAGGTGCGTCTTTAAAAGGCGATTTCTACGATACCCCACTTTTGCGCGTCGGACCGCGACTTTTTCCGGAAACGCCGAAAAACCGCAATTTTCAGGAGAAACGAGACGTACATCCACCCCCTCTGCCGCCCACCCACCCAACTGACAGCCAGCCAGCAGACAAGCACAGAGAGTTCCGTGGGTCTGTCTGTGATGTCATAAAGGGCCTGCTGATCAATGGCCAGCTCTCTGATTGGCTGCTGTGTTTGATTGACAGATTGAATCTGGCAGCTGATTGGCTGTCTACCCTAAAGTGCATTACACACCCCTGATGGTACCACTGGCTAAGACTCCACCTCAGCTCATTGATTAATTATAAATTTAGAACAAATGATGGATGAAAGCAGGCAGGCCGGCCATTTTTTTCACGCTCATTGGACTTGTTTAATGCAATGCACCTGTGTATATTCACATGCATTCACTTCATGCTGTAACCACTGTGCATAAAAATTTGGAAACATGGCATACAGTGTATCATTTGCTGTCTAAGTCATGTTTCCCATATTTTCCATTGCAAGATACAAGCCGGTTTGAGTGTTTGGGGCACATTTTAGCTAAAATCATCCTACGGGGCCTAACTGCTTATGCTAAAGCCTGCCTATTTTGAATGGCGTAGTGGTCACTGCAACCTCCAAAAAAATCAGGACTTACTACCCCAATAACCTGCTAACTCACCCCTGAAATACTTACTTATTCACACTATTTTGTTCATTTGACTTGTTTCTAATTTGAAATGCCCATTTTTGTGGGGCCAGAAAGGTGCGTCTTTAAAAGGCGATTTCTACGATACCCCACTTTTGCGCGTCGGACCGCGACTTTTTCCGGAAACGCTGAAAAACCGCAATTTTCAGGAGAAACGAGACGTACATCCTCCCCCTCTGCCGCCCACCCACCCAACTGACAGCCAGCCAGCAGACAAGCACAGAGAGTTCCGTGGGTCTGTCTGTGATGTCATAAAGGGCCTGCTGATCAATGGCCAGCTCTCTGATTGGCTGCTGTGTTTGATTGACAGATTGAATCTGGCAGCTGATTGGCTGTCTACCCTAAAGTGCATTACACACCCCTGATGGTACCACTGGCTAAGACTCCACCTCAGCTCATTGATTAATTATAAATTTAGAACAAATGATGGATGAAAGCAGGCAGGCCGGCCATTTTTTTCACGCTCATTGGACTTGTTTAATGCAATGCACCTTTGTATATTCACATGCATTCGCTTCATGCTGTAACCACTGTGCATACAAATTTGGAAACATGGCATACAGTGTATCATTTGCTGTCTAAGTCATGTTTCCCATATTTTCCATTGCAAGATACAAGCCGGTTTGAGTGTTTGGGGCACATTTTAGCTAAAATCATCCTACGGGGCCTAACTGCTTATGCCAAAGCCTGCCTATTTTGAATGGCGTAGTGGTCAATGCAACCTCCAAAAAAATCAGGACTTACTACCCCAATAACCTGCTAACTCACCCCTGAAATACTTACTTATTCACACTATTTTGTTCATTTGACTTGTTTCTAATTTGAAATGCCCATTTTTGTGGGGCCAGAAAGGTGCGTCTATAAAAGGCGATTTCTACGATACCCCACTTTTGCGCGTCGGACCGTGACTTTTTCCGGAAACGCCGCAAAACCGCAATTTTCAGGAGAAACGAGACGTACATCCTCCCCCTCTGCCGCCCACCCACCCAACTGACAGCCAGCCAGCAGACAAGCACAGAGAGTTCCGTGGGTCTGTCTGTGATGTCATAAAGGGCCTGCTGATCAATGGCCAGCTCTCTGATTGGCTGCTGTGTTTGATTGACAGATTGAATCTGGCAGCTGATTGGCTGTCTACCCTAAAGTGCATTACACACCCCTGATGGTACCACTGGCTAAGACTCCACCTCAGCTCATTGATTAATTATAAATTTAGAACAAATGATGGATGAAAGCAGGCAGGCCGGCCATTTTTTTCACGCTCATTGGACTTGTTTAATGCAATGCACCTTTGTATATTCACATGCATTCGCTTCATGCTGTAACCACTGTGCATAAAAATTTGGAAACATGGCATACAGTGTATCATTTGCTGTCTAAGTCATGTTTCCCATATTTTCCATTGCAAGATACAAGCCGGTTTGAGTGTTTGGGGAACATTTTAGCTAAAATTATCCTACGGGGCCTAACTGCTTATGCTAAAGCCTGCCTATTTTGAATGGCGTAGTGGTCACTGCAACCTCCAAAAAAATCAGGACTTACTACCCCAATAACCTGCTAACTCACCCCTGAAATACTTACTTATTCACACTATTTTGTTCATTTGACTTGTTTCTAATTTGAAATGCCCATTTTTGTGGGGCCAGAAAGGTGCGTCTTTAAAAGGCGATTTCTACGATACCCCACTTTTGCGCGTCGGACCGCGACTTTTTCCGGAAACGCCGAAAAACCGCAATTTTCAGGAGAAACGAGACGTACATCCTCCCCCTCTGCCGCCCACCCACCCAACTGACAGCCAGCCAGCAGACAAGCACAGAGAGTTCCGTGGGTCTGTCTGTGATGTCATAAAGGGCCTGCTGATCAATGGCCAGCTCTCTGATTGGCTGCTGTGTTTGATTGACAGATTGAATCTGGCAGCTGATTGGCTGTCTACCCTAAAGTGCATTACACACCCCTGATGGTACCACTGGCTAAGACTCCACCTCAGCTCATTGATTAATTATAAATTTAGAACAAATGATGGATGAAAACAGGCAGGCCGGCCATTTTTTTCACGCTCATTGGACTTGTTTAATGCAATGCACCTTTGTATATTCACATGCATTCGCTTCATGCTGTAACCACTGTGCATAAAAATTTGGAAACATGGCATACAGTGTATCATTTGCTGTCTAAGTCATGTTTCCCATATTTTCCATTGCAAGATACAAGCCGGTTTGAGTGTTTGGGGCACATTTTAGCTAAAATCATCCTACGGGGCCTAACTGCTTATGCTAAAGCCTGCCTATTTTGAATGGCGTAGTGGTCACTGCAACCTCCAAAAAAATCAGGACTTACTACCCCAATAACCTGCTAACTCACCCCTGAAATACTTACTTATTCACACTATTTTGTTCATTTGACTTGTTTCTAATTTGAAATGCCCATTTTTGTGGGGCCAGAAAGGTGCGTCTTTAAAAGGCGATTTCTACGATACCCCACTTTTGCGCGTCGGACCGCGACTTTTTCCGGAAACGCAGAAAAAACGCAATTTTCAGGAGAAACGAGACGTACATCCTCCCCCTCTGCCGCCCACCCACCCAACTGACAGCCAGCCAGCAGACAAGCACAGAGAGTTCCGTGGGTCTGTCTGTGATGTCATAAAGGGCCTGCTGATCAATGGCCAGCTCTCTGATTGGCTGCTGTGTTTGATTGACAGATTGAATCTGGCAGCTGATTGGCTGTCTACCCTAAAGTGCATTACACACCCCTGATGGTACCACTGGCTAAGACTCCACCTCAGCTCATTGATTAATTATAAATTTAGAACAAATGATGGATGAAAGCAGGCAGGCCGGCCATTTTTTTCACTCTCATTAGACTTGTTTAATGCAATGCACCTTTGTATATTCACATGCATTCGCTTCATGCTGTAACCACTGTGCATAAAAATTTGGAAACATGGCATACAGTGTATCATTTGCTGTCTAAGTCATGTTTCCCATATTTTCCATTGCAAGATACAAGCCGGTTTGAGTGTTTGGGGCACATTTTAGCTAAAATCATCCTACGGGGCCTAACTGCTTATGCTAAAGCCTGCCTATTTTGAATGGCGTAGTGGTCACTGCAACCTCCAAAAAAATCAGGACTTACTACCCCAATAACCTGCTAACTCACCCCTGAAATACTTACTTATTCACACTATTTTGTTCATTTGACTTGTTTCTAATTTGAAATGCCCATTTTTGTGGGGCCAGAAAGGTGCGTCTTTAAAAGGCGATTTCTACGATACCCCACTTTTGCGCGTCGGACCGCGACTTTTTCCGGAAACGCCGAAAAACCGCAATTTTCAGAAGAAACGAGACGTACATCCTCCCCCTCTGCCGCCCACCCACCCAACTGACAGCCAGCCAGCAGACAAGCACAGAGAGTTCCGTGGGTCTGTCTGTGATGTCATAAAGGGCCTGCTGATCAATGGCCAGCTCTCTGATTGGCTGCTGTGTTTGATTGACAGATTGAATCTGGCAGCTGATTGGCTGTCTACCCTAAAGTGCATTACACACCCCTGATGGTACCACTGGCTAAGACTCCACCTCAGCTCATTGATTAATTATAAATTTAGAACAAATGATGGATGAAAGCAGGCAGGCCGGCCATTTTTTCACGCTCATTGGACTTGTTTAATGCAATGCACCTTTGTATATTCACATGCATTCACTTCATGCTGTAACCACTGTGCATAAAAATTTGGAAACATGGCATACAGTGTATCATTTGCTGTCTAAGTCATGTTTCCCATATTTTCCATTGCAAGATACAAGCCGGTTTGAGTGTTTGGGGCACATTATAGCTAAAATCATCCTACGGGGCATAACTGCTTATGCTAAAGCCTGCCTATTTTGAATGGCGTAGTGGTCACTGCAACCTCCAAAAAAATCAGGACTTACTACCCCAATAACCTGCTAACTCACCCCTGAAATACTTACTTATTCACACTATTTTGTTCATTTGACTTGTTTCTAATTAGAAATGCCCATTTTTGTGGGGCCAGAAAGGTGCGTCTTTAAAAGGCGATTTCTACGATACCCCACTTTTGCGCGTCGGACCGCGACTTTTTCTGGAAACGCCAAAAAACCGCAATTTTCAGGAGAAACGAGACGTACATCCTCCCCCTCTGCCGCCCACCCACCCAACTGACAGCCAGCCAGCAGACAAGCACAGAGAGTTCCGTGGGTCTGTCTGTGATGTCATAAAGGGCCTGCTGATCAATGGCCAGCTCTCTGATTGGCTGCTGTGTTTGATTGACAGATTGAATCTGGCAGCTGATTGGCTGTCTACCCTAAAGTGCATTACACACCCCTGATGGTACCACTGGCTAAGACTCCACCTCAGCTCATTGATTAATTATAAATTTAGAACAAATGATGGATGAAAGCAGGCAGGCCGTCCATTTTTTTCACGCTCATTGGACTTGTTTAATGCAATGCACCTTTGTATATTCACATGCATTCGCTTCATGCTGTAACCACTGTGCATAAAAATTTGGAAACATGGCATACAGTGTATCATTTGCTGTCTAAGTCATGTTTCCCATATTTTCCATTGCAAGATACAAGCTGGTTTGAGTGTTTGGGGCACATTTTAGCTAAAATCATCCTACGGGGCCTAACTGCTTATGCTAAAGCCTGCCTATTTTGAATGGCGTAGTGGTCACTGCAACCTCTAAAAAAATCAGGACTTACTACCCCAATAACCTGCTAACTCACCCCTGAAATACTTACTTATTCACACTATTTTGTTCATTTGACTTGTTTCTAATTTGAAATTATCATTTTTGTGGGGCCAGAAAGGTGCGTCTTTAAAAGGCGATTTCTACGATACCCCACTTTTGCGCGTCGGACCGCGACTTTTTCCGGAAACGCCGAAAAACCGCAATTTTCAGGAGAAACGAGACGTACATCCTCCCCCTCTGCCGCCCACCCACCCAACTGACAGCCAGCCAGCAGACAAGCACAGAGAGTTCCGTGGGTCTGTCTGTGATGTCATAAAGGGCCTGCTGATCAATGGCCAGCTCTCTGATTGTCTGCTGTGTTTGATTGACAGATTGAATCTGGCAGCTGATTGGCTGTCTACCCTAAAGTGCATTACACACCCCTGATGGTACCACTGGCTAAGACTCCACCTCAGCTCATTGATTAATTATAAATTTAGAACAAATGATGGATGAAAGCAGGCAGGCCGGCCATTTTTTTCACGCTCATTGGACTTGTTTAATGCAATGCACCTTTGTATATTCACATGCATTCGCTTCATGCTGTAACCACTGTGCATAAAAATTTGGAAACATGGCATACAGTGTATCATTTGCTGTCTAAGTCATGTTTCCCATATTTTCCATTGCAAGATACAAGCCGGTTTGAGTGTTTGGGGAACATTTTAGCTAAAATCATCCTACGGGGCCTAACTGCTTATGCTAAAGCCTGCCTATTTTGAATGGCGTAGTGGTCACTGCAACCTCCAAAAAAATCAGGACTTACTACCCCAATAACCTGCTAACTCACCCCTGAAATACTTACTTATTCACACTATTTTGTTCATTTGACTTGTTTCTAATTTGAAATGCCCATTTTTGTGGGGCCAGAAAGGTGCGTCTTTAAAAGGCGATTTCTACGATACCCCACTTTTGCGCGTCGGACCGCGACTTTTTCCGGAAACGCCGAAAAAACGCAATTTTCAGGAGAAACGAGACGTACATCCTCCCCCTCTGCCGCCCACCCACCCAACTGACAGCCAGCCAGCAGACAAGCACAGAGAGTTCCGTGGGTCTGTCTGTGATGTCATAAAGGGCCTGCTGATCAATGGCCAGCTCTCTGATTGGCTGCTGTGTTTGATTGACAGATTGAATCTGGCAGCTGATTGACTGTCTACATTAAAGTGCATTACACACCCCTGATGGTACCACTGGCTAAGACTCCACCTCAGCTCATTGATTAATTATAGATTTAGAACAAATGATGGATGAAAACAGGCAGGCCGGCCATTTTTTTCACGCTCATTGGACTTGTTTAATGCAATGCACCTTTGTATATTCACATGCATTCGCTTCATGCTGTAACCACTGTGCATAAAAATTTGGAAACATGGCATACAGTGTATCATTTGCTGTCTAAGTCATGTTTCCCATATTTTCCATTGCAAGATACAAGCCGGTTTGAGTGTTTGGGGCACATTTTAGCTAAAATCATCCTACGGGGCCTAACTGCTTATGCTAAAGCCTGCCTATTTTGAATGGCGTAGTGGTCACTGCAACCTCCAAAAAAATCAGGACTTACTACCCCAATAACCTGCTAACTCACCCCTGAAATACTTACTTATTCACACTATTTTGTTCATTTGACTTGTTTCTAATTTGAAATGCCCATTTTTGTGGGGCCAGAAAGGTGCGTCTTTAAAAGGCGATTTCTACGATACCCCACTTTTGCGCGTCGGACCGCGACTTTTTCCGGAAACGCTGAAAAACCGCAATTTTCAGAAGAAACGAGACGTACATCCTCCCCCTCTGCCGCCCACCCACCCAACTGACAGCCAGCCAGCAGACAAGCACAGAGAGTTCCGTGGGTCTGTCTGTGATGTCATAAAGGGCCTGCTGATCAATGGCCAGCTCTCTGATTGGCTGCTGTGTTTGATTGACAGATTGAATCTGGCAGCTGATTGGCTGTCTACCCTAAAGTGCATTACACACCCCTGATGGTACCACTGGCTAAGACTCCACCTCAGCTCATTGATTAATTATAAATTTAGAACAAATGATGGATGAAAGCAGGCAGGCCGTCCATTTTTTTCACGCTCATTGGACTTGTTTAATGCAATGCACCTTTGTATATTCACATGCATTCGCTTCATGCTGTAACCACTGTGCATAAAAATTTGGAAACATGGCATACAGTGTATAATTTGCTGTCTAAGTCATGTTTCCCATATTTTCCATTGCAAGATACAAGCCGGTTTGAGTGTTTGGGGCACATTTTAGCTAAAATCATCCTACGGGGCCTAACTGCTTATGCTAAAGCCTGCCTATTTTGAATGGCGTAGTGGTCACTGCAACCTCCAAAAAAATCAGGACTTACTACCCCAATAACCTGCTAACTCACCCCTGAAATACTTACTTATTCACACTATTCTGTTCATTTGACTTGTTTCTAATTTGAAATTATCATTTTTGTGGGGCCAGAAAGGTGCGTCTTTAAAAGGCGATTTCTACGATACCCCACTTTTGCGCGTCGGACCGCGACTTTTTCCGGAAACGCCGAAAAACCGCAATTTTCAGGAGAAACGAGACGTACATCCTCCCCCTCTGCCGCCCACCCACCCAACTGACAGCCAGCCAGCAGACAAGCACAGAGAGTTCCGTGGGTCTGTCTGTGATGTCATAAAGGGCCTGCTGATCAATGGCCAGCTCTCTGATTGGCTGCTGTGTTTGATTGACAGATTGAATCTGGCACCTGATTGGCTGTCTACCCTAAAGTGCATTACACACCCCTGATGGTACCACTGGCTAAGACTCCACCTCAGCTCATTGATTAATTATAAATTTAGAACAAATGATGGATGAAAGCAGGCAGGCCGGCCATTTTTTTCACGCTCATTGGACTTGTTTAATGGAATGCACCTTTGTATATTCACATGCATTCGCTTCATGCTGTAACCACTGTGCATAAAAATTTGGAAACATGGCATACAGTGTATCATTTGCTGTCTAAGTCATGTTTCCCATATTTTCCATTGCAAGATACATGCCGGTTTGAGTGTTTGGGGCACATTTTAGCTAAAATCATCCAACGGGGCCTAACTGCTTATGCTAAAGCCTGCCTATTTTGAATGGCGTAGTGGTCACTGCAACCTCCAAAAAAATCAGGACTTACTACCCCAATAACCTGCTAACTCACCCCTGAAATACTTACTTATTCACACTATTTTGTTCATTTGACTTGTTTCTAATTTGAAATGCCCATTTTTGTGGGGCCAGAAAGGTGCGTCTTTAAAAGGCGATTTCTACGATACCCCACTTTTGCGCGTCGGACCGCGACTTTTTCCGGAAACGCCGAAAAACCGCAATTTTCAGGAGAAACGAGACGTACATCCTCCCCCTCTGCCGTCCACCCACCCAACTGACAGCCAGCCAGCAGACAAGCACACAGAGTTCCGTGGGTCTGTCTGTGATGTCATAAAGGGCCTGCTGATCAATGGCCAGCTCTCTGATTGGCTGCTGTGTTTGATTGACAGATTGAATCTGGCAGCTGATTGGCTGTCTACCCTAAAGTGCATTACACACCCCTGATGGTACCACTGGCTAAGACTCCACCTCAGCTCATTGATTAATTATAAATTTAGAACAAATGATGGATGAAAGCAGGCAAGCCGGCCATTTTTTTCACGCTCATTGGACTTGTTTAATGCAATGCACCTGTGTATATTCACATGCATTCACTTCATGCTGTAACCACTGTGCATAAAAATTTGGAAACATGGCATACAGTGTATCATTTGCTGTCTAAGTCATGTTTCCCATATTTTCCATTGCAAGATACAAGCCGGTTTGAGTGTTTGGGGCACATTTTAGCTAAAATCATCCTACGGGGCCTAAATGCTTATGCTAAAGCCTGCCTATTTTGAATGGCGTAGTGGTCACTGCAACCTCCAAAAAAATCAGGACTTACTACCCCAATAACCTGCTAACTCACCCCTGAAATACTTACTTATTCACACTATTTTGTTCATTTGACTTGTTTCTAATTTGAAATGCCCATTTTTGTGGGGCCAGAAAGGTGCGTCTTTAAAAGGCGATTTCTACGATACCCCACTTTTGCGCGTCGGACCGCGACTTTTTCCGGAAACGCAGAAAAACCGCAATTTTCAGGAGAAACGAGACGTACATCCTCCCCCTCTGCCGCCCACCCACCCAACTGACAGCCAGCCAGCAGACAAGCACAGAGAGTTCCGTGGGTCTGTCTGTGATGTCATAAAGGGCCTGCTGATCAATGGCCAGCTCTCTGATTGGCTGCTGTGTTTGATTGACAGATTGAATCTGGCAGCTGATTGGCTGTCTACCCTAAAGTGCATTACACACCCCTGATGGTACCACTGGCTAAGACTCCACCTCAGCTCATTGATTAATTATAAATTTAGAACAAATGATGGATGAAAGCAGGCAGGCCGGCCATTTTTTTCACGCTCATTGGACTTGTTTAATGCAATGCACCTTTGTATATTCACATGCATTCGCTTCATGCTGTAACCACTGTGCATAAAAATTTGGAAACATGGCATACAGTGTATCATTTGCTGTCTAAGTCATGTTTCCCATATTTTCCATTGCAAGATACAAGCCGGTTTGAGTGTTTGGGGCACATTTTAGCTAAAATCATCCTACGGGGCCTAACTGCTTATGCCAAAGCCTGCCTATTTTGAATGGCGTAGTGGTCAATGCAACCTCCAAAAAAATCAGGACCTACTACCCCAATAACCTGCTAACTCACCCCTGAAATACTTACTTATTCACACTATTTTGTTCATTTGACTTGTTTCTAATTTGAAATGCCCATTTTTGTGGGGCCAGAAAGGTGCGTCTATAAAAGGCGATTTCTACGATACCCCACTTTTGCGCGTCGGACCGTGACTTTTTCCGGAAACGCCGAAAAACCGCAATTTTCAGGAGAAACGAGACGTACATCCTCCCCCTCTGCCGCCCACCCACCCAACTGACAGCCAGCCAGCAGACAAGCACAGAGAGTTCCGTGGGTCTGTCTGTGATGTCATAAAGGGCCTGCTGATCAATGGCCAGCTCTCTGATTGGCTGCTGTGTTTGATTGACAGATTGAATCTGGCAGCTGATTGGCTGTCTACCCTAAAGTGCATTACACACCCCTGATGGTACCACTGGCTAAGACTCCACCTCAGCTCATTGATTAATTATAAATTTAGAACAAATGATGGATGAAAGCAGGCAGGCCGGCCATTTTTTTCACGCTCATTGGACTTGTTTAATGCAATGCACCTTTGTATATTCACATGCATTCGCTTCATGCTGTAACCACTGTGCATAAAAATTTGGAAACATGGCATACAGTGTATCATTTGCTGTCTAAGTCATGTTTCCCATATTTTCCATTGCAAGATACAAGCCGGTTTGAGTGTTTGGGGAACATTTTAGCTAAAATCATCCTACGGGGCCTAACTGCTTATGCTAAAGCCTGCCTATTTTGAATGGCGTAGTGGTCACTGCAACCTCCAAAAAAATCAGGACTTACTACCCCAATAACCTGCTAACTCACCCCTGAAATACTTACTTATTCACACTATTTTGTTCATTTGACTTGTTTCTAATTTGAAATGCCCATTTTTGTGGGGCCAGAAAGGTGCGTCTTTAAAAGGCGATTTCTACGATACCCCACTTTTGCGCGTCGGACCGCGACTTTTTCCGGAAACGCCGAAAAAACGCAATTTTCAGGAGAAACGAGACGTACATCCTCCCCCTCTGCCGCCCACCCACCCAACTGACAGCCAGCCAGCAGACAAGCACAGAGAGTTCCGTGGGTCTGTCTGTGATGTCATAAAGGGCCTGCTGATCAATGGCCAGCTCTCTGATTGGCTGCTGTGTTTGATTGACAGATTGAATCTGGCAGCTGATTGACTGTCTACATTAAAGTGCATTACACACCCCTGATGGTACCACTGGCTAAGACTCCACCTCAGCTCATTGATTAATTATAAATTTAGAACAAATGATGGATGAAAACAGGCAGGCCGGCCATTTTTTTCACGCTCATTGGACTTGTTTAATGCAATGCACCTTTGTATATTCACATGCATTCGCTTCATGCTGTAACCACTGTGCATAAAAATTTGGAAACATGGCATACAGTGTATCATTTGCTGTCTAATGTAGGGTACACACCAGGACGACCACCGTCGTTCACGACCGATAGACGACCATGGAACGATTTCCCTTGGACTTCCCGGGAGCTCCCAGGCAGTCCCCAGCAAACGATTAGCAAAAATTGTGTTTTTTTGGCGGAACGATCTAGATCCGATCCCGATGCGCCCGCGATGGTCGTTAAGACGGTCGGATCGCTGGTTTTTGTTTTTTTGCAAGAACACCTGCGACCGTCGTCCGATTGGCCTTTGAAATTTAAATGAAGGGGCTGGACTAGCAGAGGGGATAGGAATAGCAGCAGCCATTTTAAACCAGTGTATTTCTGCTTTGTTACTAGTGAGGCTTGGTTTATACCTGCTGAACGCTGGACATAGCTATTTACACATTACTTTGTTTTGCCTGCCATTACAAAGTGTCTTTTAACCCTGCACTATGGAGAATGCAGTGATGGGTAGTCACCAGCAACAGTACCTGCTCTATTATGCAGTGTTGAAGCTCAGACGTCAGAGAGCCCAGCGCAGGAGAGAAAGATCATGCTGGACAAAGCAGTGGCTACTTCAGCGTCAGACTCGTTCGCACATGCCACTGCTCAGGGACATCAGGGAGAATAACCCAGACGATTTTCGTAACTTCTTGAGGATGGATGATGCCACATTCCAGGAATTGCTGCGTCTGGTGACTCCCCACATCGAGAAGCAGGATACCAAGTATCGCATGGCTATCCCTGCTGAGGAACGGCTGGTGGTGACCCTGAGGTTTCTGGCGACAGGACGGTCTCTTGCTGACCTAAAGTTTGGATCCCTCATCTCCCCGCAAGCTTTGGGCCTCATCATCCCGGAGACCTGCAAAGCCATTGTGAAGGTGCTGCAGTACCAGTATTGCAAGGTAAGGATGAAATATACACTGTACACTTTATTGTGCAAACAAAATATTTTTATTTATAATTTAGGCCTAGGACAGAAACAGGTTTTTTAGGCCTTTCATGGTTAAAACATGTAAAATAGTAAATAGATTGTGTCAACACAAATATATTATAATACCATATATAAAAGATATTGTACAAAAACACACACTATATATAAAGATTTAAGTATGTATGACCCAGTTTAAACTTTCCCAATAAGTACGGGCTACTGTGTGGCAGAGGATGTCTGCCGCAGATAAGTAAAGGCTGCGGCCCACATGGCGCATGGCGCAGATGCAATGGTCCCGGCCCCATTGATGTGCGCCATACGCCATGTGAGCAGTGGCCATCACATACCTGCAGCTGAGACCATGTCTGCCGCACAGTACCCCATACTATTGGCAAAGAAAAAAGGGCAATAAATGGAGTTTGCTATCCAGATTGAGGAGAATCCTGTTCTCCCTCTGGTAATGCAGGTACAGGTAGCAGCATATAAATAAACAAAAAAAACACACTCTGGTAACTTCTGGAACATGCCCTTACAACAGTAGGGATAAGGTACTGTGCGGCAGAGGATGTCTGCTGCAGATATGTAAAGGCTGCGGACCACATGGCGCATGGCGCAGATGCAATGGTCCCGGCCCCATTGATGTGCGCCATACGCCATGTGAGCAGTGGCCATCACATACCTGCAGCTGAGACCATGTCTGCCGCACAGTACCCCATACTATTGGCAAAGAAAAAAGGGCAATAAATGGAGTTTGCTATCCAGATTGAGGAGAATCCTGTTCTCCCTCTGGTAATGCAGGTACAGGTAGCAGCATATAAATAAACAAAAATACACACTGTGGCCCTTGTGTGGCAGAGGATGTCTGCTGCAGATATGTAAAGGCTGCGGCCCACATGGCGCATGGCGCAGATGCAATGGTCCCGGCCCCATTGATGTGCGCCATACGCCATGTGAGCAGTGGCCATCACATACCTGCAGCTGAGACCATGTCGATGGTAAATGATAAAGTAGCCTATTTTTTAAGACAGATCCTCAAAAACAGGACACTCTGGATCTTCTATCAGTAAAGAACTGTAGAATTGACGGTACTGGGGGGGTTGAGAAGGCTGTGTAGGTGTTGACTGGGTATGTGTTGGAATTGTGCTCGACTGGCCTGCTACGGTGGCAGGCGGAGTAGGCACTGGTGATTCTAATGACAGTGGTGTGTCTGGTGCACTACCAATGCCAACTATTTTAGTGCCACTGTTGAGATACCCTAAACTGCCATTATACACCAACTCCATGCATAACTTTTCAAAAGTAAGTTGCTGGTCAGGAGCCATGTTGCGAACACACTCTGCCACATAAGTGAAGTAGTTGTCATGTTTGTCGGGGTTTCTTTGCAGGACTTGATGTGCCCGCATCATAAATTCTTCATGTGCCGCTGCTTCTCCTTTTTTTCCTTTGCCACGCATTTTTTTGGCACGGGGGAGTGGTGGAGTGGGTTCCAGGGTGGGTGGCGGAGTGCGTGCCGGAGTAGGAACTTCGTTCGATGTGCATGCATTCTCAGATAGGACAGATAGGTCTGGGGTTGCAGGTGGGTAGTCACCAAGCTGTAAAAAAATTGAACATGTTTACTAATCAATTCTATTTACTTCTAATTTCAGTTCCCTACCAGCGTGAATGAATGGAAAGTCATCGCAGAGGAGTTTGAACAGCGATGGAACTTCCCAAATTGCGGTGGAGCCATTGATGGCAAACATGTCCGCATAGCCCAGCCTATCAATAGTGGTTCCTACTATTTTAATTACAAGGGCTATTTTAGCATTGTACTAATGGCTGTTGTTAATGCGAACTATGAGTTTATCTTCCTGGATGTAGGAAGGAATGGCCGTGCATCGGATGGTGGCACTTTCAAGGACACAAAGTTCTACGAAAGGCTCATAGCGAACACCCTTCACTTGCCGTCTGTCCAGGAAACTAAACAGGGGCTTAACTTTGTTTTTGTGGCTGACGAGGCTTTTGGCCTGCACGAGCATGTCATGAAGCCATATGCGCAAAGGGGGTTGAACCATGACAAAAGGATCTTTAACTACAGGCTATCCAGGGCACGGCGTGTTGTGGAAAATGCTTTTGGCATCCTGGCAAGCCGGTTTCACATTTTCCACACTGCCATTAACCTGAGGGTGGACAAAATTGACTGGGTTGTCACGGCGTGCTGTGTCCTGCACAATTTGCTCCGCAGAAAAGCCACACAGCAAAGGGCTACAGGCACAGCACTCCAAGAAGACCAAGAACTGCCAGAGGAGGTAGTGCAGATATCCTCCTTGCAAACCCCAACACAACACTACACAGGGAGTGCACGAGCCAAACAGGTGAGGGAAGAGTACATGGCCTACTTTAATGGGGAGGGCGCTGTGGATTGGCAGGAGGAATCAATTAGATAGCCAAAAAAATAGACTCACCGATGCAGACTGCGAATTCTCCTCCTCCTCCTGCGCCGTGACTTCTTGGTTTTCATGTTCTACCATAAGGACTACTCCTGTCCTCATCGACTCCTGGCTGAGGGTGAATGTCAACCGGTCATAGTACCAGAGCGATGTTTGATACATCTCGTCGACTCCAGCACCAGACTTCTTTGCAGCCTCCATCTTCTTGTGTTCCTTTAAGAACACCGTGCGCATATTCTGGATGCGTTTCCTCACCCATTCAACATTGGCCTCTGGGTGAAATGGAAGACTGTAGCGTGCCAACTCCTCCAAGGCTTGGTTTCTTTTCATTTTGTTTGAATACTCCTTGGATTTTGTTCGCCACAGGCATTCTTGTGAACGATATTTTTCAATAAACCCTTCAAGAAACTCTTGTTCCTTTGCGTTGGACATTGGGACTGTAAAAAGATAAAACCATTTTAGTTGTTATAGTTATACCCATGTTTTGTTTCATATTTAAATTTTTATAGTTATAGTTACCAGTTTACCTAGTTCTTATGTTTTAAGTATTTAAAATGTTAATAAACTTTTATGAAAACCACTATACATTTTATTGTGCAGATTGCTATTCACACACACAGGTGAATGGGGCCTAGCAGAGAGGAGTGCATGGAATACTGCAATGGTGGACAATGGTTTATGTATATATATCTATATATACACAAACACACGCACACAGGTGAATGGGGCCTAGCAGAGAGGAGTGCATGGAATACTGCAATGGTGGACAATGGTTTATGTATATATATCTATATATACACAAACACACGCACACAGGTGAATGGGGCCTAGCAGAGAGGAGTGCATGGAATACTGCAATGGTGGACAATGGTTTATGTATATATATCTATATATACACAAACACACGCACACAGGTGAATGGGGCCTAGCAGAGAGGAGTGCATGGAATACTGCAATGGTGGACAATGGTTTATGTATATATATCTATATATACACAAACACACGCACACAGGTGAATGGGGCCTAGCAGAGAGGAGTGCTTGGAATACTGCAATGGTGGACATTGGTTATATGTATACACACACAGATGGGGCCCACCCAAAAAAACAAAAGTGACATGGTCGGGTGCACGGTTGCCAAACCAGTGCTTTATACACACTATATACATTGGTGGCAACAGTGGGCATGCATAGAAGAGCATTGGGAGTGCAAACATACCAGGTTGTTGTTCTGGGAGATGAGACAAGAAGGAGAGTCCAACTGCTGCGCCAGCGCTGTTTGCTATGTGGAAAAACATGGCGCCGGGGGAGTGTTTAGGAAATGCCACTCAAATAGGCTGGATCAAACGACGGACGCACCGACGGACGGACGACGGAGGCGGCAAAAAACACTCACGATCTGCATACGATTGACGGTCGGTCGGCCTGGGATTGACGGATCCTACCTGCAGCACGTAGGACCAAAGATGCGACCAAACGAGCGGCGTGAACGTGCATTGGATCGGAATCGGATCAAATAAATGGCAAAAACACACGATAATACACACAATCTGCATACAACCGGTCGGAATTGGATCTAAATTGACAGAATCGTGCCCTAGTCGTCCTGGTGTGTACCCAGCATAAGTCATGTTTCCCATATTTTCCATTGCAAGATACAAGCCGGTTTGAGTGTTTGGGGCACATTTTAGCTAAAATCATCCTACGGGGCCTAACTGCTTATGCTAAAGCCTGCCTATTTTGAATGGCGTAGTGGTCACTGCAACCTCCAAAAAAATCAGGACTTACTACCCCAATAACCTGCTAACTCACCCCTGAAATACTTACTTATTCACACTATTTTGTTCATTTGACTTGTTTCTAATTTGAAATGCCCATTTTTGTGGGGCCAGAAAGGTGCGTCTTTAAAAGGCGATTTCTACGATACCCCACTTTTGCGCGTCGGACCGCGACTTTTTCCGGAAACGCTGAAAAACCGCAATTTTCAGAAGAAACGAGACGTACATCCTCCCCCTCTGCCGCCCACCCACCCAACTGACAGCCAGCCAGCAGACAAGCACAGAGAGTTCCGTGGGTCTGTCTGTGATGTCATAAAGGGCCTGCTGATCAATGGCCAGCTCTCTGATTGGCTGCTGTGTTTGATTGACAGATTGAATCTGGCAGCTGATTGGCTGTCTACCCTAAAGTGCATTACACACCCCTGATGGTACCACTGGCTAAGACTCCACCTCAGCTCATTGATTTATTATAAATTTAGAACAAATGATGGATGAAAGCAGGCAGGCCGGCCATTTTTTCACGCTCATTGGACTTGTTTAATGCAATGCACCTTTGTATATTCACATGCATTCGCTTCATGCTGTAACCACTGTGCATAAAAATTTGGAAACATGGCATACAGTGTATCATTTGCTGTCTAAGTCATGTTTCCCATATTTTCCATTGCAAGATACAAGCCGGTTTGAGTGTTTGGGGCACATTATAGCTAAAATCATCCTACGGGGCATAACTGCTTATGCTAAAGCCTGCCTATTTTGAATGGCGTAGTGGTCACTGCAACCTCCAAAAAAATCAGGACTTACTACCCCAATAACCTGCTAACTCACCCCTGAAATACTTACTTATTCACACTATTTTGTTCATTTGACTTGTTTCTAATTTGAAATGCCCATTTTTGTGGAGCCAGAAAGGTGCGTCTTTAAAAGGCGATTTCTACGATACCCCACTTTTGCGCGTCGGACCGCGTCTTTTTCCGGAAACGCCAAAAAAACGCAATTTTCAGGAGAAACGAGACGTACATCCTCCCCCTCTGCCGCCCACCCACCCAACTGACAGCCAGCCAGCAGACAAGCACAGAGAGTTCCGTGGGTCTGTCTGTGATGTCATAAAGGGCCTGCTGATCAATGGCCAGCTCTCTGATTGGCTGCTGTGTTTGATTGACAGATTGAATCTGGCAGCTGATTGGCTGTCTACCCTAAAGTGCATTACACACCCCTGATGGTACCACTGGCTAAGACTCCACCTCAGCTCATTGATTAATTATAAATTTAGAACAAATGATGGATGAAAGCAGGCAGGCCGTCCATTTTTTTCACGCTCATTGGACTTGTTTAATGCAATGCACCTTTGTATATTCACATGCATTCGCTTCATGCTGTAACCACTGTGCATAAAAATTTGGAAACATGGCATACAGTGTATAATTTGCTGTCTAAGTCATGTTTCCCATATTTTCCATTGCAAGATACAAGCCGGTTTGAGTGTTTGGGGCACATTTTAGCTAAAATCATCCTACGGGGCCTAACTGCTTATGCTAAAGCCTGCCTATTTTGAATGGCGTAGTGGTCACTGCAACCTCCAAAAAAATCAGGACTTACTACCCCAATAACCTGCTAACTCACCCCTGAAATACTTACTTATTCACACTATTCTGTTCATTTGACTTGTTTCTAATTTGAAATTATCATTTTTGTGGGGCCAGAAAGGTGCGTCTTTAAAAGGCGATTTCTACGATACCCCACTTTTGCGCGTCGGACCGCGACTTTTTCCGGAAACGCCGAAAAACCGCAATTTTCAGGAGAAACGAGACGTACATCCTCCCCCTCTGCCGCCCACCCACCCAACTGACAGCCAGCCAGCAGACAAGCACAGAGAGTTCCGTGGGTCTGTCTGTGATGTCATAAAGAGCCTGCTGATCAATGGCCAGCTCTCTGATTGGCTGCTGTGTTTGATTGACAGATTGAATCTGGCACCTGATTGGCTGTCTACCCTAAAGTGCATTACACACCCCTGATGGTACCACTGGCTAAGACTCCACCTCAGCTCATTGATTAATTATAAATTTAGAACAAATGATGGATGAAAGCAGGCAGGCCGGCCATTTTTTTCACGCTCATTGGACTTGTTTAATGGAATGCACCTTTGTATATTCACATGCATTCGCTTCATGCTGTAACCACTGTGCATAAAAATTTGGAAACATGGCATACAGTGTATCATTTGCTGTCTAAGTCATGTTTCCCATATTTTCCATTGCAAGATACATGCCGGTTTGAGTGTTTGGGGCACATTTTAGCTAAAATCATCCAACGGGGCCTAACTGCTTATGCTAAAGCCTGCCTATTTTGAATGGCGTAGTGGTCACTGCAACCTCCAAAAAAATCAGGACTTACTACCCCAATAACCTGCTAACTCACCCCTGAAATACTTACTTATTCACACTATTTTGTTCATTTGACTTGTTTCTAATTTGAAATGCCCATTTTTGTGGGGCCAGAAAGGTGCGTCTTTAAAAGGCGATTTCTACGATACCCCACTTTTGCGCGTCGGACCGCAACTTTTTCCGGAAACGCCGAAAAACCGCAATTTTCAGGAGAAACGAGACGTACATCCTCCCCCTCTGCCGTCCACCCACCCAACTGACAGCCAGCCAGCAGACAAGCACACAGAGTTCCGTGGGTCTGTCTGTGATGTCATAAAGGGCCTGCTGATCAATGGCCAGCTCTCTGATTGGCTGCTGTGTTTGATTGACAGATTGAATCTGGCAGCTGATTGGCTGTCTACCCTAAAGTGCATTACACACCCCTGATGGTACCACTGGCTAAGACTCCACCTCAGCTCATTGATTAATTATAAATTTAGAACAAATGATGGATGAAAGCAGGCAAGCCGGCCATTTTTTTCACGCTCATTGGACTTGTTTAATGCAATGCACCTGTGTATATTCACATGCATTCACTTCATGCTGTAACCACTGTGCATAAAAATTTGGAAACATGGCATACAGTGTATCATTTGCTGTCTAAGTCATGTTTCCCATATTTTCCATTGCAAGATACAAGCCGGTTTGAGTGTTTGGGGCACATTTTAGCTAAAATCATCCTACGGGGCCTAAATGCTTATGCTAAAGCCTGCCTATTTTGAATGGCGTAGTGGTCACTGCAACCTCCAAAAAAATCAGGACTTACTACCCCAATAACCTGCTAACTCACCCCTGAAATACTTACTTATTCACACTATTTTGTTCATTTGACTTGTTTCTAATTTGAAATGCCCATTTTTGTGGGGCCAGAAAGGTGCGTCTTTAAAAGGCGATTTCTACGATACCCCACTTTTGCGCGTCGGACCGCGACTTTTTCCGGAAACGCTGAAAAACCGCAATTTTCAGGAGAAACGAGACGTACATCCTCCCCCTCTGCCGCCCACCCACCCAACTGACAGCCAGCCAGCAGACAAGCACAGAGAGTTCCGTGGGTCTGTCTGTGATGTCATAAAGGGCCTGCTGATCAATGGCCAGCTCTCTGATTGGCTGCTGTGTTTGATTGACAGATTGAATCTGGCAGCTGATTGGCTGTCTACCCTAAAGTGCATTACACACCCCTGATGGTACCACTGGCTAAGACTCCACCTCAGCTCATTGATTAATTATAAATTTAGAACAAATGATGGATGAAAGCAGGCAGGCCGGCCATTTTTTTCACGCTCATTGGACTTGTTTAATGCAATGCACCTTTGTATATTCACATGCATTCGCTTCATGCTGTAACCACTGTGCATAAAAATTTGGAAACATGGCATACAGTGTATCATTTGCTGTCTAAGTCATGTTTCCCATATTTTCCATTGCAAGATACAAGCCGGTTTGAGTGTTTGGGGCACATTTTAGCTAAAATCATCCTACGGGGCCTAACTGCTTATGCCAAAGCCTGCCTATTTTGAATGGCGTAGTGGTCACTGCAACCTCCAAAAAAATCAGGACTTACTACCCCAATAACCTGCTAACTCACCCCTGAAATACTTACTTATTCACACTATTTTGTTCATTTGACTTGTTTCTAATTTGAAATGCCCATTTTTGTGGGGCCAGAAAGGTGCGTCTTTAAAAGGCGATTTCTACGATACCCCACTTTTGCGCGTCGGACCGCGACTTTTTCCGGAAACGCCGAAAAACCGCAATTTTCAGGAGAAACGAGACGTACATCCTCCCCCTCTGCCGCCCACCCACCCAACTGACAGCCAGCCAGCAGACAAGCACAGAGAGTTCCGTGGGTCTGTCTGTGATGTCATAAAGGGCCTGCTGATCAATGGCCAGCTCTCTGATTGGCTGCTGTGTTTGATTGACAGATTAAATCTGGCAGCTGATTGGCTGTCTACCCTAAAGTGCATTACACACCCCTGATGGTACCACTGGCTAAGACTCCACCTCAGCTCATTGATTAATTATAAATTTAGAACAAATGATGGATGAAAGCAGGCAGGCCGGCCATTTTTTTCACGCTCATTGGACTTGTTTAATGCAATGCACCTGTGTATATTCACATGCATTCACTTCATGCTGTAACCACTGTGCATAAAAATTTGGAAACATGGCATACAGTGTATCATTTGCTGTCTAAGTCATGTTTCCCATATTTTCCATTGCAAGATACAAGCCGGTTTGAGTGTTTGGGGCACATTTTAGCTAAAATCATCCTACGGGGCCTAAATGCTTATGCTAAAGCCTGCCTATTTTGAATGGCGTAGTGGTCACTGCAACCTCCAAAAAAATCAGGACTTACTACCCCAATAACCTGCTAACTCACCCCTGAAATACTTACTTATTCACACTATTTTGTTCATTTGACTTGTTTCTAATTTGAAATGCCCATTTTTGTGGGGCCAGAAAGGTGCGTCTTTAAAAGGCGATTTCTACGATACCCCACTTTTGCGCGTCGGACCGCGACTTTTTCCGGAAACGCTGAAAAACCGCAATTTTCAGGAGAAACGAGACGTACATCCTCCCCCTCTGCCGCCCACCCACCCAACTGACAGCCAGCCAGCAGACAAGCACAGAGAGTTCCGTGGGTCTGTCTGTGATGTCATAAAGAGCCTGCTGATCAATGGCCAGCTCTCTGATTGGCTGCTGTGTTTGATTGACAGATTGAATCTGGCAGCTGATTGGCTGTCTACCCTAAAGTGCATTACACACCCCTGATGGTACCACTGGCTAAGACTCCACCTCAGCTCATTGATTAATTATAAATTTAGAACAAATGATGGATGAAAGCAGGCAGGCCGGCCATTTTTTTCACGCTCATTGGACTTGTTTAATGCAATGCACCTGTGTATATTCACATGCATTCACTTCATGCTGTAACCACTGTGCATAAAAATTTGGAAACATGGCATACAGTGTATCATTTGCTGTCTAAGTCATGTTTCCCATATTTTCCATTGCAAGATACAAGCCGGTTTGAGTGTTTGGGGCACATTTTAGCTAAAATCATCCTACGGGGCCTAAATGCTTATGCTAAAGCCTGCCTATTTTGAATGGCGTAGTGGTCACTGCAACCTCCAAAAAAATCAGGACTTACTACCCCAATAACCTGCTAACTCACCCCTGAAATACTTACTTATTCACACTATTTTGTTCATTTGACTTGTTTCTAATTTGAAATGCCCATTTTTGTGGGGCCAGAAAGGTGCGTCTTTAAAAGACGATTTCTACGATACCCCACTTTTGCGCGTCGGACCGCGACTTTTTCCGGAAACGCTGAAAAACCGCAATTTTCAGGAGAAACGAGACGTACATCCTCCCCCTCTGCCGCCCACCCACCCAACTGACAGCCAGCCAGCAGACAAGCACAGAGAGTTCCGTGGGTCTGTCTGTGATGTCATAAAGGGCCTGCTGATCAATGGCCAGCTCTCTGATTGGCTGCTGTGTTTGATTGACAGATTGAATCTGGCAGCTGATTGGCTGTCTACCCTAAAGTGCATTACACACCCCTGATGGTACCACTGGCTAAGACTCCACCTCAGCTCATTGATTAATTATAAATTTAGAACAAATGATGGATGAAAGCAGGCAGGCCGGCCATTTTTTTCACGCTCATTGGACTTGTTTAATGCAATGCACCTTTGTATATTCACATGCATTCGCTTCATGCTGTAACCACTGTGCATAAAAATTTGGAAACATGGCATACAGTGTATCATTTGCTGTCTAAGTCATGTTTCCCATATTTTCCATTGCAAGATACAAGCCGGTTTGAGTGTTTGGGGCACATTTTAGCTAAAATCATCCTACGGGGCCTAAATGCTTATGCTAAAGCCTGCCTATTTTGAATGGCGTAGTGGTCACTGCAACCTCCAAAAAAATCAGGACTTACTACCCCAATAACCTGCTAACTCACCCCTGAAATACTTACTTATTCACACTATTTTGTTCATTTGACTTGTTTCTAATTTGAAATGCCCATTTTTGTGGGGCCAGAAAGGTGCGTCTTTAAAAGGCGATTTCTACGATACCCCACTTTTGCGCGTCGGACCGCGACTTTTTCCGGAAACGCTGAAAAACCGCAATTTTCAGGAGAAACGAGACGTACATCCTCCCCCTCTGCCGCCCACCCACCCAACTGACAGCCAGCCAGCAGACAAGCACAGAGAGTTCCGTGGGTCTGTCTGTGATGTCATAAAGGGCCTGCTGATCAATGGCCAGCTCTCTGATTGGCTGCTGTGTTTGATTGACAGATTGAATCTGGCAGCTGATTGGCTGTCTACCCTAAAGTGCATTACACACCCCTGATGGTACCACTGGCTAAGACTCCACCTCAGCTCATTGATTAATTATAAATTTAGAACAAATGATGGATGAAAGCAGGCAGGCCGGCCATTTTTTTCACGCTCATTGGACTTGTTTAATGCAATGCACCTGTGTATATTCACATGCATTCACTTCATGCTGTAACCACTGTGCATAAAAATTTGGAAACATGGCATACAGTGTATCATTTGCTGTCTAAGTCATGTTTCCCATATTTTCCATTGCAAGATACAAGCCGGTTTGAGTGTTTGGGGCACATTTTAGCTAAAATCATCCTACGGGGCCTAAATGCTTATGCTAAAGCCTGCCTATTTTGAATGGCGTAGTGGTCACTGCAACCTCCCAAAAAATCAGGACTTACTACCCCAATAACCTGCTAACTCACCCCTGAAATACTTACTTATTCACACTATTTTGTTCATTTGACTTGTTTCTAATTTGAAATGCCCATTTTTGTGGGGCCAGAAAGGTGCGTCTTTAAAAGGCTATTTCTACGATACCCCACTTTTGCGCGTCAGACCGCGACTTTTTCCGGAAACGCTGAAAAACCGCAATTTTCAGGAGAAACGAGACGTACATCCTCCCCCTCTGCCGCCCACCCACCCAACTGACAGCCAGCCAGCAGACAAGCACAGAGAGTTCCGTGGGTCTGTCTGTGATGTCATAAAGGGCCTGCTGATCAATGGCCAGCTCTCTGATTGGCTGCTGTGTTTGATTGACAGATTGAATCTGGCAGCTGATTGGCTGTCTACCCTAAAGTGCATTACACACCCCTGATGGTACCACTGGCTAAGACTCCACCTCAGCTCATTGATTAATTATAAATTTAGAACAAATGATGGATGAAAGCAGGCAGGCCGGCCATTTTTTTCACGCTCATTGGACTTGTTTAATGCAATGCACCTTTGTATATTCACATGCATTCGCTTCATGCTGTAACCACTGTGCATAAAAATTTGGAAACATGGCATACAGTGTATCATTTGCTGTCTAAGTCATGTTTCCCATATTTTCCATTGCAAGATACAAGCCGGTTTGAGTGTTTGGGGCACATTTTAGCTAAAATCATCCTACGGGGCCTAACTGCTTATGCCAAAGCCTGCCTATTTTGAATGGCGTAGTGGTCAATGCAACCTCCAAAAAAATCAGGACTTACTACCCCAATAACCTGCTAACTCACCCCTGAAATACTTACTTATTCACACTATTTTGTTCATTTGACTTGTTTCTAATTTGAAATGCCCATTTTTGTGGGGCCAGAAAGGTGCGTCTTTAAAAGGCGATTTCTACGATACCCCACTTTTGCGCGTCGGACCGCGACTTTTTCCGGAAACGCCGAAAAACCGCAATTTTCAGGAGAAACGAGACGTACATCCTCCCCCTCTGCCGCCCACCCACCCAACTGACAGCCAGCCAGCAGACAAGCACAGAGAGTTCCGTGGGTCTGTCTGTGATGTCATAAAGGGCCTGCTGATCAATGGCCAGCTCTCTGATTGGCTGCTGTGTTTGATTGACAGATTTAATCTGGCAGCTGATTGGCTGTCTACCCTAAAGTGCATTACACACCCCTGATGGTACCACTGGCTAAGACTCCACCTCAGCTCATTGATTAATTATAAATTTAGAACAAATGATGGATGAAAGCAGGCAGGCCGGCCATTTTTTTCACGCTCATTGGACTTGTTTAATGCAATGCACCTTTGTATATTCACATGCATTCGCTTCATGCTGTAACCACTGTGCATAAAAATTTGGAAACATGGCATACAGTGTATCATTTGCTGTCTAAGTCATGTTTCCCATATTTTCCATTGCAAGATACAAGCCGGTTTGAGTGTTTGGGGCACATTTTAGCTAAAATCATCCTACGGGGCCTAACTGCTTATGCCAAAGCCTGCCTATTTTGAATGGCGTAGTGGTCACTGCAACCTCCCAAAAAATCAGGACTTACTACCCCAATAACCTGCTAACTCACCCCTGAAATACTTACTTATTCACACTATTTTGTTCATTTGACTTGTTTCTAATTTGAAATGCCCATTTTTGTGGGGCCAGAAAGGTGCGTCTTTAAAAGGCGATTTCTACGATACCCCACTTTTGCGCGTCAGACCGCGACTTTTTCCGGAAACGCTGAAAAACCGCAATTTTCAGGAGAAACGAGACGTACATCCTCCCCCTCTGCCGCCCACCCACCCAACTGACAGCCAGCCAGCAGACAAGCACAGAGAGTTCCGTGGGTCTGTCTGTGATGTCATAAAGGGCCTGCTGATCAATGGCCAGCTCTCTGATTGGCTGCTGTGTTTGATTGACAGATTGAATCTGGCAGCTGATTGGCTGTCTACCCTAAAGTGCATTACACACCCCTGATGGTACCACTGGCTAAGACTCCACCTCAGCTCATTGATTAATTATAAATTTAGAACAAATGATGGATGAAAGCAGGCAGGCCGGCCATTTTTTTCACGCTCATTGGACTTGTTTAATGCAATGCACCTTTGTATATTCACATGCATTCGCTTCATGCTGTAACCACTGTGCATAAAAATTTGGAAACATGGCATACAGTGTATCATTTGCTGTCTAAGTCATGTTTCCCATATTTTCCATTGCAAGATACAAGCCGGTTTGAGTGTTTGGGGCACATTTTAGCTAAAATCATCCTACGGGGCCTAACTGCTTATGCTAAAGCCTGCCTATTTTGAATGGCGTAGTGGTCACTGCAACCTCCAAAAAAATCAGGACTTACTACCCCAATAACCTGCTAACTCACCCCTGAAATACTTACTTATTCACACTATTTTGTTCATTTGACTTGTTTCTAATTTGAAATGCCCATTTTTGTGGGGCCAGAAAGGTGCGTCTTTAAAAGGCGATTTCTACGATACCCCACTTTTGCGCGTCGGACCGCGACTTTTTCCGGAAACGCTGAAAAACCGCAATTTTCAGGAGAAACGAGACGTACATCCTCCCCCTCTGCCGCCCACCCACCCAACTGACAGCCAGCCAGCAGACAAGCACAGAGAGTTCCGTGGGTCTGTCTGTGATGTCATAAAGAGCCTGCTGATCAATGGCCAGCTCTCTGATTGGCTGCTGTGTTTGATTGACAGATTGAATCTGGCAGCTGATTGGCTGTCTACCCTAAAGTGCATTACACACCCCTGATGGTACCACTGGCTAAGACTCCACCTCAGCTCATTGATTAATTATAAATTTAGAACAAATGATGGATGAAAGCAGGCAGGCCGGCCATTTTTTTCACGCTCATTGGACTTGTTTAATGCAATGCACCTGTGTATATTCACATGCATTCACTTCATGCTGTAACCACTGTGCATAAAAATTTGTAAACATGGCATACAGTGTATCATTTGCTGTCTAAGTCATGTTTCCCATATTTTCCATTGCAAGATACAAGCCGGTTTGAGTGTTTGGGGCACATTTTAGCTAAAATCATCCTACGGGGCCTAAATGCTTATGCTAAAGCCTGCCTATTTTGAATGGCGTAGTGGTCATTGCAACCTCCAAAAAAAATCAGGACTTACTACCCCAATAAACTGCTAACTCACCCCTGAAATACTTACTTATTCACACTATTTTGTTCATTTGACTTGTTTCTAATTTGAAATGCCCATTTTTGTGGGGCCAGAAAGGTGCGTCTTTAAAAGGCGATTTCTACGATACCCCACTTTTGCACGTCGGACCGCGACTTTTTCCGGAAACGCTGAAAAACCGCAATTTTCAGGAGAAACGAGACGTACATCCTCCCCCTCTGCCGCCCACCCACCCAACTGACAGCCAGCCAGCAGACAAGCACAGAGAGTTCCGTGGGTCTGTCTGTGATGTCATAAAGGGCCTGCTGATCAATGGCCAGCTCTCTGATTGGCTGCTGTGTTTGATTGACAGATTGAATCTGGCAGCTGATTGGCTGTCTACCCTAAAGTGCATTACACACCCCTGATGGTACCACTGGCTAAGACTCCACCTCAGCTCATTGATTAATTATAAATTTAGAACAAATGATGGATGAAAGCAGGCAGGCCGGCCATTTTTTTCACGCTCATTGGACTTGTTTAATGCAATGCACCTGTGTATATTCACATGCATTCGCTTCATGCTGTAACCACTGTGCATAAAAATTTGGAAACATGGCATACAGTGTATCATTTGCTGTCTAAGTCATGTTTCCCATATTTTCCATTGCAAGATACAAGCCGGTTTGAGTGTTTGGGGCACATTTTAGCTAAAATCATCCTACGGGGCCTAACTGCTTATGCCAAAGCCTGCCTATTTTGAATGGCGTAGTGGTCAATGCAACCTCCAAAAAAATCAGGACTTACTACCCCAATAACCTGCTAACTCACCCCTGAAATACTTACTTATTCACACTATTTTGTTCATTTGACTTGTTTCTAATTTGAAATGCCCATTTTTGTGGGGCCAGAAAGGTGTGTCTTTAAAAGGCGATTTCTACGATACCCCACTTTTGCGCGTCGGACCGCGACTTTTTCCGGAAACGCCGAAAAACCGCAATTTTCAGGAGAAACGAGACGTACATCCTCCCCCTCTGCCGCCCACCCACCCAACTGACAGCCAGCCAGCAGACAAGCACAGAGATCCGTGGGTCTGTCTGTGATGTCATAAAGGGCCTGCTGATCAATGGCCAGCTCTCTGATTGGCTGCTGTGTTTGATTGACAGATTGAATCTGGCAGCTGATTGGCTGTCTACCCTAAAGTGCATTACACACCCCTGATGGTACCACTGGCTAAGACTCCACCTCAGCTCATTGATTAATTATAAATTTAGAACAAATGATGGATGAAAGCAGGCAGGCCGGCCATTTTTTTCACGCTCATTGGACTTGTTTAATGCAATGCACCTGTGTATATTCACATGCATTCACTTCATGCTGTAACCACTGTGCATAAAAATTTGGAAACATGGCATACAGTGTATCATTTGCTGTCTAAGTCATGTTTCCCATATTTTCCATTGCAAGATACAAGCCGGTTTGAGTGTTTGGGGCACATTTTAGCTAAAATCATCCTACGGGGCCTAAATGCTTATGCTAAAGCCTGCCTATTTTGAATGGCGTAGTGGTCACTGCAACCTCCCAAAAAATCAGGACTTACTACCCCAATAACCTGCTAACTCACCCCTGAAATACTTACTTATTCACACTATTTTGTTCATTTGACTTGTTTCTAATTTGAAATGCCCATTTTTGTGGGGCCAGAAAGGTGCGTCTTTAAAAGGCTATTTCTACGATACCCCACTTTTGCGCGTCAGACCGCGACTTTTTCCGGAAACGCTGAAAAACCGCAATTTTCAGGAGAAACGAGACGTACATCCTCCCCCTCTGCCGCCCACCCACCCAACTGACAGCCAGCCAGCAGACAAGCACAGAGAGTTCCGTGGGTCTGTCTGTGATGTCATAAAGGGCCTGCTGATCAATGGCCAGCTCTCTGATTGGCTGCTGTGTTTGATTGACAGATTGAATCTGGCAGCTGATTGGCTGTCTACCCTAAAGTGCATTACACACCCCTGATGGTACCACTGGCTAAGACTCCACCTCAGCTCATTGATTAATTATAAATTTAGAACAAATGATGGATGAAAGCAGGCAGGCCGGCCATTTTTTTCACGCTCATTGGACTTGTTTAATGCAATGCACCTTTGTATATTCACATGCATTCGCTTCATGCTGTAACCACTGTGCATAAAAATTTGGAAACATGGCATACAGTGTATCATTTGCTGTCTAAGTCATGTTTCCCATATTTTCCATTGCAAGATACAAGCCGGTTTGAGTGTTTGGGGCACATTTTAGCTAAAATCATCCTACGGGGCCTAACTGCTTATGCCAAAGCCTGCCTATTTTGAATGGCGTAGTGGTCAATGCAACCTCCAAAAAAATCAGGACTTACTACCCCAATAACCTGCTAACTCACCCCTGAAATACTTACTTATTCACACTATTTTGTTCATTTGACTTGTTTCTAATTTGAAATGCCCATTTTTGTGGGGCCAGAAAGGTGCGTCTTTAAAAGGCGATTTCTACGATACCCCACTTTTGCGCGTCGGACCGCGACTTTTTCCGGAAACGCCGAAAAACCGCAATTTTCAGGAGAAACGAGACGTACATCCTCCCCCTCTGCCGCCCACCCACCCAACTGACAGCCAGCCAGCAGACAAGCACAGAGAGTTCCGTGGGTCTGTCTGTGATGTCATAAAGGGCCTGCTGATCAATGGCCAGCTCTCTGATTGGCTGCTGTGTTTGATTGACAGATTTAATCTGGCAGCTGATTGGCTGTCTACCCTAAAGTGCATTACACACCCCTGATGGTACCACTGGCTAAGACTCCACCTCAGCTCATTGATTAATTATAAATTTAGAACAAATGATGGATGAAAGCAGGCAGGCCGGCCATTTTTTTCACGCTCATTGGACTTGTTTAATGCAATGCACCTTTGTATATTCACATGCATTCGCTTCATGCTGTAACCACTGTGCATAAAAATTTGGAAACATGGCATACAGTGTATCATTTGCTGTCTAAGTCATGTTTCCCATATTTTCCATTGCAAGATACAAGCCGGTTTGAGTGTTTGGGGCACATTTTAGCTAAAATCATCCTACGGGGCCTAACTGCTTATGCCAAAGCCTGCCTATTTTGAATGGCGTAGTGGTCACTGCAACCTCCCAAAAAATCAGGACTTACTACCCCAATAACCTGCTAACTCACCCCTGAAATACTTACTTATTCACACTATTTTGTTCATTTGACTTGTTTCTAATTTGAAATGCCCATTTTTGTGGGGCCAGAAAGGTGCGTCTTTAAAAGGCGATTTCTACGATACCCCACTTTTGCGCGTCAGACCGCGACTTTTTCCGGAAACGCTGAAAAACCGCAATTTTCAGGAGAAACGAGACGTACATCCTCCCCCTCTGCCGCCCACCCACCCAACTGACAGCCAGCCAGCAGACAAGCACAGAGAGTTCCGTGGGTCTGTCTGTGATGTCATAAAGGGCCTGCTGATCAATGGCCAGCTCTCTGATTGGCTGCTGTGTTTGATTGACAGATTGAATCTGGCAGCTGATTGGCTGTCTACCCTAAAGTGCATTACACACCCCTGATGGTACCACTGGCTAAGACTCCACCTCAGCTCATTGATTAATTATAAATTTAGAACAAATGATGGATGAAAGCAGGCAGGCCGGCCATTTTTTTCACGCTCATTGGACTTGTTTAATGCAATGCACCTTTGTATATTCACATGCATTCGCTTCATGCTGTAACCACTGTGCATAAAAATTTGGAAACATGGCATACAGTGTATCATTTGCTGTCTAAGTCATGTTTCCCATATTTTCCATTGCAAGATACAAGCCGGTTTGAGTGTTTGGGGCACATTTTAGCTAAAATCATCCTACGGGGCCTAACTGCTTATGCCAAAGCCTGCCTATTTTGAATGGCGTAGTGGTCAATGCAACCTCCAAAAAAATCAGGACTTACTACCCCAATAACCTGCTAACTCACCCCTGAAATACTTACTTATTCACACTATTTTGTTCATTTGACTTGTTTCTAATTTGAAATGCCCATTTTTGTGGGGCCAGAAAGGTGCGTCTTTAAAAGGCGATTTCTACGATACCCCACTTTTGCGCGTCGGACCGCGACTTTTTCCGGAAACGCCGAAAAACCGCAATTTTCAGGAGAAACGAGACGTACATCCTCCCCCTCTGCCGCCCACCCACCCAACTGACAGCCAGCCAGCAGACAAGCACAGAGAGTTCCGTGGGTCTGTCTGTGATGTCATAAAGGGCCTGCTGATCAATGGCCAGCTCTCTGATTGGCTGCTGTGTTTGATTGACAGATTTAATCTGGCAGCTGATTGGCTGTCTACCCTAAAGTGCATTACACACCCCTGATGGTACCACTGGCTAAGACTCCACCTCAGCTCATTGATTAATTATAAATTTAGAACAAATGATGGATGAAAGCAGGCAGGCCGGCCATTTTTTTCACGCTCATTGGACTTGTTTAATGCAATGCACCTTTGTATATTCACATGCATTCGCTTCATGCTGTAACCACTGTGCATAAAAATTTGGAAACATGGCATACAGTGTATCATTTGCTGTCTAAGTCATGTTTCCCATATTTTCCATTGCAAGATACAAGCCGGTTTGAGTGTTTGGGGCACATTTTAGCTAAAATCATCCTACGGGGCCTAACTGCTTATGCCAAAGCCTGCCTATTTTGAATGGCGTAGTGGTCACTGCAACCTCCAAAAAAATCAGGACTTACTACCCCAATAACCTGCTAACTCACCCCTGAAATACTTACTTATTCACACTATTTTGTTCATTTGACTTGTTTCTAATTTGAAATGCCCATTTTTGTGGGGCCAGAAAGGTGCGTCTTTAAAAGGCGATTTCTACGATACCCCACTTTTGCGCGTCGGACCGCGACTTTTTCCGGAAACGCCGAAAAACCGCAATTTTCAGGAGAAACGAGACGTACATCCTCCCCCTCTGCCGCCCACCCACCCAACTGACAGCCAGCCAGCAGACAAGCACAGAGAGTTCCGTGGGTCTGTCTGTGATGTCATAAAGGGCCTGCTGATCAATGGCCAGCTCTCTGATTGGCTGCTGTGTTTGATTGACAGATTTAATCTGGCAGCTGATTGGCTGTCTACCCTAAAGTGCATTACACACCCCTGATGGTACCACTGGCTAAGACTCCACCTCAGCTCATTGATTAATTATAAATTTAGAACAAATGATGGATGAAAGCAGGCAGGCCGGCCATTTTTTTCACGCTCATTGGACTTGTTTAATGCAATGCACCTTTGTATATTCACATGCATTCGCTTCATGCTGTAACCACTGTGCATAAAAATTTGGAAACATGGCATACAGTGTATCATTTGCTGTCTAAGTCATGTTTCCCATATTTTCCATTGCAAGATACAAGCCGGTTTGAGTGTTTGGGGCACATTTTAGCTAAAATCATCCTACGGGGCCTAACTGCTTATGCCAAAGCCTGCCTATTTTGAATGGCGTAGTGGTCAATGCAACCTCCAAAAAAATCAGGACTTACTACCCCAATAACCTGCTAACTCACCCCTGAAATACTTACTTATTCACACTATTTTGTTCATTTGACTTGTTTCTAATTTGAAATGCCCATTTTTGTGGGGCCAGAAAGGTGCGTCTTTAAAAGGCGATTTCTACGATACCCCACTTTTGCGCGTCGGACCGCGACTTTTTCCGGAAACGCCGAAAAACCGCAATTTTCAGGAGAAACGAGACGTACATCCTCCCCCTCTGCCGCCCACCCACCCAACTGACAGCCAGCCAGCAGACAAGCACAGAGAGTTCCGTGGGTCTGTCTGTGATGTCATAAAGGGCCTGCTGATCAATGGCCAGCTCTCTGATTGGCTGCTGTGTTTGATTGACAGATTGAATCTGGCAGCTGATTGGCTGTCTACCCTAAAGTGCATTACACACCCCTGATGGTACCACTGGCTAAGACTCCACCTCAGCTCATTGATTAATTATAAATTTAGAACAAATGATGGATGAAAGCAGGCAGGCCGGCCATTTTTTTCACGCTCATTGGACTTGTTTAATGCAATGCACCTTTGTATATTCACATGCATTCGCTTCATGCTGTAACCACTGTGCATAAAAATTTGGAAACATGGCATACAGTGTATCATTTGCTGTCTAAGTCATGTTTCCCATATTTTCCATTGCAAGATACAAGCCGGTTTGAGTGTTTGGGGCACATTTTAGCTAAAATCATCCTACGGGGCCTAACTGCTTATGCTAAAGCCTGCCTATTTTGAATGGCGTAGTGGTCACTGCAACCTCCAAAAAAATCAGGACTTACTACCCCAATAACCTGCTAACTCACCCCTGAAATACTTACTTATTCACACTATTTTGTTCATTTGACTTGTTTCTAATTTGAAATGCCCATTTTTGTGGGGCCAGAAAGGTGCGTCTTTAAAAGGCGATTTCTACGATACCCCACTTTTGCGCGTCGGACCGCGACTTTTTCCGGAAACGCCGAAAAACCGCAATTTTCAGGAGAAACGAGACGTACATCCTCCCCCTCTGCCGCCCACCCACCCAACTGACAGCCAGCCAGCAGACAAGCACAGAGAGTTCCGTGGGTCTGTCTGTGATGTCATAAAGGGCCTGCTGATCAATGGCCAGCTCTCTGATTGGCTGCTGTGTTTGATTGACAGATTGAATCTGGCAGCTGATTGGCTGTCTACCCTAAAGTGCATTACACACCCCTGATGGTACCACTGGCTAAGACTCCACCTCAGCTCATTGATTAATTATAAATTTAGAACAAATGATGGATGAAAGCAGGCAGGCCGGCCATTTTTTTCACGCTCATTGGACTTGTTTAATGCAATGCACCTGTGTATATTCAAATGCATTCACTTCATGCTGTAACCACTGTGCATAAAAATTTGGAAACATGGCATACAGTGTATCATTTGCTGTCTAAGTCATGTTTCCCATATTTTCCATTGCAAGATACAAGCCGGTTTGAGTGTTTGGGGCACATTTTAGCTAAAATCATCCTACGGGGCCTAACTGCTTATGCTAAAGCCTGCCTATTTTGAATGGCGTAGTGGTCACTGCAACCTCCAAAAAAATCAGGACTTACTACCCCAATAACCTGCTAACTCACCCCTGAAATACTTACTTATTCACACTATTTTGTTCATTTGACTTGTTTCTAATTTGAAATGCCCATTTTTGTGGGGCCAGAAAGGTGCGTCTTTAAAAGGCGATTTCTACGATACCCCACTTTTGCGCGTCGGACCGCGACTTTTTCCGGAAACGGCGAAAAACCGCAATTTTCAGGAGAAACGAGACGTACATCCACCCCCTCTGCCGCCCACCCACCCAACTGACAGCCAGCCAGCAGACAAGCACAGAGAGTTCCGTGGGTCTGTCTGTGATGTCATAAAGGGCCTGCTGATCAATGGCCAGCTCTCTGATTGGCTGCTGTGTTTGATTGACAGATTGAATCTGGCAGCTGATTGGCTGTCTACCCTAAAGTGCATTACACACCCCTGATGGTACCACTGGCTAAGACTCCACCTCAGCTCATTGATTAATTATAAATTTAGAACAAATGATGGATGAAAGCAGGCAGGCCGGCCATTTTTTTCACGCTCATTGGACTTGTTTAATGCAATGCACCTGTGTATATTCACATGCATTCACTTCATGCTGTAACCACTGTGCATAAAAATTTGGAAACATGGCATACAGTGTATCATTTGCTGTCTAAGTCATGTTTCCCATATTTTCCATTGCAAGATACAAGCCGGTTTGAGTGTTTGGGGCACATTTTAGCTAAAATCATCCTACGGGGCCTAACTGCTTATGCTAAAGCCTGCCTATTTTGAATGGCGTAGTGGTCACTGCAACCTCCAAAAAAATCAGGACTTACTACCCCAATAACCTGCTAACTCACCCCTGAAATACTTACTTATTCACACTATTTTGTTCATTTGACTTGTTTCTAATTTGAAATGCCCATTTTTGTGTGGCCAGAAAGGTGCGTCTTTAAAAGGCGATTTCTACGATACCCCACTTTTGCTCGTCGGACCGCGACTTTTTCCGGAAACGCCGAAAAACCGCAATTTTCAGGAGAAACGAGACGTACATCCTCCCCCTCTGCCGCCCACCCACCCAACTGACAGCCAGCCAGCAGACAAGCACAGAGAGTTCCGTGGGTCTGTCTGTGATGTCATAAAGGGCCTGCTGATCAATGGCCAGCTCTCTGATTGGCTGCTGTGTTTGATTGACAGATTGAATCTGGCAGCTGATTGGCTGTCTACCCTAAAGTGCATTACACACCCCTGATGGTACCACTGGCTAAGACTCCACCTCAGCTCATTGATTAATTATAAATTTAGAACAAATGATGGATGAAAGCAGGCAGGCCGGCCATTTTTTTCACGCTCATTGGACTTGTTTAATGCAATGCACCTTTGTATATTCACATGCATTCGCTTCATGCTGTAACCACTGTGCATAAAAATTTGGAAACATGGCATACAGTGTATCATTTGCTGTCTAAGTCATGTTTCCCATATTTTCCATTGCAAGATACAAGCCGGTTTGAGTGTTTGGGGCACATTTTAGCTAAAATCATCCTACGGGGCCTAACTGCTTATGCTAAAGCCTGCCTATTTTGAATGGCGTAGTGGTCACTGCAACCTCCAAAAAAATCAGGACTTACTACCCCAATAACCTGCTAACTCACCCCTGAAATACTTACTTATTCACACTATTTTGTTCATTTGACTTGTTTCTAATTTGAAATGCCCATTTTTGTGGGGCCAGAAAGGTGCGTCTTTAAAAGGCGATTTCTACGATACCCCACTTTTGCGCGTCGGACCGCGACTTTTTCCGGAAACGCCGAAAAACCGCAATTTTCAGGAGAAACGAGACGTACATCCACCCCCTCTGCCGTCCACCCACCCAACTGACAGCCAGCCAGCAGACAAGCACAGAGAGTTCCTTGGGTCTGTCTGTGATGTCATAAAGGGCCTGCTGATCAATGGCCAGCTCTCTGATTGGCTGCTGTGTTTGATTGACAGATTGAATCTGGCAGCTGATTGGCTGTCTACCCTAAAGTGCATTACACACCCCTGATGGTACCACTGGCTAAGACTCCACCTCAGCTCATTGATTAATTATAAATTTAGAACAAATGATGGATGAAAGCAGGCAGGCCGGCCATTTTTTTCACGCTCATTGGACTTGTTTAATGCAATGCACCTGTGTATATTCACATGCATTCACTTCATGCTGTAACCACTGTGCATAAAAATTTGGAAACATGGCATACAGTGTATCATTTGCTGTCTAAGTCATGTTTCCCATATTTTCCATTGCAAGATACAAGCCGGTTTGAGTGTTTGGGGCACATTTTAGCTAAAATCATCCTACGGGGCCTAACTGCTTATGCTAAAGCCTGCCTATTTTGAATGGCGTAGTGGTCACTGCAACCTCCAAAAAAATCAGGACTTACTACCCCAATAACCTGCTAACTCACCCCTGAAATACTTACTTATTCACACTATTTTGTTCATTTGACTTGTTTCTAATTTGAAATGCCCATTTTTGTGGGGCCAGAAAGGTGCGTCTTTAAAAGGCGATTTCTACGATACCCCACTTTTGCGCGTCGGACCGCGACTTTTTCCGGAAACGCCGAAAAACCGCAATTTTCAGGAGAAACGAGACGTACATCCTCCCCCTCTGCCGCCCACCCACCCAACTGACAGCCAGCCAGCAGACAAGCACAGAGAGTTCCGTGGGTCTGTCTGTGATGTCATAAAGGGCCTGCTGATCAATGGCCAGCTCTCTGATTGGCTGCTGTGTTTGATTGACAGATTGAATCTGGCAGCTGATTGGCTGTCTACCCTAAAGTGCATTACACACCCCTGATGGTACCACTGGCTAAGACTCCACCTCAGCTCATTGATTAATTATAAATTTAGAACAAATGATGGATGAAAGCAGGCAGGCCGGCCATTTTTTTCACGCTCATTGGACTTGTTTAATGCAATGCACCTGTGTATATTCAAATGCATTCACTTCATGCTGTAACCACTGTGCATAAAAATTTGGAAACATGGCATACAGTGTATCATTTGCTGTCTAAGTCATGTTTCCCATATTTTCCATTGCAAGATACAAGCCGGTTTGAGTGTTTGGGGCACATTTTAGCTAAAATCATCCTACGGGGCCTAACTGCTTATGCTAAAGCCTGCCTATTTTGAATGGCGTAGTGGTCACTGCAACCTCCAAAAAAATCAGGACTTACTACCCCAATAACCTGCTAACTCACCCCTGAAATACTTACTTATTCACACTATTTTGTTCATTTGACTTGTTTCTAATTTGAAATGCCCATTTTTGTGGGGCCAGAAAGGTGCGTCTTTAAAAGGCGATTTCTACGATACCCCACTTTTGCGCGTCGGACCGCGACTTTTTCCGGAAACGCCGAAGAACCGCAATTTTCAGGAGAAACGAGACGTACATCCTCCCCCTCTGCCGCCCACCCACCCAACTGACAGCCAGCCAGCAGACAAGCACAGAGAGTTCCGTGGGTCTGTCTGTGATGTCATAAAGGGCCTGCTGATCAATGGCCAGCTCTCTGATTGGCTGCTGTGTTTGATTGACAGATTGAATCTGGCAGCTGATTGGCTGTCTACCCTAAAGTGCATTACACACCCCTGATGGTACCACTGGCTAAGACTCCACCTCAGCTCATTGATTAATTATAAATTTAGAACAAATGATGGATGAAAGCAGGCAGGCCGGCCATTTTTTTCACGCTCATTGGACTTGTTTAATGCAATGCACCTGTGTATATTCAAATGCATTCACTTCATGCTGTAACCACTGTGCATAAAAATTTGGAAACATGGCATACAGTGTATCATTTGCTGTCTAAGTCATGTTTCCCATATTTTCCATTGCAAGATACAAGCCGGTTTGAGTGTTTGGGGCACATTTTAGCTAAAATCATCCTACGGGGCCTAACTGCTTATGCCAAAGCCTGCCTATTTTGAATGGCGTAGTGGTCAATGCAACCTCCAAAAAAATCAGGACTTACTACCCCAATAACCTGCTAACTCACCCCTGAAATACTTACTTATTCACACTATTTTGTTCATTTGACTTGTTTCTAATTTGAAATGCCCATTTTTGTGGGGCCAGAAAGGTGCGTCTTTAAAAGGCGATTTCTACGATACCCCACTTTTGCGCGTCGGACCGCGACTTTTTCCGGAAACGCCGAAAAACCGCAATTTTCAGGAGAAACGAGACGTACATCCTCCCCCTCTGCCGCCCACCCACCCAACTGACAGCCAGCCAGCAGACAAGCACAGAGAGTTCCGTGGGTCTGTCTGTGATGTCATAAAGGGCCTGCTGATCAATGGCCAGCTCTCTGATTGGCTGCTGTGTTTGATTGACAGATTGAATCTGGCAGCTGATTGGCTGTCTACCCTAAAGTGCATTACACACCCCTGATGGTACCACTGGCTAAGACTCCACCTCAGCTCATTGATTAATTATAAATTTAGAACAAATGATGGATGAAAGCAGGCAGGCCGGCCATTTTTTTCACGCTCATTGGACTTGTTTAATGCAATGCACCTTTGTATATTCACATGCATTCGCTTCATGCTGTAACCACTGTGCATAAAAATTTGGAAACATGGCATACAGTGTATCATTTGCTGTCTAAGTCATGTTTCCCATATTTTCCATTGCAAGATACAAGCCGGTTTGAGTGTTTGGGGCACATTTTAGCTAAAATCATCCTACGGGGCCTAACTGCTTATGCTAAAGCCTGCCTATTTTGAATGGCGTAGTGGTCACTGCAACCTCCAAAAAAATAAGGACTTACTACCCCAATAACCTGCTAACTCACCCCTGAAATACTTACATATTCACACTATTTTGTTCATTTGACTTGTTTCTAATTTGAAATGCCCATTTTTGTGGGGCCAGAAAGGTGCGTCTTTAAAAGGCGATTTCTACGATACCCCACTTTTGCGCGTCGGACCGCGACTTTTTCCGGAAACGCCGAAAAACCGCAATTTTCAGGAGAAACGAGACGTACATCCTCCCCCTCTGCCGCCCACCCACCCAACTGACAGCCAGCCAGCAGACAAGCACAGAGAGTTCCGTGGGTCTGTCTGTGATGTCATAAAGGGCCTGCTGATCAATGGCCAGCTCTCTGATTGGCTGCTGTGTTTGATTGACAGATTGAATCTGGCAGCTGATTGGCTGTCTACCCTAAAGTGCATTACACACCCCTGATGGTACCACTGGCTAAGACTCCACCTCAGCTCATTGATTAATTATAAATTTAGAACAAATGATGGATGAAAGCAGGCAGGCAGGCCATTTTTTTCACGCTCATTGGACTTGTTTAATGCAATGCACCTGTGTATATTCAAATGCATTCACTTCATGCTGTAACCACTGTGCATAAAAATTTGGAAACATGGCATACAGTGTATCATTTGCTGTCTAAGTCATGTTTCCCATATTTTCCATTGCAAGATACAAGCCGGTTTGAGTGTTTGGGGCACATTTTAGCTAAAATCATCCTACGGGGCCTAACTGCTTATGCTAAAGCCTGCCTATTTTGAATGGCGTAGTGGTCACTGCAACCTCCAAAAAAATCAGGACTTACTACCCCAATAACCTGCTAACTCACCCCTGAAATACTTACTTATTCACACTATTTTGTTCATTTGACTTGTTTCTAATTTGAAATGCCCATTTTTGTGGGGCCAGAAAGGTGCGTCTTTAAAAGGCGATTTGTACGATACCCCACTTTTGCGCGTCGGACCGCGACTTTTTCCGGAAACGCCGAAAAACCGCAATTTTCAGGAGAAACGAGACGTACATCCACCCCCTCTGCCGCCCACCCACCCAACTGACAGCCAGCCAGCAGACAAGCACAGAGAGTTCCGTGGGTCTGTCTGTGATGTCATAAAGGGCCTGCTGATCAATGGCCAGCTCTCTGATTGGCTGCTGTGTTTGATTGACAGATTGAATCTGGCAGCTGATTGGCTGTCTACCCTAAAGTGCATTACACACCCCTGATGGTACCACTGGCTAAGACTCCACCTCAGCTCATTGATTAATTATAAATTTAGAACAAATGATGGATGAAAGCAGGCAGGCCGGCCATTTTTTTCACGCTCATTGGACTTGTTTAATGCAATGCACCTGTGTATATTCACATGCATTCACTTCATGCTGTAACCACTGTGCATAAAAATTTGGAAACATGGCATACAGTGTATCATTTGCTGTCTAAGTCATGTTTCCCATATTTTCCATTGCAAGATACAAGCCGGTTTGAGTGTTTGGGGCACATTTTAGCTAAAATCATCCTACGGGGCCTAACTGCTTATGCCAAAGCCTGCCTATTTTGAATGGCGTAGTGGTCAATGCAACCTCCAAAAAAATCAGGACTTACTACCCCAATAACCTGCTAACTCACCCCTGAAATACTTACTTATTCACACTATTTTGTTCATTTGACTTGTTTCTAATTTGAAATGCCCATTTTTGTGGGGCCAGAAAGGTGCGTCTTTAAAAGGCGATTTCTACGATACCCCACTTTTGCGCGTCGGACCGCGACTTTTTCCGGAAACGCCGAAAAACCGCAATTTTCAGGAGAAACAAGACGTACATCCTCCACCTCTGCCGCCCACCCACCCAACTGACAGCCAGCCAGCAGACAAGCACAGAGAGTTCCGTGGGTCTGTCTGTTATGTCATAAAGGGCCTGCTGATCAATGGCCAGCTCTCTGATTGGCTGCTGTGTTTGATTGACAGATTGAATCTGGCAGCTGATTGGCTGTCTACCCTAAAGTGCATTACACACCCCTGATGGTACCACTGGCTAAGACTCCACCTCAGCTCATTGATTAATTATAAATTTAGAACAAATGATGGATGAAAGCAGGCAAGCCGGCCATTTTTTTCACGCTCATTGGACTTGTTTAATGCAATGCACCTGTGTATATTCACATGCATTCACTTCATGCTGTAACCACTGTGCATAAAAATTTGGAAACATGGCATACAGTGTATCATTTGCTGTCTAAGTCATGTTTCCCATATTTTCCATTGCAAGATACAAGCCGGTTTGAGTGTTTGGGGCACATTTTAGCTAAAATCATCCTACGGGGCCTAAATGCTTATGCTAAAGCCTGCCTATTTTGAATGGCGTAGTGGTCACTGCAACCTCCAAAAAAATCAGGACTTACTACCCCAATAACCTGCTAACTCACCCCTGAAATACTTACTTATTCACACTATTTTGTTCATTTGACTTGTTTCTAATTTGAAATGCCCATTTTTGTGGGGCCAGAAAGGTGCGTCTTTAAAAGGCGATTTCTACGATACCCCACTTTTGCGCGTCGGACCGCGACTTTTTCCGGAAACGCTGAAAAACCGCAATTTTCAGGAGAAACGAGACGTACATCCTCCCCCTCTGCCGCCCACCCACCCAACTGACAGCCAGCCAGCAGACAAGCACAGAGAGTTCCGTGGGTCTGTCTGTGATGTCATAAAGGGCCTGCTGATCAATGGCCAGCTCTCTGATTGGCTGCTGTGTTTGATTGACAGATTGAATCTGGCAGCTGATTGGCTGTCTACCCTAAAGTGCATTACACACCCCTGATGGTACCACTGGCTAAGACTCCACCTCAGCTCATTGATTAATTATAAATTTAGAACAAATGATGGATGAAAGCAGGCAGGCCGGCCATTTTTTTCACGCTCATTGGACTTGTTTAATGCAATGCACCTTTGTATATTCACATGCATTCGCTTCATGCTGTAACCACTGTGCATAAAAATTTGGAAACATGGCATACAGTGTATCATTTGCTGTCTAAGTCATGTTTCCCATATTTTCCATTGCAAGATACAAGCCGGTTTGAGTGTTTGGGGCACATTTTAGCTAAAATCATCCTACGGGGCCTAACTGCTTATGCCAAAGCCTGCCTATTTTGAATGGCGTAGTGGTCACTGCAACCTCCAAAAAAATCAGGACTTACTACCCCAATAACCTGCTAACTCACCCCTGAAATACTTACTTATTCACACTATTTTGTTCATTTGACTTGTTTCTAATTTGAAATGCCCATTTTTGTGGGGCCAGAAAGGTGCGTCTTTAAAAGGCGATTTCTACGATACCCCACTTTTGCGCGTCGGACCGCGACTTTTTCCGGAAACGCCGGAAAACCGCAATTTTCAGGAGAAACAAGACGTACATCCTCCACCTCTGCCGCCCACCCACCCAACTGACAGCCAGCCAGCAGACAAGCACAGAGAGTTCCGTGGGTCTGTCTGTTATGTCATAAAGGGCCTGCTGATCAATGGCCAGCTCTCTGATTGGCTGCTGTGTTTGATTGACAGATTGAATCTGGCAGCTGATTGGCTGTCTACCCTAAAGTGCATTACACACCCCTGATGGTACCACTGGCTAAGACTCCACCTCAGCTCATTGATTAATTATAAATTTAGAACAAATGATGGATGAAAGCAGGCAAGCCGGCCATTTTTTTCACGCTCATTGGACTTGTTTAATGCAATGCACCTGTGTATATTCACATGCATTCACTTCATGCTGTAACCACTGTGCATAAAAATTTGGAAACATGGCATACAGTGTATCATTTGCTGTCTAAGTCATGTTTCCCATATTTTCCATTGCAAGATACAAGCCGGTTTGAGTGTTTGGGGCACATTTTAGCTAAAATCATCCTACGGGGCCTAAATGCTTATGCTAAAGCCTGCCTATTTTGAATGGCGTAGTGGTCACTGCAACCTCCAAAAAAATCAGGACTTACTACCCCAATAACCTGCTAACTCACCCCTGAAATACTTACTTATTCACACTATTTTGTTCATTTGACTTGTTTCTAATTTGAAATGCCCATTTTTGTGGGGCCAGAAAGGTGCGTCTTTAAAAGGCGATTTCTACGATACCCCACTTTTGCGCGTCGGACCGCGACTTTTTCCGGAAACGCTGAAAAACCGCAATTTTCAGGAGAAACGAGACGTACATCCTCCCCCTCTGCCGCCCACCCACCCAACTGACAGCCAGCCAGCAGACAAGCACAGAGAGTTCCGTGGGTCTGTCTGTGATGTCATAAAGGGCCTGCTGATCAATGGCCAGCTCTCTGATTGGCTGCTGTGTTTGATTGACAGATTGAATCTGGCAGCTGATTGGCTGTCTACCCTAAAGTGCATTACACACCCCTGATGGTACCACTGGCTAAGACTCCACCTCAGCTCATTGATTAATTATAAATTTAGAACAAATGATGGATGAAAGCAGGCAGGCCGGCCATTTTTTTCACGCTCATTGGACTTGTTTAATGCAATGCACCTTTGTATATTCACATGCATTCGCTTCATGCTGTAACCACTGTGCATAAAAATTTGGAAACATGGCATACAGTGTATCATTTGCTGTCTAAGTCATGTTTCCCATATTTTCCATTGCAAGATACAAGCCGGTTTGAGTGTTTGGGGCACATTTTAGCTAAAATCATCCTACGGGGCCTAACTGCTTATGCCAAAGCCTGCCTATTTTGAATGGCGTAGTGGTCACTGCAACCTCCAAAAAAATCAGGACTTACTACCCCAATAACCTGCTAACTCACCCCTGAAATACTTACTTATTCACACTATTTTGTTCATTTGACTTGTTTCTAATTTGAAATGCCCATTTTTGTGGGGCCAGAAAGGTGCGTCTTTAAAAGGCGATTTCTACGATACCCCACTTTTGCGCGTCGGACCGCGACTTTTTCCGGAAACGCCGAAAAACCGCAATTTTCAGGAGAAACGAGACGTACATCCTCCCCCTCTGCCGCCCACCCACCCAACTGACAGCCAGCCAGCAGACAAGCACAGAGAGTTCCGTGGGTCTGTCTGTGATGTCATAAAGGGCCTGCTGATCAATGGCCAGCTCTCTGATTGGCTGCTGTGTTTGATTGACAGATTGAATCTGGCAGCTGATTGGCTGTCTACCCTAAAGTGCATTACACACCCCTGATGGTACCACTGGCTAAGACTCCACCTCAGCTCATTGATTAATTATAAATTTAGAACAAATGATGGATGAAAGCAGGCAGGCCGGCCATTTTTTTCACGCTCATTGGACTTGTTTAATGCAATGCACCTGTGTATATTCACATGCATTCACTTCATGCTGTAACCACTGTGCATAAAAATTTGGAAACATGGCATACAGTGTATCATTTGCTGTCTAAGTCATGTTTCCCATATTTTCCATTGCAAGATACAAGCCGGTTTGAGTGTTTGGGGCACATTTTAGCTAAAATCATCCTACGGGGCCTAACTGCTTATGCTAAAGCCTGCCTATTTTGAATGGCGTAGTGGTCACTGCAACCTCCAAAAAAATCAGGACTTACTACCCCAATAACCTGCTAACTCACCCCTGAAATACTTACTTATTCACACTATTTTGTTCATTTGACTTGTTTCTAATTTGAAATGCCCATTTTTGTGGGGCCAGAAAGGTGCGTCTTTAAAAGGCGATTTCTACGATACCCCACTTTTGCGCGTCGGACCGCGACTTTTTCCGGAAACGCCGAAAAACCGCAATTTTCAGGAGAAACGAGACGTACATCCTCCCCCTCTGCCGCCCACCCACCCAACTGACAGCCAGCCAGCAGACAAGCACAGAGAGTTCCGTGGGTCTGTCTGTGATGTCATAAAGGGCCTGCTGATCAATGGCCAGCTCTCTGATTGGCTGCTGTGTTTGATTGACAGATTGAATCTGGCAGCTGATTGGCTGTCTACCCTAAAGTGCATTACACACCCCTGATGGTACCACTGGCTAAGACTCCACCTCAGCTCATTGATTAATTATAAATTTAGAACAAATGATGGATGAAAGCAGGCAGGCCGGCCATTTTTTTCACGCTCATTGGACTTGTTTAATGCAATGCACCTGTGTATATTCACATGCATTCACTTCATGCTGTAACCACTGTGCATAAAAATTTGGAAACATGGCATACAGTGTATCATTTGCTGTCTAAGTCATGTTTCCCATATTTTCCATTGCAAGATACAAGCCGGTTTGAGTGTTTGGGGCACATTTTAGCTAAAATCATCCTACGGGGCCTAAATGCTTATGCTAAAGCCTGCCTATTTTGAATGGCGTAGTGGTCACAGCAACCTCCAAAAAAATCAGGACTTACTACCCCAATAACCTGCTAACTCACCCCTGAAATACTTACTTATTCACACTATTTTGTTCATTTGACTTGTTTCTAATTTGAAATGCCCATTTTTGTGGGGCCAGAAAGGTGCGTCTTTAAAAGACGATTTCTACGATACCCCACTTTTGCGCGTCGGACCGCGACTTTTTCCGGAAACGCTGAAAAACCGCAATTTTCAGGAGAAACGAGACGTACATCCTCCCCCTCTGCCGCCCACCCACCCAACTGACAGCCAGCCAGCAGACAAGCACAGAGAGTTCCGTGGGTCTGTCTGTGATGTCATAAAGGGCCTGCTGATCAATGGCCAGCTCTCTGATTGGCTGCTGTGTTTGATTGACAGATTGAATCTGGCAGCTGATTGGCTGTCTACCCTAAAGTGCATTACACACCCCTGATGGTACCACTGGCTAAGACTCCACCTCAGCTCATTGATTAATTATAAATTTAGAACAAATGATGGATGAAAGCAGGCAGGCCGGCCATTTTTTTCACGCTCATTGGACTTGTTTAATGCAATGCACCTTTGTATATTCACATGCATTCGCTTCATGCTGTAACCACTGTGCATAAAAATTTGGAAACATGGCATACAGTGTATCATTTGCTGTCTAAGTCATGTTTCCCATATTTTCCATTGCAAGATACAAGCCGGTTTGAGTGTTTGGGGCACATTTTAGCTAAAATCATCCTACGGGGCCTAACTGCTTATGCCAAAGCCTGCCTATTTTGAATGGCGTAGTGGTCACTGCAACCTCCAAAAAAATCAGGACTTACTACCCCAATAACCTGCTAACTCACCCCTGAAATACTTACTTATTCACACTATTTTGTTCATTTGACTTGTTTCTAATTTGAAATGCCCATTTTTGTGGGGCCAGAAAGGTGCGTCTTTAAAAGGCGATTTCTACGATACCCCACTTTTGCGCGTCGGACCGCGACTTTTTCCGGAAACGCTGAAGAACCGCAATTTTCAGGAGAAACGAGACGTACATCCTCCCCCTCTGCCGCCCACCCACCCAACTGACAGCCAGCCAGCAGACAAGCACAGAGAGTTCCGTGGGTCTGTCTGTGATGTCATAAAGGGCCTGCTGATCAATGGCCAGCTCTCTGATTGGCTGCTGTGTTTGATTGACAGATTGAATCTGGCAGCTGATTGGCTGTCTACCCTAAAGTGCATTACACACCCCTGATGGTACCACTGGCTAAGACTCCACCTCAGCTCATTGATTAATTATAAATTTAGAACAAATGATGGATGAAAGCAGGCAGGCCGGCCATTTTTTTCACGCTCATTGGACTTGTTTAATGCAATGCACCTGTGTATATTCACATGCATTCACTTCATGCTGTAACCACTGTGCATAAAAATTTGGAAACATGGCATACAGTGTATCATTTGCTGTCTAAGTCATGTTTCCCATATTTTCCATTGCAAGATACAAGCCGGTTTGAGTGTTTGGGGCACATTTTAGCTAAAATCATCCTACGGGGTCTAACTGCTTATGCTAAAGCCTGCCTATTTTGAATGGCGTAGTGGTCAATGCAACCTCCAAAAAAATCAGGACTTACTACCCCAATAACCTGCTAACTCACCCCTGAAATACTTACTTATTCACACTATTTTGTTCATTTGACTTGTTTCTAATTTGAAATGCCCATTTTTGTGGGGCCAGAAAGGTGCGTCTTTAAAAGGCGATTTCTACGATACCCCACTTTTGCGCGTCGGACCGCAACTTTTTCCGGAAACGCCGAAAAACCGCAATTTTCAGGAGAAACGAGACGTACATCCTCCCCCTCTGCCGCCCACCCACCCAACTGACAGCCAGCCAGCAGACAAGCACAGAGAGTTCCGTGGGTCTGTCTGTGATGTCATAAAGGGCCTGCTGATCAATGGCCAGCTCTCTGATTGGCTGCTGTGTTTGATTGACAGATTGAATCTGGCAGCTGATTGGCTGTCTACCCTAAAGTGCATTACACACCCCTGATGGTACCACTGGCTAAGACTCCACCTCAGCTCATTGATTAATTATAAATTTAGAACAAATGATGGATGAAAGCAGGCAGGCCGGCCATTTTTTTCACGCTCATTGGACTTGTTTAATGCAATGCACCTGTGTATATTCACATGCATTCACTTCATGCTGTAACCACTGTGCATAAAAATTTGGAAACATGGCATACAGTGTATCATTTGCTGTCTAAGTCATGTTTCCCATATTTTCCATTGCAAGATACAAGCCGGTTTGAGTGTTTGGGGCACATTTTAGCTAAAATCATCCTACGGGGCCTAACTGCTTATGCTAAAGCCTGCCTATTTTGAATGGCGTAGTGGTCACTGCAACCTCCAAAAAAATCAGGACTTACTACCCCAATAACCTGCTAACTCACCCCTGAAATACTTACTTATTCACACTATTTTGTTCATTTGACTTGTTTCTAATTTGAAATGCCCATTTTTGTGGGGCCAGAAAGGTGCGTCTTTAAAAGGCGATTTCTACGATACCCCACTTTTGCGCGTCGGACCGCGACTTTTTCCGGAAACGCTGAAAAACCGCAATTTTCAGGAGAAACGAGACGTACATCCTCCCCCTCTGCCGCCCACCCACCCAACTGACAGCCAGCCAGCAGACAAGCACAGAGAGTTCCGTGGGTCTGTCTGTGATGTCATAAAGGGCCTGCTGATCAATGGCCAGCTCTCTGATTGGCTGCTGTGTTTGATTGACAGATTGAATCTGGCAGCTGATTGGCTGTCTACCCTAAAGTGCATTACACACCCCTGATGGTACCACTGGCTAAGACTCCACCTCAGCTCATTGATTAATTATAAATTTAGAACAAATGATGGATGAAAGCAGGCAGGCCGGCCATTTTTTTCACGCTCATTGGACTTGTTTAATGCAATGCACCTTTGTATATTCACATGCATTCGCTTCATGCTGTAACCACTGTGCATAAAAATTTGGAAACATGGCATACAGTGTATCATTTGCTGTCTAAGTCATGTTTCCCATATTTTCCATTGCAAGATACAAGCCGGTTTGAGTGTTTGGGGCACATTTTAGCTAAAATCATCCTACGGGGCCTAACTGCTTATGCCAAAGCCTGCCTATTTTGAATGGCGTAGTGGTCAATGCAACCTCCAAAAAAATCAGGACTTACTACCCCAATAACCTGCTAACTCACCCCTGAAATACTTACTTATTCACACTATTTTGTTCATTTGACTTGTTTCTAATTTGAAATGCCCATTTTTGTGGGGCCAGAAAGGTGCGTCTTTAAAAGGCGATTTCTACGATACCCCACTTTTGCGCGTCGGACCGCGACTTTTTCCGGAAACGCCGAAAAACCGCAATTTTCAGGAGAAACGAGACGTACATCCTACCCCTCTGCCGCCCACCCACCCAACTGACAGCCAGCCAGCAGACAAGCACAGAGAGTTCCGTGGGTCTGTCTGTGATGTCATAAAGGGCCTGCTGATCAATGGCCAGCTCTCTGATTGGCTGCTGTGTTTGATTGACAGATTGAATCTGGCAGCTGATTGGCTGTCTACCCTAAAGTGCATTACACACCCCTGATGGTACCACTGGCTAAGACTCCACCTCAGCTCATTGATTAATTATAAATTTAGAACAAATGATGGATGAAAGCAGGCAGGCCGGCCATTTTTTTCACGCTCATTGGACTTGTTTAATGCAATGCACCTTTGTATATTCACATGCATTCGCTTCATGCTGTAACCACTGTGCATAAAAATTTGGAAACATGGCATACAGTGTATCATTTGCTGTCTAAGTCATGTTTCCCATATTTTCCATTGCAAGATACAAGCCGGTTTGAGTGTTTGGGGCACATTTTAGCTAAAATCATCCTACGGGGCCTAACTGCTTATGCTAAAGCCTGCCTATTTTGAATGGCGTAGTGGTCACTGCAACCTCCAAAAAAATCAGGACTTACTACCCCAATAACCTGCTAACTCACCCCTGAAATACTTACTTATTCACACTATTTTGTTCATTTGACTTGTTTCTAATTTGAAATGCCCATTTTTGTGGGGCCAGAAAGGTGCGTCTTTAAAAGGCGATTTCTACGATACCCCACTTTTGCGCGTCGGACCGCGACTTTTTCCGGAAACGCCGAAAAACCGCAATTTTCAGGAGAAACGAGACGTACATCCTCCCCCTCTGCCGCCCACCCACCCAACTGACAGCCAGCCAGCAGACAAGCACAGAGAGTTCCGTGGGTCTGTCTGTGATGTCATAAAGGGCCTGCTGATCAATGGCCAGCTCTCTGATTGGCTGCTGTGTTTGATTGACAGATTAAATCTGGCAGCTGATTGGCTGTCTACCCTAAAGTGCATTACACACCCCTGATGGTACCACTGGCTAAGACTCCACCTCAGCTCATTGATTAATTATAAATTTAGAACAAATGATGGATGAAAGCAGGCAAGCCGGCCATTTTTTTCACGCTCATTGGACTTGTTTAATGCAATGCACCTGTGTATATTCACATGCATTCACTTCATGCTGTAACCACTGTGCATAAAAATTTGGAAACATGGCATACAGTGTATCATTTGCTGTCTAAGTCATGTTTCCCATATTTTCCATTGCAAGATACAAGCCGGTTTGAGTGTTTGGGGCACATTTTAGCTAAAATCATCCTACGGGGCCTAAATGCTTATGCTAAAGCCTGCCTATTTTGAATGGCGTAGTGGTCACTGCAACCTCCAAAAAAATCAGGACTTACTACCCCAATAACCTGCTAACTCACCCCTGAAATACTTACTTATTCACACTATTTTGTTCATTTGACTTGTTTCTAATTTGAAATGCCCATTTTTGTGGGGCCAGAAAGGTGCGTCTTTAAAAAGGGATTTCTACGATACCCCACTTTTGCGCGTCGGACCGCGACTTTTTCCGGAAACGCCGAAAAACCGCAATTTTCAGGAGAAACGAGACGTACATCCACCCCCTCTGCCGCCCACCCACCCAACTGACAGCCAGCCAGCAGACAAGCACAGAGAGTTCCGTGGGTCTGTCTGTGATGTCATAAAGGGCCTGCTGATCAATGGCCAGCTCTCTGATTGGCTGCTGTGTTTGATTGACAGATTGAATCTGGCAGCTAATTGGCTGTCTACCCTAAAGTGCATTACACACCCCTGATGGTACCACTGGCTAAGACTCCACCTCAGCTCATTGATTAATTATAAATTTAGAACAAATGATGGATGAAAGCAGGCAGGCCGGCCATTTTTTTCACGCTCATTGGACTTGTTTAATGCAATGCACCTGTGTATATTCACATGCATTCACTTCATGCTGTAACCACTGTGCATAAAAATTTGGAAACATGGCATACAGTGTATCATTTGCTGTCTAAGTCATGTTTCCCATATTTTCCATTGCAAGATACAAGCCGGTTTGAGTGTTTGGGGCACATTTTAGCTAAAATCATCCTACGGGGCCTAACTGCTTATGCCAAAGCCTGCCTATTTTGAATGGCGTAGTGGTCAATGCAACCTCCAAAAAAATCAGGACTTACTACCCCAATAACCTGCTAACTCACCCCTGAAATACTTACTTATTCACACTATTTTGTTCATTTGACTTGTTTCTAATTTAAAATTCCCATTTTTGTGGGGCCAGAAAGGTGCGTCTTTAAAAGGCGATTTCTACGATACCCCACTTTTGCGCGTCGGACCGCGACTTTTTCCGGAAACGCTGAAAAACCGCAATTTTCAGGAGAAACAAGACGTACATCCTCCACCTCTGCCGCCCACCCACCCAACTGACAGCCAGCCAGCAGACAAGCACAGAGAGTTACGTGGGTCTGTCTGTTATGTCATAAAGGGCCTGCTGATCAATGGCCAGCTCTCTGATTGGCTGCTGTGTTTGATTGACAGATTGAATCTGGCAGCTGATTGGCTGTCTACCCTAAAGTGCATTACACACCCCTGATGGTACCACTGGCTAAGACTCCACCTCAGCTCATTGATTAATTATAAATTTAGAACAAATGATGGATGAAAGCAGGCAAGCCGGCCATTTTTTTCACGCTCATTGGACTTGTTTAATGCAATGCACCTGTGTATATTCACATGCATTCACTTCATGCTGTAACCACTGTGCATAAAAATTTGGAAACATGGCATACAGTGTATCATTTGCTGTCTAAGTCATGTTTCCCATATTTTCCATTGCAAGATACAAGCCGGTTTGAGTGTTTGGGGCACATTTTAGCTAAAATCATCCTACGGGGCCTAAATGCTTATGCTAAAGCCTGCCTATTTTGAATGGCGTAGTGGTCACTGCAACCTCCAAAAAAATCAGGACTTACTACCCCAATAACCTGCTAACTCACCCCTGAAATACTTACTTATTCACACTATTTTGTTCATTTGACTTGTTTCTAATTTGAAATGCCCATTTTTGTGGGGCCAGAAAGGTGCGTCTTTAAAAGGCGATTTCTACGATACCCGACTTTTGCGCGTCGGACCGCGACTTTTTCCGGAAACGCTGAAAAACCGCAATTTTCAGGAGAAACGAGACGTACATCCTCCCCCTCTGCCGCCCACCCACCCAACTGACAGCCAGCCAGCAGACAAGCACAGAGAGTTCCGTGGGTCTGTCTGTGATGTCATAAAGGGCCTGCTGATCAATGGCCAGCTCTCTGATTGGCTGCTGTGTTTGATTGACAGATTGAATCTGGCAGCTGATTGGCTGTCTACCCTAAAGTGCATTACACACCCCTGATGGTACCACTGGCTAAGACTCCACCTCAGCTCATTGATTAATTATAAATTTAGAACAAATGATGGATGAAAGCAGGCAGGCCGGCCATTTTTTTCACGCTCATTGGACTTGTTTAATGCAATGCACCTTTGTATATTCACATGCATTCGCTTCATGCTGTAACCACTGTGCATAAAAATTTGGAAACATGGCATACAGTGTATCATTTGCTGTCTAAGTCATGTTTCCCATATTTTCCATTGCAAGATACAAGCCGGTTTGAGTGTTTGGGGCACATTTTAGCTAAAATCATCCTACGGGGCCTAACTGCTTATGCCAAAGCCTGCCTATTTTGAATGGCGTAGTGGTCACTGCAACCTCCAAAAAAATCAGGACTTACTACCCCAATAACCTGCTAACTCACCCCTGAAATACTTACTTATTCACACTATTTTGTTCATTTGACTTGTTTCTAATTTGAAATGCCCATTTTTGTGGGGCCAGAAAGGTGCGTCTTTAAAAGGCGATTTCTACGATACCCCACTTTTGCGCGTCGGACCGCGACTTTTTCCGGAAACGCCGAAAAACCGCAATTTTCAGGAGAAACGAGACGTACATCCTCCCCCTCTGCCGCCCACCCACCCAACTGACAGCCAGCCAGCAGACAAGCACAGAGAGTTCCGTGGGTCTGTCTGTGATGTCATAAAGGGCCTGCTGATCAATGGCCAGCTCTCTGATTGGCTGCTGTGTTTGATTGACAGATTGAATCTGGCAGCTGATTGGCTGTCTACCCTAAAGTGCATTACACACCCCTGATGGTACCACTGGCTAAGACTCCACCTCAGCTCATTGATTAATTATAAATTTAGAACAAATGATGGATGAAAGCAGGCAGGCCGGCCATTTTTTTCACGCTCATTGGACTTGTTTAATGCAATGCACCTGTGTATATTCACATGCATTCACTTCATGCTGTAACCACTGTGCATAAAAATTTGGAAACATGGCATACAGTGTATCATTTGCTGTCTAAGTCATGTTTCCCATATTTTCCATTGCAAGATACAAGCCGGTTTGAGTGTTTGGGGCACATTTTAGCTAAAATCATCCTACGGGGCCTAACTGCTTATGCTAAAGCCTGCCTATTTTGAATGGCGTAGTGGTCACTGCAACCTCCAAAAAAATCAGGACTTACTACCCCAATAACCTGCTAACTCACCCCTGAAATACTTACTTATTCACACTATTTTGTTCATTTGACTTGTTTCTAATTTGAAATGCCCATTTTTGTGGGGCCAGAAAGGTGCGTCTTTAAAAGGCGATTTCTACGATACCCCACTTTTGCGCGTCGGACCGCGACTTTTTCCGGAAACGCCGAAAAACCGCAATTTTCAGGAGAAACGAGACGTACATCCTCCCCCTCTGCCGCCCACCCACCCAACTGACAGCCAGCCAGCAGACAAGCACAGAGAGTTCCGTGGGTGTGTCTGTGATGTCATAAAGGGCCTGCTGATCAATGGCCAGCTCTCTGATTGGCTGCTGTGTTTGATTGACAGATTGAATCTGGCAGCTGATTGGCTGTCTACCCTAAAGTGCATTACACACCCCTGATGGTACCACTGGCTAAGACTCCACCTCAGCTCATTGATTAATTATAAATTTAGAACAAATGATGGATGAAAGCAGGCAGGCCGGCCATTTTTTTCACGCTCATTGGACTTGTTTAATGCAATGCACCTGTGTATATTCACATGCATTCACTTCATGCTGTAACCACTGTGCATAAAAATTTGGAAACATGGCATACAGTGTATCATTTGCTGTCTAAGTCATGTTTCCCATATTTTCCATTGCAAGATACAAGCCGGTTTGAGTGTTTGGGGCACATTTTAGCTAAAATCATCCTACGGGGCCTAAATGCTTATGCTAAAGCCTGCCTATTTTGAATGGCGTAGTGGTCACAGCAACCTCCAAAAAAATCAGGACTTACTACCCCAATAACCTGCTAACTCACCCCTGAAATACTTACTTATTCACACTATTTTGTTCATTTGACTTGTTTCTAATTTGAAATGCCCATTTTTGTGGGGCCAGAAAGGTGCGTCTTTAAAAGACGATTTCTACGATACCCCACTTTTGCGCGTCGGACCGCGACTTTTTCCGGAAACGCTGAAAAACCGCAATTTTCAGGAGAAACGAGACGTACATCCTCCCCCTCTGCCGCCCACCCACCCAACTGACAGCCAGCCAGCAGACAAGCACAGAGAGTTCCGTGGGTCTGTCTGTGATGTCATAAAGGGCCTGCTGATCAATGGCCAGCTCTCTGATTGGCTGCTGTGTTTGATTGACAGATTGAATCTGGCAGCTGATTGGCTGTCTACCCTAAAGTGCATTACACACCCCTGATGGTACCACTGGCTAAGACTCCACCTCAGCTCATTGATTAATTATAAATTTAGAACAAATGATGGATGAAAGCAGGCAGGCCGGCCATTTTTTTCACGCTCATTGGACTTGTTTAATGCAATGCACCTGTGTATATTCACATGCATTCACTTCATGCTGTAACCACTGTGCATAAAAATTTGGAAACATGGCATACAGTGTATCATTTGCTGTCTAAGTCATGTTTCCCATATTTTCCATTGCAAGATACAAGCCGGTTTGAGTGTTTGGGGCACATTTTAGCTAAAATCATCCTACGGGGTCTAACTGCTTATGCTAAAGCCTGCCTATTTTGAATGGCGTAGTGGTCAATGCAACCTCCAAAAAAATCAGGACTTACTACCCCAATAACCTGCTAACTCACCCCTGAAATACTTACTTATTCACACTATTTTGTTCATTTGACTTGTTTCTAATTTGAAATGCCCATTTTTGTGGGGCCAGAAAGGTGCGTCTTTAAAAGGCGATTTCTACGATACCCCACTTTTGCGCGTCGGACCGCAACTTTTTCCGGAAACGCCGAAAAACCGCAATTTTCAGGAGAAACGAGACGTACATCCTCCCCCTCTGCCGCCCACCCACCCAACTGACAGCCAGCCAGCAGACAAGCACAGAGAGTTCCGTGGGTCTGTCTGTGATGTCATAAAGGGCCTGCTGATCAATGGCCAGCTCTCTGATTGGCTGCTGTGTTTGATTGACAGATTGAATCTGGCAGCTGATTGGCTGTCTACCCTAAAGTGCATTACACACCCCTGATGGTACCACTGGCTAAGACTCCACCTCAGCTCATTGATTAATTATAAATTTAGAACAAATGATGGATGAAAGCAGGCAGGCCGGCCATTTTTTTCACGCTCATTGGACTTGTTTAATGCAATGCACCTGTGTATATTCACATGCATTCACTTCATGCTGTAACCACTGTGCATAAAAATTTGGAAACATGGCATACAGTGTATCATTTGCTGTCTAAGTCATGTTTCCCATATTTTCCATTGCAAGATACAAGCCGGTTTGAGTGTTTGGGGCACATTTTAGCTAAAATCATCCTACGGGGCCTAACTGCTTATGCTAAAGCCTGCCTATTTTGAATGGCGTAGTGGTCACTGCAACCTCCAAAAAAATCAGGACTTACTACCCCAATAACCTGCTAACTCACCCCTGAAATACTTACTTATTCACACTATTTTGTTCATTTGACTTGTTTCTAATTTGAAATGCCCATTTTTGTGGGGCCAGAAAGGTGCGTCTTTAAAAGGCGATTTCTACGATACCCCACTTTTGCGCGTCGGACCGCGACTTTTTCCGGAAACGCTGAAAAACCGCAATTTTCAGGAGAAACGAGACGTACATCCTCCCCCTCTGCCGCCCACCCACCCAACTGACAGCCAGCCAGCAGACAAGCACAGAGAGTTCCGTGGGTCTGTCTGTGATGTCATAAAGGGCCTGCTGATCAATGGCCAGCTCTCTGATTGGCTGCTGTGTTTGATTGACAGATTGAATCTGGCAGCTGATTGGCTGTCTACCCTAAAGTGCATTACACACCCCTGATGGTACCACTGGCTAAGACTCCACCTCAGCTCATTGATTAATTATAAATTTAGAACAAATGATGGATGAAAGCAGGCAGGCCGGCCATTTTTTTCACGCTCATTGGACTTGTTTAATGCAATGCACCTTTGTATATTCACATGCATTCGCTTCATGCTGTAACCACTGTGCATAAAAATTTGGAAACATGGCATACAGTGTATCATTTGCTGTCTAAGTCATGTTTCCCATATTTTCCATTGCAAGATACAAGCCGGTTTGAGTGTTTGGGGCACATTTTAGCTAAAATCATCCTACGGGGCCTAACTGCTTATGCCAAAGCCTGCCTATTTTGAATGGCGTAGTGGTCAATGCAACCTCCAAAAAAATCAGGACTTACTACCCCAATAACCTGCTAACTCACCCCTGAAATACTTACTTATTCACACTATTTTGTTCATTTGACTTGTTTCTAATTTGAAATGCCCATTTTTGTGGGGCCAGAAAGGTGCGTCTTTAAAAGGCGATTTCTACGATACCCCACTTTTGCGCGTCGGACCGCGACTTTTTCCGGAAACGCCGAAAAACCGCAATTTTCAGGAGAAACGAGACGTACATCCTACCCCTCTGCCGCCCACCCACCCAACTGACAGCCAGCCAGCAGACAAGCACAGAGAGTTCCGTGGGTCTGTCTGTGATGTCATAAAGGGCCTGCTGATCAATGGCCAGCTCTCTGATTGGCTGCTGTGTTTGATTGACAGATTGAATCTGGCAGCTGATTGGCTGTCTACCCTAAAGTGCATTACACACCCCTGATGGTACCACTGGCTAAGACTCCACCTCAGCTCATTGATTAATTATAAATTTAGAACAAATGATGGATGAAAGCAGGCAGGCCGGCCATTTTTTTCACGCTCATTGGACTTGTTTAATGCAATGCACCTTTGTATATTCACATGCATTCGCTTCATGCTGTAACCACTGTGCATAAAAATTTGGAAACATGGCATACAGTGTATCATTTGCTGTCTAAGTCATGTTTCCCATATTTTCCATTGCAAGATACAAGCCGGTTTGAGTGTTTGGGGCACATTTTAGCTAAAATCATCCTACGGGGCCTAACTGCTTATGCTAAAGCCTGCCTATTTTGAATGGCGTAGTGGTCACTGCAACCTCCAAAAAAATCAGGACTTACTACCCCAATAACCTGCTAACTCACCCCTGAAATACTTACTTATTCACACTATTTTGTTCATTTGACTTGTTTCTAATTTGAAATGCCCATTTTTGTGGGGCCAGAAAGGTGCGTCTTTAAAAGGCGATTTCTACGATACCCCACTTTTGCGCGTCGGACCGCGACTTTTTCCGGAAACGCCGAAAAACCGCAATTTTCAGGAGAAACGAGACGTACATCCTCCCCCTCTGCCGCCCACCCACCCAACTGACAGCCAGCCAGCAGACAAGCACAGAGAGTTCCGTGGGTCTGTCTGTGATGTCATAAAGGGCCTGCTGATCAATGGCCAGCTCTCTGATTGGCTGCTGTGTTTGATTGACAGATTAAATCTGGCAGCTGATTGGCTGTCTACCCTAAAGTGCATTACACACCCCTGATGGTACCACTGGCTAAGACTCCACCTCAGCTCATTGATTAATTATAAATTTAGAACAAATGATGGATGAAAGCAGGCAAGCCGGCCATTTTTTTCACGCTCATTGGACTTGTTTAATGCAATGCACCTGTGTATATTCACATGCATTCACTTCATGCTGTAACCACTGTGCATAAAAATTTGGAAACATGGCATACAGTGTATCATTTGCTGTCTAAGTCATGTTTCCCATATTTTCCATTGCAAGATACAAGCCGGTTTGAGTGTTTGGGGCACATTTTAGCTAAAATCATCCTACGGGGCCTAAATGCTTATGCTAAAGCCTGCCTATTTTGAATGGCGTAGTGGTCACTGCAACCTCCAAAAAAATCAGGACTTACTACCCCAATAACCTGCTAACTCACCCCTGAAATACTTACTTATTCACACTATTTTGTTCATTTGACTTGTTTCTAATTTGAAATGCCCATTTTTGTGGGGCCAGAAAGGTGCGTCTTTAAAAAGGGATTTCTACGATACCCCACTTTTGCGCGTCGGACCGCGACTTTTTCCGGAAACGCCGAAAAACCGCAATTTTCAGGAGAAACGAGACGTACATCCACCCCCTCTGCCGCCCACCCACCCAACTGACAGCCAGCCAGCAGACAAGCACAGAGAGTTCCGTGGGTCTGTCTGTGATGTCATAAAGGGCCTGCTGATCAATGGCCAGCTCTCTGATTGGCTGCTGTGTTTGATTGACAGATTGAATCTGGCAGCTAATTGGCTGTCTACCCTAAAGTGCATTACACACCCCTGATGGTACCACTGGCTAAGACTCCACCTCAGCTCATTGATTAATTATAAATTTAGAACAAATGATGGATGAAAGCAGGCAGGCCGGCCATTTTTTTCACGCTCATTGGACTTGTTTAATGCAATGCACCTGTGTATATTCACATGCATTCACTTCATGCTGTAACCACTGTGCATAAAAATTTGGAAACATGGCATACAGTGTATCATTTGCTGTCTAAGTCATGTTTCCCATATTTTCCATTGCAAGATACAAGCCGGTTTGAGTGTTTGGGGCACATTTTAGCTAAAATCATCCTACGGGGCCTAACTGCTTATGCTAAAGCCGTCCTATTTTGAATGGTGTAGTGGTCACTGCAACCTCCAAAAAAATCAGGACTTACTACCCCAATAACCTGCTAACTCACCCCTGAAATACTTACTTATTCACACTATTTTGTTCATTTGACTTGTTTCTAATTTGAAATGCCCATTTTTGTGGGGCCAGAAATGTGCGTCTTTAAAAGGCGATTTCTACGATACCCCACTTTTGCGTGTCGGACCGCGACTTTTTCCGGAAACGCCGAAAAACCGCAATTTTCAGGAGAAACGAGACGTACATCCTCCCCCTCTGCCGCCCACCCACCCAACTGACAGCCAGCCAGCAGACAAGCACAGAGAGTTCCGTGGGTCTGTCTGTGATGTCATAAAGGGCCTGCTGATCAATGGCCAGCTCTCTGATTGGCTGCTGTGTTTGATTGACAGATTGAATCTGGCAGCTGATTGGCTGTCTACCCTAAAGTGCATTACACACCCCTGATGGTACCACTGGCTAAGACTCCACCTCAGCTCATTGATTAATTATAAATTTAGAACAAATGATGGATGAAAGCAGGCAGGCCGGCCATTTTTTTCACGATCATTGGACTTGTTTAATGCAATGCACCTGTGTATATTCACATGCATTCACTTCATGCTGTAACCACTGTGCATAAAAATTTGGAAACATGGCATACAGTGTATCATTTGCTGTCTAAGTCATGTTTCCCATATTTTCCATTGCAAGATACAAGCCGGTTTGAGTGTTTGGGGCACATTTTAGCTAAAATCATCCTACGGGGCCTAAATGCTTATGCTAAAGCCTGCCTATTTTGAATGGCGTAGTGGTCACTGCAACCTCCAAAAAAATCAGGACTTACTACCCCAATAACCTGCTAACTCACCCCTGAAATACTTACTTATTCACACTATTTTGTTCATTTGACTTGTTTCTAATTTGAAATGCCCATTTTTGTGGGGCCAGAAAGGTGCGTCTTTAAAAGGCGATTTCTACGATACCCCGCTTTTGTGCAAGTCGGACCGCGACTTTTTCCGGAAACGCCGAAAAACCGCAATTTTCAGGAGAAACGAGACGTACATCCTCCCCCTCTGCCGCCCACCCACCCAACTGACAGCCAGCCAGCAGACAAGCACAGAGAGTTCCGTGGGTCTGTCTGTGATGTCATAAAGGGCCTGCTGATCAATGGCCAGCTCTCTGATTGGCTGCTGTGTTTGATTGACAGATTGAATCTGGCAGCTGATTGGCTGTCTACCCTAAAGTGCATTACACACCCCTGATGGTACCACTGGCTAAGACTCCACCTCAGCTCATTGATTAATTATAAATTTAGAACAAATGATGGATGAAAGCAGGCAGGCCGGCCATTTTTTTCACGCTCATTGGACTTGTTTAATGCAATGCACCTTTGTATATTCACATGCATTCGCTTCATGCTGTAACCACTGTGCATAAAAATTTGGAAACATGGCATACAGTGTATCATTTGCTGTCTAAGTCATGTTTCCCATATTTTCCATTGCAAGATACAAGCCGGTTTGAGTGTTTGGGACACATTTTAGCTAAAATCATCCTACGGGGCCTAACTGCTTATGCTAAAGCCTACCTATTTTGAATGGCGTAGTGGTCACTGCAACCTCCAAAAAAATCAGGACTTACTACCCCAATAACCTGCTAACTCACCCCTGAAATACTTACTTATTCACACTATTTTGTTCATTTGACTTGTTTCTAATTTGAAATGCCCATTTTTGTGGGGCCAGAAAGGTGCGTCTTTAAAAGGCGATTTCTACGATACCCCACTTTTGCGCGTCGGACCGCGACTTTTTCCGGAAACGCCGAAAAACCGCAATTTTCAGGAGAAACGAGACGTACATCCACCCCCTCTGCCGCCCACCCACCCAACTGACAGCCAGCCAGCAGACAAGCACAGAGAGTTCCGTGGGTCTGTCTGTGATGTCATAAAGGGCCTGCTGATCAATGGCCAGCTCTCTGATTGGCTGCTGTGTTTGATTGACAGATTGAATCTGGCAGCTGATTGGCTGTCTACCCTAAAGTGCATTACACACCCCTGATGGTACCACTGGCTAAGACTCCACCTCAGCTCATTGATTAATTATAAATTTAGAACAAATGATGGATGAAAGCAGGCAGGCCGGCCATTTTTTTCACGCTCATTGGACTTGTTTAATGCAATGCACCTGTGTATATTCACATGCATTCACTTCATGCTGTAACCACTGTGCATAAAAATTTGGAAACATGGCATACAGTGTATCATTTGCTGTCTAAGTCATGTTTCCCATATTTTCCATTGCAAGATACAAGCCGGTTTGAGTGTTTGGGGCACATTTTAGCTAAAATCATCCTACGGGGCCTAACTGCTTATGCTAAAGCCTGCCTATTTTGAATGGCGTAGTGGTCACTGCAACCTCCAAAAAAATCAGGACTTACTACCCCAATAACCTGCTAACTCACCCCTGAAATACTTACTTATTCACACTATTTTGTTCATTTGACTTGTTTCTAATTTGAAATGCCCATTTTTGTGGGGCCAGAAAGGTGCGTCTTTAAAAGGCGATTTCTACGATACCCCACTTTTGCGCGTCGGACCGCGACTTTTTCCGGAAACGCTGAAAAACCGCAATTTTCAGGAGAAACGAGACGTACATCCTCCCCCTCTGCCGCCCACCCACCCAACTGACAGCCAGCCAGCAGACAAGCACAGAGAGTTCCGTGGGTCTGTCTGTGATGTCATAAAGGGCCTGCTGATCAATGGCCAGCTCTCTGATTGGCTGCTGTGTTTGATTGACAGATTGAATCTGGCAGCTGATTGGCTGTCTACCCTAAAGTGCATTACACACCCCTGATGGTACCACTGGCTAAGACTCCACCTCAGCTCATTGATTAATTATAAATTTAGAACAAATGATGGATGAAAGCAGGCAGGCCGGCCATTTTTTTCACGCTCATTGGACTTGTTTAATGCAATGCACCTTTGTATATTCACATGCATTCGCTTCATGCTGTAACCACTGTGCATAAAAATTTGGAAACATGGCATACAGTGTATCATTTGCTGTCTAAGTCATGTTTCCCATATTTTCCATTGCAAGATACAAGCCGGTTTGAGTGTTTGGGGCACATTTTAGCTAAAATCATCCTACGGGGCCTAACTGCTTATGCCAAAGCCTGCCTATTTTGAATGGCGTAGTGGTCAATGCAACCTCCAAAAAAATCAGGACTTACTACCCCAATAACCTGCTAACTCACCCCTGAAATACTTACTTATTCACACTATTTTGTTCATTTGACTTGTTTCTAATTTGAAATGCCCATTTTTGTGGGGCCAGAAAGGTGCGTCTATAAAAGGCGATTTCTACGATACCCCACTTTTGCGAGTCGGACCGTGACTTTTTCCGGAAACGCCGAAAAACCGCAATTTTCAGGAGAAACGAGACGTACATCCTCCCCCTCTGCCGCCCACCCACCCAACTGACAGCCAGCCAGCAGACAAGCACAGAGAGTTCCGTGGGTCTGTCTGTGATGTCATAAAGGGCCTGCTGATCAATGGCCAGCTCTCTGATTGGCTGCTGTGTTTGATTGACAGATTGAATCTGGCAGCTGATTGGCTGTCTACCCTAAAGTGCATTACACACCCCTGATGGTACCACTGGCTAAGACTCCACCTCAGCTCATTGATTAATTATAAATTTAGAACAAATGATGGATGAAAGCAGGCAGGCCGGCCATTTTTTTCACGCTCATTGGACTTGTTTAATGCAATGCACCTTTGTATATTCACATGCATTCGCTTCATGCTGTAACCACTGTGCATAAAAATTTGGAAACATGGCATACAGTGTATCATTTGCTGTCTAAGTCATGTTTCCCATATTTTCCATTGCAAGATACAAGCCGGTTTGAGTGTTTGGGGAACATTTTAGCTAAAATTATCCTACGGGGCCTAACTGCTTATGCTAAAGCCTGCCTATTTTGAATGGCGTAGTGGTCACTGCAACCTCCAAAAAAATCAGGACTTACTACCCCAATAACCTGCTAACTCACCCCTGAAATACTTACTTATTCACACTATTTTGTTCATTTGACTTGTTTCTAATTTGAAATGCCCATTTTTGTGGGGCCAGAAAGGTGCGTCTTTAAAAGGCGATTTCTACGATACCCCACTTTTGCGCGTCGGACCGCGACTTTTTCCGGAAACGCCGAAAAACCGCAATTTTCAGGAGAAACGAGACGTACATCCTCCCCCTCTGCCGCCCACCCACCCAACTGACAGCCAGCCAGCAGACAAGCACAGAGAGTTCCGTGGGTCTGTCTGTGATGTCATAAAGGGCCTGCTGATCAATGGCCAGCTCTCTGATTGGCTGCTGTGTTTGATTGACAGATTGAATCTGGCAGCTGATTGGCTGTCTACCCTAAAGTGCATTACACACCCCTGATGGTACCACTGGCTAAGACTCCACCTCAGCTCATTGATTAATTATAAATTTAGAACAAATGATGGATGAAAACAGGCAGGCCGGCCATTTTTTTCACGCTCATTGGACTTGTTTAATGCAATGCACCTTTGTATATTCACATGCATTCGCTTCATGCTGTAACCACTGTGCATAAAAATTTGGAAACATGGCATACAGTGTATCATTTGCTGTCTAAGTCATGTTTCCCATATTTTCCATTGCAAGATACAAGCCGGTTTGAGTGTTTGGGGCACATTTTAGCTAAAATCATCCTACGGGGCCTAACTGCTTATGCTAAAGCCTGCCTATTTTGAATGGCGTAGTGGTCACTGCAACCTCCAAAAAAATCAGGACTTACTACCCCAATAACCTGCTAACTCACCCCTGAAATACTTACTTATTCACACTATTTTGTTCATTTGACTTGTTTCTAATTTGAAATGCCCATTTTTGTGGGGCCAGAAAGGTGCGTCTTTAAAAGGCGATTTCTACGATACCCCACTTTTGCGCGTCGGACCGCGACTTTTTCCGGAAACGCAGAAAAAACGCAATTTTCAGGAGAAACGAGACGTACATCCTCCCCCTCTGCCGCCCACCCACCCAACTGACAGCCAGCCAGCAGACAAGCACAGAGAGTTCCGTGGGTCTGTCTGTGATGTCATAAAGGGCCTGCTGATCAATGGCCAGCTCTCTGATTGGCTGCTGTGTTTGATTGACAGATTGAATCTGGCAGCTGATTGGCTGTCTACCCTAAAGTGCATTACACACCCCTGATGGTACCACTGGCTAAGACTCCACCTCAGCTCATTGATTAATTATAAATTTAGAACAAATGATGGATGAAAGCAGGCAGGCCGGCCATTTTTTTCACGCTCATTAGACTTGTTTAATGCAATGCACCTTTGTATATTCACATGCATTCGCTTCATGCTGTAACCACTGTGCATAAAAATTTGGAAACATGGCATACAGTGTATCATTTGCTGTCTAAGTCATGTTTCCCATATTTTCCATTGCAAGATACAAGCCGGTTTGAGTGTTTGGGGCACATTTTAGCTAAAATCATCCTACGGGGCCTAACTGCTTATGCTAAAGCCTGCCTATTTTGAATGGCGTAGTGGTCACTGCAACCTCCAAAAAAATCAGGACTTACTACCCCAATAACCTGCTAACTCACCCCTGAAATACTTACTTATTCACACTATTTTGTTCATTTGACTTGTTTCTAATTTGAAATGCCCATTTTTGTGGGGCCAGAAAGGTGCGTCTTTAAAAGGCGATTTCTACGATACCCCACTTTTGCGCGCCGGACCGCGACTTTTTCCGGAAACGCCGAAAAACCGCAATTTTCAGGAGAAACGAGACGTACATCCTCCCCCTCTGCCGCCCACCCACCCAACTGACAGCCAGCCAGCAGACAAGCACAGAGAGTTCCGTGGGTCTGTCTGTGATGTCATAAAGGGCCTGCTGATCAATGGCCAGCTCTCTGATTGGCTGCTGTGTTTGATTGACAGATTGAATCTGGCAGCTGATTGGCTGTCTACCCTAAAGTGCATTACACACCCCTGATGGTACCACTGGCTAAGACTCCACCTCAGCTCATTGATTAATTATAAATTTAGAACAAATGATGGATGAAAGCAGGCAGGCCGGCCATTTTTTCACGCTCATTGGACTTGTTTAATGCAATGCACCTTTGTATATTCACATGCATTCGCTTCATGCTGTAACCACTGTGCATACAAATTTGGAAACATGGCATACAGTGTATCATTTGCTGTCTAAGTCATGTTTCCCATATTTTCCATTGCAAGATACAAGCCGGTTTGAGTGTTTGGGGCACATTATAGCTAAAATCATCCTACGGGGCATAACTGCTTATGCTAAAGCCTGCCTATTTTGAATGGCGTAGTGGTCACTGCAACCTCCAAAAAAATCAGGACTTACTACCCCAATAACCTGCTAACTCACCCCTGAAATACTTACTTATTCACACTATTTTGTTCATTTGACTTGTTTCTAATTAGAAATGCCCATTTTTGTGGGGCCAGAAAGGTGCGTCTTTAAAAGGCGATTTCTACGATACCCCACTTTTGCGCGTCGGACCGCGACTTTTTCTGGAAACGCCAAAAAACCGCAATTTTCAGGAGAAACGAGACGTACATCCTCCCCCTCTGCCGCCCACCCACCCAACTGACAGCCAGCCAGCAGACAAGCACAGAGAGTTCCGTGGGTCTGTCTGTGATGTCATAAAGGGCCTGCTGATCAATGGCCAGCTCTCTGATTGGCTGCTGTGTTTGATTGACAGATTGAATCTGGCAGCTGATTGGCTGTCTACCCTAAAGTGCATTACACACCCCTGATGGTACCACTGGCTAAGACTCCACCTCAGCTCATTGATTAATTATAAATTTAGAACAAATGATGGATGAAAGCAGGCAGGCCGTCCATTTTTTTCACGCTCATTGGACTTGTTTAATGCAATGCACCTTTGTATATTCACATGCATTCGCTTCATGCTGTAACCACTGTGCATAAAAATTTGGAAACATGGCATACAGTGTATCATTTGCTGTCTAAGTCATGTTTCCCATATTTTCCATTGCAAGATACAAGCCGGTTTGAGTGTTTGGGGCACATTTTAGCTAAAATCATCCTACGGGGCCTAACTGCTTATGCTAAAGCCTGCCTATTTTGAATGGCGTAGTGGTCACTGCAACCTCTAAAAAAATCAGGACTTACTACCCCAATAACCTGCTAACTCACCCCTGAAATACTTACTTATTCACACTATTTTGTTCATTTGACTTGTTTCTAATTTGAAATTATCATTTTTGTGGGGCCAGAAAGGTGCGTCTTTAAAAGGCGATTTCTACGATACCCCACTTTTGCGCGTCGGACCGCGACTTTTTCCGGAAACGCCGAAAAACCGCAATTTTCAGGAGAAACGAGACGTACATCCTCCCCCTCTGCCGCCCACCCACCCAACTGACAGCCAGCCAGCAGACAAGCACAGAGAGTTCCGTGGGTCTGTCTGTGATGTCATAAAGGGCCTGCTGATCAATGGCCAGCTCTCTGATTGGCTGCTGTGTTTGATTGACAGATTGAATCTGGCAGCTGATTGGCTGTCTACCCTAAAGTGCATTACACACCCCTGATGGTACCACTGGCTAAGACTCCACCTCAGCTCATTGATTAATTATAAATTTAGAACAAATGATGGATGAAAGCAGGCAGGCCGGCCATTTTTTTCACGCTCATTGGACTTGTTTAATGCAATGCACCTTTGTATATTCACATGCATTCGCTTCATGCTGTAACCACTGTGCATAAAAATTTGGAAACATGGCATACAGTGTATCATTTGCTGTCTAAGTCATGTTTCCCATATTTTCCATTGCAAGATACAAGCCGGTTTGAGTGTTTGGGGCACATTTTAGCTAAAGTCATCCTACGGGGCCTAACTGCTTATGCCAAAGCCTGCCTATTTTGAATGGCGTAGTGGTCAATGCAACCTCCAAAAAAATCAGGACTTACTACCCCAATAACCTGCTAACTCACCCCTGAAATACTTACTTATTCACACTATTTTGTTCATTTGACTTGTTTCTAATTTGAAATGCCCATTTTTGTGGGGCCAGAAAGGTGCGTCTATAAAAGGCGATTTCTACGATACCCCACTTTTGCGCGTCGGACCGTGACTTTTTCCGGAAACGCTGAAAAACCGCAATTTTCAGGAGAAACGAGACGTACATCCTCCCCCTCTGCCGCCCACCCACCCAACTGACAGCCAGCCAGCAGACAAGCACAGAGAGTTCCGTGGGTCTGTCTGTGATGTCATAAAGGGCCTGCTGATCAATGGCCAGCTCTCTGATTGGCTGCTGTGTTTGATTGACAGATTGAATCTGGCAGCTGATTGGCTGTCTACCCTAAAGTGCATTACACACCCCTGATGGTACCACTGGCTAAGACTCCACCTCAGCTCATTGATTAATTATAAATTTAGAACAAATGATGGATGAAAGCAGGCAGGCCGGCCATTTTTTTCACGCTCATTGGACTTGTTTAATGCAATGCACCTTTGTATATTCACATGCATTCGCTTCATGTTGTAACCACTGTGCATAAAAATTTGGAAACATGGCATACAGTGTATCATTTGCTGTCTAAGTCATGTTTCCCATATTTTCCATTGCAAGATACAAGCCGGTTTGAGTGTTTGGGGAACATTTTAGCTAAAATCATCCTACGGGGCCTAACTGCTTATGCTAAAGCCTGCCTATTTTGAATGGCGTAGTGGTCACTGCAACCTCCAAAAAAATCAGGACTTACTACCCCAATAACCTGCTAACTCACCCCTGAAATACTTACTTATTCACACTATTTTGTTCATTTGACTTGTTTCTAATTTGAAATGCCCATTTTTGTGGGGCCAGAAAGGTGCGTCTTTAAAAGGCGATTTCTACGATACCCCACTTTTGCGCGTCGGACCGCGACTTTTTCCGGAAACGCCGAAAAAACGCAATTTTCAGGAGAAACGAGACGTACATCCTCCCCCTCTGCCGCCCACCCACCCAACTGACAGCCAGCCAGCAGACAAGCACAGAGAGTTCCGTGGGTCTGTCTGTGATGTCATAAAGGGCCTGCTGATCAATGGCCAGCTCTCTGATTGGCTGCTGTGTTTGATTGACAGATTGAATCTGGCAGCTGATTGGCTGTCTACCCTAAAGTGCATTACACACCCCTGATGGTACCACTGGCTAAGACTCCACCTCAGCTCATTGATTAATTATAAATTTAGAACAAATGATGGATGAAAACAGGCAGGCCGGCCATTTTTTTCACGCTCATTGGACTTGTTTAATGCAATGCACCTTTGTATATTCACATGCATTCGCTTCATGCTGTAACCACTGTGCATAAAAATTTGGAAACATGGCATACAGTGTATCATTTGCTGTCTAAGTCATGTTTCCCATATTTTCCATTGCAAGATACAAGCCGGTTTGAGTGTTTGGGGCACATTTTAGCTAAAATCATCCTACGGGGCCTAACTGCTTATGCTAAAGCCTGCCTATTTTGAATGGCGTAGTGGTCACTGCAACCTCCAAAAAAATCAGGACTTACTACCCCAATAACCTGCTAACTCACCCCTGAAATACTTACTTATTCACACTATTTTGTTCATTTGACTTGTTTCTAATTTGAAATGCCCATTTTTGTGGGGCCAGAAAGGTGCGTCTTTAAAAGGCGATTTCTACGATACCCCACTTTTGCGCGTCGGACCGCGACTTTTTCCGGAAACGCTGAAAATCCGCAATTTTCAGAAGAAACGAGACGTACATCCTCCCCCTCTGCCGCCCACCCACCCAACTGACAGCCAGCCAGCAGACAAGCACAGAGAGTTCCGTGGGTCTGTCTGTGATGTCATAAAGGGCCTGCTGATCAATGGCCAGCTCTCTGATTGGCTGCTGTGTTTGATTGACAGATTGAATCTGGCAGCTGATTGGCTGTCTACCCTAAAGTGCATTACACACCCCTGATGGTACCACTGGCTAAGACTCCACCTCAGCTCATTGATTTATTATAAATTTAGAACAAATGATGGATGAAAGCAGGCAGGCCGGCCATTTTTTCACGCTCATTGGACTTGTTTAATGCAATGCACCTTTGTATATTCACATGCTTTCGCTTCATGCTGTAACCACTGTGCATACAAATTTGGAAACATGGCATACAGTGTATCATTTGCTGTCTAAGTCATGTTTCCCATATTTTCCATTGCAAGATACAAGCCGGTTTGAGTGTTTGGGGCACATTATAGCTAAAATCATCCTACGGGGCATAACTGCTTATGCTAAAGCCTGCCTATTTTGAATGGCGTAGTGGTCACTGCAACCTCCAAAAAAATCAGGACTTACTACCCCAATAACCTGCTAACTCACCCCTGAAATACTTACTTATTCACACTATTTTGTTCATTTGACTTGTTTCTAATTTGAAATGCCCATTTTTGTGGGGCCAGAAAGGTGCGTCTTTAAAAGGCGATTTCTACGATACCCCACTTTTGCGCGTCGGACCGCGACTTTTTCCGGAAACGCCAAAAAACCGCAATTTTCAGGAGAAACGAGACGTACATCCTCCCCCTCTGCCGCCCACCCACCCAACTGACAGCCAGCCAGCAGACAAGCACAGAGAGTTCCGTGGGTCTGTCTGTGATGTCATAAAGGGCCTGCTGATCAATGGCCAGCTCTCTGATTGGCTGCTGTGTTTGATTGACAGATTAAATCTGGCAGCTGATTGGCTGTCTACCCTAAAGTGCATTACACACCCCTGATGGTACCACTGGCTAAGACTCCACCTCAGCTCATTGATTAATTATAAATTTAGAACAAATGATGGATGAAAGCAGGCAGGCCGTCCATTTTTTTCACGCTCATTGGACTTGTTTAATGCAATGCACCTTTGTATATTCACATGCATTCGCTTCATGCTGTAACCACTGTGCATAAAAATTTGGAAACATGGCATACAGTGTATAATTTGCTGTCTAAGTCATGTTTCCCATATTTTCCATTGCAAGATACAAGCCGGTTTGAGTGTTTGGGGCACATTTTAGCTAAAATCATCCTACGGGGCCTAACTGCTTATGCTAAAGCCTGCCTATTTTGAATGGCGTAGTGGTCACTGCAACCTCCAAAAAAATCAGGACTTACTACCCCAATAACCTGCTAACTCACCCCTGAAATACTTACTTATTCACACTATTCTGTTCATTTGACTTGTTTCTAATTTGAAATTATCATTTTTGTGGGGCCAGAAAGGTGCGTCTTTAAAAGGCGATTTCTACGATACCCCACTTTTGCGCGTCGGACCGCGACTTTTTCCGGAAACGCCGAAAAACCGCAATTTTCAGGAGAAACGAGACGTACATCCTCCCCCTCTGCCGCCCACCCACCCAACTGACAGCCAGCCAGCAGACAAGCACAGAGAGTTCCGTGGGTCTGTCTGTGATGTCATAAAGGGCCTGCTGATCAATGGCCAGCTCTCTGATTGGCTGCTGTGTTTGATTGACAGATTGAATCTGGCACCTGATTGGCTGTCTACCCTAAAGTGCATTACACACCCCTGATGGTACCACTGGCTAAGACTCCACCTCAGCTCATTGATTAATTATAAATTTAGAACAAATGATGGATGAAAGCAGGCAGGCCGGCCATTTTTTTCACGCTCATTGGACTTGTTTAATGGAATGCACCTTTGTATATTCACATGCATTCGCTTCATGCTGTAACCACTGTGCATAAAAATTTGGAAACATGGCATACAGTGTATCATTTGCTGTCTAAGTCATGTTTCCCATATTTTCCATTGCAAGATACATGCCGGTTTGAGTGTTTGGGGCACATTTTAGCTAAAATCATCCAACGGGGCCTAACTGCTTATGCTAAAGCCTGCCTATTTTGAATGGCGTAGTGGTCACTGCAACCTCCAAAAAAATCAGGACTTACTACCCCAATAACCTGCTAACTCACCCCTGAAATACTTACTTATTCACACTATTTTGTTCATTTGACTTGTTTCTAATTTGAAATGCCCATTTTTGTGGGGCCAGAAAGGTGCGTCTTTAAAAGGCGATTTCTACGATACCCCACTTTTGCGCGTCGGACCGCGACTTTTTCCGGAAACGCCGAAAAACCGCAATTTTCAGGAGAAACGAGACGTACATCCTCCCCCTCTGCCGTCCACCCACCCAACTGACAGCCAGCCAGCAGACAAGCACACAGAGTTCCGTGGGTCTGTCTGTGATGTCATAAAGGGCCTGCTGATCAATGGCCAGCTCTCTGATTGGCTGCTGTGTTTGATTGACAGATTGAATCTGGCAGCTGATTGGCTGTCTACCCTAAAGTGCATTACACACCCCTGATGGTACCACTGGCTAAGACTCCACCTCAGCTCATTGATTAATTATAAATTTAGAACAAATGATGGATGAAAGCAGGCAAGCCGGCCATTTTTTTCACGCTCATTGGACTTGTTTAATGCAATGCACCTGTGTATATTCACATGCATTCGCTTCATGCTGTAACCACTGTGCATAAAAATTTGGAAACATGGCATACAGTGTATCATTTGCTGTCTAAGTCATGTTTCCCATATTTTACATTGCAAGATACAAGCCGGTTTGAGTGTTTGGGGCACATTTTAGCTAAAATCATCCTACGGGGCCTAAATGCTTATGCTAAAGCCTGCCTATTTTGAATGGCGTAGTGGTCACTGCAACCTCCAAATAAATCAGGACTTACTACCCCAATAACCTGCTAACTCACCCCTGAAATACTTACTTATTCACACTATTTTGTTCATTTGACTTGTTTCTAATTTGAAATGCCCATTTTTGTGGGGCCAGAAAGGTGCGTCTTTAAAAGGCGATTTCTACGATACCCCACTTTTGCGCGTCGGACCGCGACTTTTTCCGGAAACGCTGAAAAACCGCAATTTTCAGGAGAAACGAGACGTACATCCTCCCCCTCTGCCGCCCACCCACCCAACTGACAGCCAGCCAGCAGACAAGCACAGAGAGTTCCGTGGGTCTGTCTGTGATGTCATAAAGGGCCTGCTGATCAATGGCCAGCTCTCTGATTGGCTGCTGTGTTTGATTGACAGATTGAATCTGGCAGCTGATTGGCTGTCTACCCTAAAGTGCATTACACACCCCTGATGGTACCACTGGCTAAGACTCCACCTCAGCTCATTGATTAATTATAAATTTAGAACAAATGATGGATGAAAGCAGGCAGGCCGGCCATTTTTTTCACGCTCATTGGACTTGTTTAATGCAATGCACCTTTGTATATTCACATGCATTCGCTTCATGCTGTAACCACTGTGCATAAAAATTTGGAAACATGGCATACAGTGTATCATTTGCTGTCTAAGTCATGTTTCCCATATTTTCCATTGCAAGATACAAGCCGGTTTGAGTGTTTAGGGCACATTTTAGCTAAAATCATCCTACGGGGCCTAACTGCTTATGCCAAAGCCTGCCTATTTTGAATGGCGTAGTGGTCACTGCAACCTCCAAAAAAATCAGGACTTACTACCCCAATAACCTGCTAACTCACCCCTGAAATACTTACTTATTCACACTATTTTGTTCATTTGACTTGTTTCTAATTTGAAATGCCCATTTTTGTGGGGCCAGAAAGGTGCGTCTTTAAAAGGCGATTTCTACGATACCCCACTTTTGCGCGTCGGACCGCGACTTTTTCCGGAAACGCCGAAAAACCGCAATTTTCAGGAGAAACGAGACGTACATCCTCCCCCTCTGCCGCCCACCCACCCAACTGACAGCCAGCCAGCAGACAAGCACAGAGAGTTCCGTGGGTCTGTCTGTGATGTCATAAAGGGCCTGCTGATCAATGGCCAGCTCTCTGATTGGCTGCTGTGTTTGATTGACAGATTAAATCTGGCAGCTGATTGGCTGTCTACCCTAAAGTGCATTACACACCCCTGATGGTACCACTGGCTAAGACTCCACCTCAGCTCATTGATTAATTATAAATTTAGAACAAATGATGGATGAAAGCAGGCAGGCCGGCCATTTTTTTCACGCTCATTGGACTTGTTTAATGCAATGCACCTGTGTATATTCACATGCATTCACTTCATGCTGTAACCACTGTGCATAAAAATTTGGAAACATGGCATACAGTGTATCATTTGCTGTCTAAGTCATGTTTCCCATATTTTCCATTGCAAGATACAAGCCGGTTTGAGTGTTTGGGGCACATTTTAGCTAAAATCATCCTACGGGGCCTAAATGCTTATGCTAAAGCCTGCCTATTTTGAATGGCGTAGTGGTCACTGCAACCTCCAAAAAAATCAGGACTTACTACCCCAATAACCTGCTAACTCACCCCTGAAATACTTACTTATTCACACTATTTTGTTCATTTGACTTGTTTCTAATTTGAAATGCCCATTTTTGTGGGGCCAGAAAGGTGCGTCTTTAAAAGGCGATTTCTACGATACCCCACTTTTGCGCGTCGGACCGCGACTTTTTCCGGAAACGCTGAAAAACCGCAATTTTCAGGAGAAACGAGACGTACATCCTCCCCCTCTGCCGCCCACCCACCCAACTGACAGCCAGCCAGCAGACAAGCACAGAGAGTTCCGTGGGTCTGTCTGTGATGTCATAAAGAGCCTGCTGATCAATGGCCAGCTCTCTGATTGGCTGCTGTGTTTGATTGACAGATTGAATCTGGCAGCTGATTGGCTGTCTACCCTAAAGTGCATTACACACCCCTGATGGTACCACTGGCTAAGACTCCACCTCAGCTCATTGATTAATTATAAATTTAGAACAAATGATGGATGAAAGCAGGCAGGCCGGCCATTTTTTTCACGCTCATTGGACTTGTTTAATGCAATGCACCTGTGTATATTCACATGCATTCACTTCATGCTGTAACCACTGTGCATAAAAATTTGGAAACATGGCATACAGTGTATCATTTGCTGTCTAAGTCATGTTTCCCATATTTTCCATTGCAAGATACAAGCCGGTTTGAGTGTTTGGGGCACATTTTAGCTAAAATCATCCTACGGGGCCTAAATGCTTATGCTAAAGCCTGCCTATTTTGAATGGCGTAGTGGTCACTGCAACCTCCAAAAAAATCAGGACTTACTACCCCAATAACCTGCTAACTCACCCCTGAAATACTTACTTATTCACACTATTTTGTTCATTTGACTTGTTTCTAATTTGAAATGCCCATTTTTGTGGGGCCAGAAAGGTGCGTCTTTAAAAGACGATTTCTACGATACCCCACTTTTGCGCGTCGGACCGCGACTTTTTCCGGAAACGCTGAAAAACCGCAATTTTCAGGAGAAACGAGACGTACATCCTCCCCCTCTGCCGCCCACCCACCCAACTGACAGCCAGCCAGCAGACAAGCACAGAGAGTTCCGTGGGTCTGTCTGTGATGTCATAAAGGGCCTGCTGATCAATGGCCAGCTCTCTGATTGGCTGCTGTGTTTGATTGACAGATTGAATCTGGCAGCTGATTGGCTGTCTACCCTAAAGTGCATTACACACCCCTGATGGTACCACTGGCTAAGACTCCACCTCAGCTCATTGATTAATTATAAATTTAGAACAAATGATGGATGAAAGCAGGCAGGCCGGCCATTTTTTTCACGCTCATTGGACTTGTTTAATGCAATGCACCTTTGTATATTCACATGCATTCGCTTCATGCTGTAACCACTGTGCATAAAAATTTGGAAACATGGCATACAGTGTATCATTTGCTGTCTAAGTCATGTTTCCCATATTTTCCATTGCAAGATACAAGCCGGTTTGAGTGTTTGGGGCACATTTTAGCTAAAATCATCCTACGGGGCCTAAATGCTTATGCTAAAGCCTGCCTATTTTGAATGGCGTAGTGGTCACTGCAACCTCCAAAAAAATCAGGACTTACTACCCCAATAACCTGCTAACTCACCCCTGAAATACTTACTTATTCACACTATTTTGTTCATTTGACTTGTTTCTAATTTGAAATGCCCATTTTTGTGGGGCCAGAAAGGTGCGTCTTTAAAAGGCGATTTCTACGATACCCCACTTTTGCGCGTCGGACCGCGACTTTTTCCGGAAACGCCGAAAAACCGCAATTTTCAGGAGAAACGAGACGTACATCCTCCCCCTCTGCCGTCCACCCACCCAACTGACAGCCAGCCAGCAGACAAGCACACAGAGTTCCGTGGGTCTGTCTGTGATGTCATAAAGGGCCTGCTGATCAATGGCCAGCTCTCTGATTGGCTGCTGTGTTTGATTGACAGATTGAATCTGGCAGCTGATTGGCTGTCTACCCTAAAGTGCATTACACACCCCTGATGGTACCACTGGCTAAGACTCCACCTCAGCTCATTGATTAATTATAAATTTAGAACAAATGATGGATGAAAGCAGGCAAGCCGGCCATTTTTTTCACGCTCATTGGACTTGTTTAATGCAATGCACCTGTGTATATTCACATGCATTCGCTTCATGCTGTAACCACTGTGCATAAAAATTTGGAAACATGGCATACAGTGTATCATTTGCTGTCTAAGTCATGTTTCCCATATTTTACATTGCAAGATACAAGCCGGTTTGAGTGTTTGGGGCACATTTTAGCTAAAATCATCCTACGGGGCCTAAATGCTTATGCTAAAGCCTGCCTATTTTGAATGGCGTAGTGGTCACTGCAACCTCCAAAAAAATCATGACTTACTACCCCAATAACCTGCTAACTCACCCCTGAAATACTTACTTATTCACACTATTTTGTTCATTTGACTTGTTTCTAATTTGAAATGCCCATTTTTGTGGGGCCAGAAAGGTGCGTCTTTAAAAGGCGATTTCTACGATACCCCACTTTTGCGCGTCGGACCGCGACTTTTTCCGGAAACGCTGAAAAACCGCAATTTTCAGGAGAAACGAGACGTACATCCTCCCCCTCTGCCGCCCACCCACCCAACTGACAGCCAGCCAGCAGACAAGCACAGAGAGTTCCGTGGGTCTGTCTGTGATGTCATAAAGGGCCTGCTGATCAATGGCCAGCTCTCTGATTGGCTGCTGTATTTGATTGACAGATTGAATCTGGCAGCTGATTGGCTGTCTACCCTAAAGTGCATTACACACCCCTGATGGTACCACTGGCTAAGACTCCACCTCAGCTCATTGATTAATTATAAATTTAGAACAAATGATGGATGAAAGCAGGCAGGCCGGCCATTTTTTTCACGCTCATTGGACTTGTTTAATGCAATGCACCTTTGTATATTCACATGCATTCGCTTCATGCTGTAACCACTGTGCATAAAAATTTGGAAACATGGCATACAGTGTATCATTTGCTGTCTAAGTCATGTTTCCCATATTTTCCATTGCAAGATACAAGCCGGTTTGAGTGTTTGGGGCACATTTTAGCTAAAATCATCCTACGGGGCCTAACTGCTTATGCCAAAGCCTGCCTATTTTGAATGGCGTAGTGGTCACTGCAACCTCCAAAAAAATCAGGACTTACTACCCCAATAACCTGCTAACTCACCCCTGAAATACTTACTTATTCACACTATTTTGTTCATTTGACTTGTTTCTAATTTGAAATGCCCATTTTTGTGGGGCCAGAAAGGTGCGTCTTTAAAAGGCGATTTCTACGATACCCCACTTTTGCGCGTCGGACCGCGACTTTTTCCGGAAACGCCGAAAAACCGCAATTTTCAGGAGAAACGAGACGTACATCCTCCCCCTCTGCCGCCCACCCACCCAACTGACAGCCAGCCAGCAGACAAGCACAGAGAGTTCCGTGGGTCTGTCTGTGATGTCATAAAGGGCCTGCTGATCAATGGCCAGCTCTCTGATTGGCTGCTGTGTTTGATTGACAGATTAAATCTGGCAGCTGATTGGCTGTCTACCCTAAAGTGCATTACACACCCCTGATGGTACCACTGGCTAAGACTCCACCTCAGCTCATTGATTAATTATAAATTTAGAACAAATGATGGATGAAAGCAGGCAGGCCGGCCATTTTTTTCACGCTCATTGGACTAGTTTAATGCAATGCACCTGTGTATATTCACATGCATTCACTTCATGCTGTAACCACTGTGCATAAAAATTTGGAAACATGGCATACAGTGTATCATTTGCTGTCTAAGTCATGTTTCCCATATTTTCCATTGCAAGATACAAGCCGGTTTGAGTGTTTGGGGCACATTTTAGCTAAAATCATCCTACGGGGCCTAAATGCTTATGCTAAAGCCTGCCTATTTTGAATGGCGTAGTGGTCACTGCAACCTCCAAAAAAATCAGGACTTACTACCCCAATAACCTGCTAACTCACCCCTGAAATACTTACTTATTCACACTATTTTGTTCATTTGACTTGTTTCTAATTTGAAATGCCCATTTTTGTGGGGCCAGAAAGGTGCGTCTTTAAAAGGCGATTTCTACGATACCCCACTTTTGCGCGTCGGACCGCGACTTTTTCCGGAAACGCTGAAAAACCGCAATTTTCAGGAGAAACGAGACGTACATCCTCCCCCTCTGCCGCCCACCCACCCAACTGACAGCCAGCCAGCAGACAAGCACAGAGAGTTCCGTGGGTCTGTCTGTGATGTCATAAAGGGCCTGCTGATCAATGGCCAGCTCTCTGATTGGCTGCTGTATTTGATTGACAGATTGAATCTGGCAGCTGATTGGCTGTCTACCCTAAAGTGCATTACACACCCCTGATGGTACCACTGGCTAAGACTCCACCTCAGCTCATTGATTAATTATAAATTTAGAACAAATGATGGATGAAAGCAGGCAGGCCGGCCATTTTTTTCACGCTCATTGGACTTGTTTAATGCAATGCACCTTTGTATATTCACATGCATTCGCTTCATGCTGTAACCACTGTGCATAAAAATTTGGAAACATGGCATACAGTGTATCATTTGCTGTCTAAGTCATGTTTCCCATATTTTCCATTGCAAGATACAAGCCGGTTTGAGTGTTTGGGGCACATTTTAGCTAAAATCATCCTACGGGGCCTAACTGCTTATGCCAAAGCCTGCCTATTTTGAATGGCGTAGTGGTCACTGCAACCTCCAAAAAAATCAGGACTTACTACCCCAATAACCTGCTAACTCACCCCTGAAATACTTACTTATTCACACTATTTTGTTCATTTGACTTGTTTCTAATTTGAAATGCCCATTTTTGTGGGGCCAGAAAGGTGCGTCTTTAAAAGGCGATTTCTACGATACCCCACTTTTGCGCGTCGGACCGCGACTTTTTCCGGAAACGCCGAAAAACCGCAATTTTCAGGAGAAACGAGACGTACATCCTCCCCCTCTGCCGCCCACCCACCCAACTGACAGCCAGCCAGCAGACAAGCACAGAGAGTTCCGTGGGTCTGTCTGTGATGTCATAAAGGGCCTGCTGATCAATGGCCAGCTCTCTGATTGGCTGCTGTGTTTGATTGACAGATTAAATCTGGCAGCTGATTGGCTTTCTACCCTAAAGTGCATTACACACCCCTGATGGTACCACTGGCTAAGACTCCACCTCAGCTCATTGATTAATTATAAATTTAGAACAAATGATGGATGAAAGCAGGCAGGCCGGCCATTTTTTTCACGCTCATTGGACTAGTTTAATGCAATGCACCTGTGTATATTCACATGCATTCACTTCATGCTGTAACCACTGTGCATAAAAATTTGGAAACATGGCATACAGTGTATCATTTGCTGTCTAAGTCATGTTTCCCATATTTTCCATTGCAAGATACAAGCCGGTTTGAGTGTTTGGGGCACATTTTAGCTAAAATCATCCTACGGGGCCTAAATGCTTATGCTAAAGCCTGCCTATTTTGAATGGCGTAGTGGTCACTGCAACCTCCAAAAAAATCAGGACTTACTACCCCAATAACCTGCTAACTCACCCCTGAAATACTTACTTATTCACACTATTTTGTTCATTTGACTTGTTTCTAATTTGAAATGCCCATTTTTGTGGGGCCAGAAAGGTGCGTCTTTAAAAGGCGATTTCTACGATACCCCACTTTTGCGCGTCGGACCGCGACTTTTTCCGGAAACGCTGAAAAACCGCAATTTTCAGGAGAAACGAGACGTACATCCTCCCCCTCTGCCGCCCACCCACCCAACTGACAGCCAGCCAGCAGACAAGCACAGAGAGTTCCGTGGGTCTGTCTGTGATGTCATAAAGAGCCTGCTGATCAATGGCCAGCTCTCTGATTGGCTGCTGTGTTTGATTGACAGATTGAATCTGGCAGCTGATTGGCTGTCTACCCTAAAGTGCATTACACACCCCTGATGGTACCACTGGCTAAGACTCCACCTCAGCTCATTGATTAATTATAAATTTAGAACAAATGATGGATGAAAGCAGGCAGGCCGGCCATTTTTTTCACGCTCATTGGACTTGTTTAATGCAATGCACCTGTGTATATTCACATGCATTCACTTCATGCTGTAACCACTGTGCATAAAAATTTGGAAACATGGCATACAGTGTATCATTTGCTGTCTAAGTCATGTTTCCCATATTTTCCATTGCAAGATACAAGCCGGTTTGAGTGTTTGGGGCACATTTTAGCTAAAATCATCCTACGGGGCCTAAATGCTTATGCTAAAGCCTGCCTATTTTGAATGGCGTAGTGGTCACTGCAACCTCCAAAAAAATCAGGACTTACTACCCCAATAACCTGCTAACTCACCCCTGAAATACTTACTTATTCACACTATTTTGTTCATTTGACTTGTTTCTAATTTGAAATGCCCATTTTTGTGGGGCCAGAAAGGTGCGTCTTTAAAAGACGATTTCTACGATACCCCACTTTTGCGCGTCGGACCGCGACTTTTTCCGGAAACGCTGAAAAACCGCAATTTTCAGGAGAAACGAGACGTACATCCTCCCCCTCTGCCGCCCACCCACCCAACTGACAGCCAGCCAGCAGACAAGCACAGAGAGTTCCGTGGGTCTGTCTGTGATGTCATAAAGGGCCTGCTGATCAATGGCCAGCTCTCTGATTGGCTGCTGTGTTTGATTGACAGATTGAATCTGGCAGCTGATTGGCTGTCTACCCTAAAGTGCATTACACACCCCTGATGGTACCACTGGCTAAGACTCCACCTCAGCTCATTGATTAATTATAAATTTAGAACAAATGATGGATGAAAGCAGGCAGGCCGGCCATTTTTTTCACGCTCATTGGACTTGTTTAATGCAATGCACCTGTGTATATTCACATGCATTCACTTCATGCTGTAACCACTGTGCATAAAAATTTGTAAACATGGCATACAGTGTATCATTTGCTGTCTAAGTCATGTTTCCCATATTTTCCATTGCAAGATACAAGCCGGTTTGAGTGTTTGGGGCACATTTTAGCTAAAATCATCCTACGGGGCCTAAATGCTTATGCTAAAGCCTGCCTATTTTGAATGGCGTAGTGGTCACTGCAACCTCCAAAAAAATCAGGACTTACTACCCCAATAACCTGCTAACTCACCCCTGAAATACTTACTTATTCACACTATTTTGTTCATTTGACTTGTTTCTAATTTGAAATGCCCATTTTTGTGGGGCCAGAAAGGTGCGTCTTTAAAAGGCGATTTCTACGATACCCCACTTTTGCGCGTCGGACCGCGACTTTTTCCGGAAACGCTGAAAAACCGCAATTTTCAGGAGAAACGAGACGTACATCCTCCCCCTCTGCCGCCCACCCACCCAACTGACAGCCAGCCAGCAGACAAGCACAGAGAGTTCCGTGGGTCTGTCTGTGATGTCATAAAGAGCCTGCTGATCAATGGCCAGCTCTCTGATTGGCTGCTGTGTTTGATTGACAGATTGAATCTGGCAGCTGATTGGCTGTCTACCCTAAAGTGCATTACACACCCCTGATGGTACCACTGGCTAAGACTCCACCTCAGCTCATTGATTAATTATAAATTTAGAACAAATGATGGATGAAAGCAGGCAGGCCGGCCATTTTTTTCACGCTCATTGGACTTGTTTAATGCAATGCACCTGTGTATATTCACATGCATTCGCTTCATGCTGTAACCACTGTGCATAAAAATTTGTAAACATGGCATACAGTGTATCATTTGCTGTCTAAGTCATGTTTCCCATATTTTCCATTGCAAGATACAAGCCGGTTTGAGTGTTTGGGGCACATTTTAGCTAAAATCATCCTACGGGGCCTAAATGCTTATGCTAAAGCCTGCCTATTTTGAATGGCATAGTGGTCACTGCAACCTCCAAAAAAATCAGGACTTACTACCCCAATAAACTGCTAACTCACCCCTGAAATACTTACTTATTCACACTATTTTGTTCATTTGACTTGTTTCTAATTTGAAATGCCCATTTTTGTGGGGCCAGAAAGGTGCGTCTTTAAAAGGCGATTTCTACGATACCCCACTTTTGCGCGTCGGACCGCGACTTTTTCCGGAAACGCTGAAAAACCGCAATTTTCAGGAGAAACGAGACGTACATCCTCCCCCTCTGCCGCCCACCCACCCAACTGACAGCCAGCCAGCAGACAAGCACAGAGAGTTCCGTGGGTCTGTCTGTGATGTCATAAAGGGCCTGCTGATCAATGGCCAGCTCTCTGATTGGCTGCTGTGTTTGATTGACAGATTGAATCTGGCAGCTGATTGGCTGTCTACCCTAAAGTGCATTACACACCCCTGATGGTACCACTGGCTAAGACTCCACCTCAGCTCATTGATTAATTATAAATTTAGAACAAATGATGGATGAAAGCAGGCAGGCCGGCCATTTTTTTCACGCTCATTGGACTTGTTTAATGCAATGCACCTTTGTATATTCACATGCATTCGCTTCATGCTGTAACCACTGTGCATAAAAATTTGGAAACATGGCATACAGTGTATCATTTGCTGTCTAAGTCATGTTTCCCATATTTTCCATTGCAAGATACAAGCCGGTTTGAGTGTTTGGGGCACATTTTAGCTAAAATCATCCTACGGGGCCTAACTGCTTATGCCAAAGCCTGCCTATTTTGAATGGCGTAGTGGTCAATGCAACCTCCAAAAAAATCAGGACTTACTACCCCAATAACCTGCTAACTCACCCCTGAAATACTTACTTATTCACACTATTTTGTTCATTTGACTTGTTTCTAATTTGAAATGCCCATTTTTGTGGGGCCAGAAAGGTGCGTCTTTAAAAGGCGATTTCTACGATACCCCACTTTTGCGCGTCAGACCGCGACTTTTTCCGGAAACGCTGAAAAACCGCAATTTTCAGGAGAAACGAGACGTACATCCTCCCCCTCTGCCGCCCACCCACCCAACTGACAGCCAGCCAGCAGACAAGCACAGAGAGTTCCGTGGGTCTGTCTGTGATGTCATAAAGGGCCTGCTGATCAATGGCCAGCTCTCTGATTGGCTGCTGTGTTTGATTGACAGATTGAATCTGGCAGCTGATTGGCTGTCTACCCTAAAGTGCATTACACACCCCTGATGGTACCACTGGCTAAGACTCCACCTCAGCTCATTGATTAATTATAAATTTAGAACAAATGATGGATGAAAGCAGGCAGGCCGGCCATTTTTTTCACGCTCATTGGACTTGTTTAATGCAATGCACCTTTGTATATTCACATGCATTCGCTTCATGCTGTAACCACTGTGCATAAAAATTTGGAAACATGGCATACAGTGTATCATTTGCTGTCTAAGTCATGTTTCCCATATTTTCCATTGCAAGATACAAGCCGGTTTGAGTGTTTGGGGCACATTTTAGCTAAAATCATCCTACGGGGCCTAACTGCTTATGCCAAAGCCTGCCTATTTTGAATGGCGTAGTGGTCAATGCAACCTCCAAAAAAATCAGGACTTACTACCCCAATAACCTGCTAACTCACCCCTGAAATACTTACTTATTCACACTATTTTGTTCATTTGACTTGTTTCTAATTTGAAATGCCCATTTTTGTGGGGCCAGAAAGGTGCGTCTTTAAAAGGCGATTTCTACGATACCCCACTTTTGCGCGTCAGACCGCGACTTTTTCCGGAAACGCTGAAAAACCGCAATTTTCAGGAGAAACGAGACGTACATCCTCCCCCTCTGCCGCCCACCCACCCAACTGACAGCCAGCCAGCAGACAAGCACAGAGAGTTCCGTGGGTCTGTCTGTGATGTCATAAAGGGCCTGCTGATCAATGGCCAGCTCTCTGATTGGCTGCTGTGTTTGATTGACAGATTGAATCTGGCAGCTGATTGGCTGTCTACCCTAAAGTGCATTACACACCCCTGATGGTACCACTGGCTAAGACTCCACCTCAGCTCATTGATTAATTATAAATTTAGAACAAATGATGGATGAAAGCAGGCAGGCCGGCCATTTTTTTCACGCTCATTGGACTTGTTTAATGCAATGCACCTTTGTATATTCACATGCATTCGCTTCATGCTGTAACCACTGTGCATAAAAATTTGGAAACATGGCATACAGTGTATCATTTGCTGTCTAAGTCATGTTTCCCATATTTTCCATTGCAAGATACAAGCCGGTTTGAGTGTTTGGGGCACATTTTAGCTAAAATCATCCTACGGGGCCTAACTGCTTATGCCAAAGCCTGCCTATTTTGAATGGCGTAGTGGTCAATGCAACCTCCAAAAAAATCAGGACTTACTACCCCAATAACCTGCTAACTCACCCCTGAAATACTTACTTATTCACACTATTTTGTTCATTTGACTTGTTTCTAATTTGAAATGCCCATTTTTGTGGGGCCAGAAAGGTGCGTCTTTAAAAGGCGATTTCTACGATACCCCACTTTTGCGCGTCGGACCGCGACTTTTTCCGGAAACGCTGAAAAACCGCAATTTTCAGGAGAAACGAGACGTACATCCTCCCCCTCTGCCGCCCACCCACCCAACTGACAGCCAGCCAGCAGACAAGCACAGAGAGTTCCGTGGGTCTGTCTGTGATGTCATAAAGGGCCTGCTGATCAATGGCCAGCTCTCTGATTGGCTGCTGTGTTTGATTGACAGATTTAATCTGGCAGCTGATTGGCTGTCTACCCTAAAGTGCATTACACACCCCTGATGGTACCACTGGCTAAGACTCCACCTCAGCTCATTGATTAATTATAAATTTAGAACAAATGATGGATGAAAGCAGGCAGGCCGGCCATTTTTTTCACGCTCATTGGACTTGTTTAATGCAATGCACCTTTGTATATTCACATGCATTCGCTTCATGCTGTAACCACTGTGCATAAAAATTTGGAAACATGGCATACAGTGTATCATTTGCTGTCTAAGTCATGTTTCCCATATTTTCCATTGCAAGATACAAGCCGGTTTGAGTGTTTGGGGCACATTTTAGCTAAAATCATCCTACGGGGCCTAACTGCTTATGCCAAAGCCTGCCTATTTTGAATGGCGTAGTGGTCACTGCAACCTCCAAAAAAATCAGGACTTACTACCCCAATAACCTGCTAACTCACCCCTGAAATACTTACTTATTCACACTATTTTGTTCATTTGACTTGTTTCTAATTTGAAATGCCCATTTTTGTGGGGCCAGAAAGGTGCGTCTTTAAAAGGCGATTTCTACGATACCCCACTTTTGCGCGTCGGACCGCGACTTTTTCCGGAAACGCCGAAAAACCGCAATTTTCAGGAGAAACGAGACGTACATCCTCCCCCTCTGCCGCCCACCCACCCAACTGACAGCCAGCCAGCAGACAAGCACAGAGAGTTCCGTGGGTCTGTCTGTGATGTCATAAAGGGCCTGCTGATCAATGGCCAGCTCTCTGATTGGCTGCTGTGTTTGATTGACAGATTTAATCTGGCAGCTGATTGGCTGTCTACCCTAAAGTGCATTACACACCCCTGATGGTACCACTGGCTAAGACTCCACCTCAGCTCATTGATTAATTATAAATTTAGAACAAATGATGGATGAAAGCAGGCAGGCCGGCCATTTTTTTCACGCTCATTGGACTTGTTTAATGCAATGCACCTTTGTATATTCACATGCATTCGCTTCATGCTGTAACCACTGTGCATAAAAATTTGGAAACATGGCATACAGTGTATCATTTGCTGTCTAAGTCATGTTTCCCATATTTTCCATTGCAAGATACAAGCCGGTTTGAGTGTTTGGGGCACATTTTAGCTAAAATCATCCTACGGGGCCTAACTGCTTATGCCAAAGCCTGCCTATTTTGAATGGCGTAGTGGTCACTGCAACCTCCAAAAAAATCAGGACTTACTACCCCAATAACCTGCTAACTCACCCCTGAAATACTTACTTATTCACACTATTTTGTTCATTTGACTTGTGTCTAATTTGAAATGCCCATTTTTGTGGGGCCAGAAAGGTGCGTCTTTAAAAGGCGATTTCTACGATACCCCACTTTTGCGCGTCGGACCGCGACTTTTTCCGGAAACGCCGAAAAACCGCAATTTTCAGGAGAAACGAGACGTACATCCTCCCCCTCTGCCGCCCACCCACCCAACTGACAGCCAGCCAGCAGACAAGCACAGAGAGTTCCGTGGGTCTGTCTGTGATGTCATAAAGGGCCTGCTGATCAATGGCCAGCTCTCTGATTGGCTGCTGTGTTTGATTGACAGATTGAATCTGGCAGCTGATTGGCTGTCTACCCTAAAGTGCATTACACACCCCTGATGATACCACTGGCTAAGACTCCACCTCAGCTCATTGATTAATTATAAATTTAGAACAAATGATGGATGAAAGCAGGCAGGCCGGACATTTTTTTCACGCTCATTGGACTTGTTTAATGCAATGCACCTTTGTATATTCACATGCATTCGCTTCATGCTGTAACCACTGTGCATAAAAATTTGGAAACATGGCATACAGTGTATCATTTGCTGTCTAAGTCATGTTTCCCATATTTTCCATTGCAAGATACAAGCCGGTTTGAGTGTTTGGGGCACATTTTAGCTAAAATCATCCTACGGGCCCTAACTGCTTATGCTAAAGCCTGCTTATTTTGAATGGCGTAGTGGTCACTGCAACCTCCAAAAAAATCAGGACTTACTACCCCAATAACCTGCTAACTCACCCCTGAAATACTTACTTATTCACACTATTTTGTTCATTTGACTTGTTTCTAATTTGAAATGCCCATTTTTGTGGGGCCAGAAAGGTGCGTCTTTAAAAGGCGATTTCTACGATACCCCACTTTTGCGCGTCGGACCGCGACTTTTTCCGGAAACGCCGAAAAACCGCAATTTTCAGGAGAAACGAGACGTACATCCTCCCCCTCTGCCGCCCACCCACCCAACTGACAGCCAGCCAGCAGACAAGCACAGAGAGTTCCGTGGGTCTGTCTGTGATGTCATAAAGGGCCTGCTGATCAATGACCAGCTCTCTGATTGGCTGCTGTGTTTGATTGACAGATTGAATCTGGCAGCTGATTGGCTGTCTACCCTAAAGTGCATTACACACCCCTGATGGTACCACTGGCTAAGACTCCACCTCAGCTCATTGATTAATTATAAATTTAGAACAAATGATGGATGAAAACAGGCAGGCCGGCCATTTTTTTCACGCTCATTGGACTTGTTTAATGCAATGCACCTTTGTATATTCACATGCATTCGCTTCATGCTGTAACCACTGTGCATAAAAATTTGGAAACATGGCATACAGTGTATCATTTGCTGTCTAAGTCATGTTTCCCATATTTTCCATTGCAAGATACAAGCCGGTTTGAGTGTTTGGGGCACATTTTAGCTAAAATCATCCTACGGGGCCTAACTGCTTATGCTAAAGCCTGCCTATTTTGAATGGCGTAGTGGTCACTGCAACCTCCAAAAAAATCAGGACTTACTACCCCAATAACCTGCTAACTCACCCCTGAAATACTTACTTATTCACACTATTTTGTTCATTTGACTTGTTTCTAATTTGAAATGCCCATTTTTGTGGGGCCAGAAAGGTGCGTCTTTAAAAGGCGATTTCTACGATACCCCACTTTTGCGCGTCGGACCGCGACTTTTTCCGGAAACGCAGAAAAATCGCAATTTTCAGGAGAAACGAGACGTACATCCTCCCCCTCTGCCGCCCACCCACCCAACTGACAGCCAGCCAGCAGACAAGCACAGAGAGTTCCGTGGGTCTGTCTGTGATGTCATAAAGGGCCTGCTGATCAATGGCCAGCTCTCTGATTGGCTGCTGTGTTTGATTGACAGATTGAATCTGGCAGCTGATTGGCTGTCTACCCTAAAGTGCATTACACACCCCTGATGGTACCACTGGCTAAGACTCCACCTCAGCTCATTGATTAATTATAAATTTAGAACAAATGATGGATGAAAGCAGGCAGGCCGGCCATTTTTATCACGCTCATTGGACTTGTTTAATGCAATGCACCTGTGTATATTCACATGCATTCACTTCATGCTGTAACCACTGTGCATAAAAATTTGGAAACATGGCATACAGTGTATCATTTGCTGTCTAAAGTCATGTTTCCCATATTTTCCATTGCAAGATACAAGCCGGTTTGAGTGTTTGGGGCACATTTTAGCTAAAATCATCCTACGGGGCCTAACTGCTTATGCCAAAGCCTGCCTATTTTGAATGGCGTAGTGGTCACTGCAACCTCCAAAAAAATCAGGACTTACTACCCCAATAACCTGCTAACTCACCCCTGAAATACTTACTTATTCACACTATTTTGTTCATTTGACTTGTTTCTAATTTGAAATGCCCATTTTTGTGGGGCCAGAAAGGTGCGTCTTTAAAAGGCGATTTCTACGATACCCCACTTTTGCGCGTCGGACCGCGACTTTTTCCGGAAACGCTGAAAAACCGCAATTTTCAGGAGAAACGAGACGTACATCCTCCCCCTCTGCCGCCCACCCACCCAACTGACAGCCAGCCAGCAGACAAGCACAGAGAGTTCCGTGGGTCTGTCTGTGATGTCATAAAGGGCCTGCTGATCAATGGCCAGCTCTCTGATTGGCTGCTGTGTTTGATTGACAGATTGAATCTGGCAGCTGATTGGCTGTCTACCCTAAAGTGCATTACACACCCCTGATGGTACCACTGGCTAAGACTCCACCTCAGCTCGTTGATTAATTATAAATTTAGAACAAATGATGGATGAAAGCAGGCAGGCCGGCCATTTTTTTCACGCTCATTGGACTTGTTTAATGCAATGCACCTTTGTATATTCACATGCATTCGCTTCATGCTGTAACCACTGTGCATAAAAATTTGGAAACATGGCATACAGTGTATCATTTGCTGTCTAAGTCATGTTTCCCATATTTTCCATTGCAAGATACAAGCCGGTTTGAGTGTTTGGGGCACATTTTAGCTAAAATCATCCTACGGGGCCTAACTGCTTATGCCAAAGCCTGCCTATTTTGAATGGCGTAGTGGTCAATGCAACCTCCAAAAAAATCAGGACTTACTACCCCAATAACCTGCTAACTCACCCCTGAAATACTTATTTATTCACACTATTTTGTTCATTTGACTTGTTTCTAATTTGAAATGCCCATTTTTGTGGGGCCAGAAAGGTGCGTCTTTAAAAGGCGATTTCTACGATACCCCACTTTTGCGCGTCGGACCGCGACTTTTTCCGGAAACGCCGAAAAAACGCAATTTTCAGGAGAAACGAGACGTATATCCTCCCCCTCTGCCGCCCACCCACCCAACTGACAGCCAGCCAGCAGACAAGCACAGAGAGTTCCGTGGGTCTGTCTGTGATGTCATAAAGGGCCTGCTGATCAATGACCAGCTCTCTGATTGGCTGCTGTGTTTGATTGACAGATTGAATCTGGCAGCTGATTGGCTGTCTACCCTAAAGTGCATTACACACCCCTGATGGTACCACTGGCTAAGACTCCACCTCAGCTCATTGATTAATTATAAATTTAGAACAAATGATGGATGAAAACAGGCAGGCCGGCCATTTTTTTCACGCTCATTGGACTTGTTTAATGCAATGCACCTTTGTATATTCACATGCATTCGCTTCATGCTGTAACCACTGTGCATAAAAATTTGGAAACATGGCATACAGTGTATCATTTGCTGTCTAAGTCATGTTTCCCATATTTTCCATTGCAAGATACAAGCCGGTTTGAGTGTTTGGGGCACATTTTAGCTAAAATCATCCTACGGGGCCTAACTGCTTATGCTAAAGCCTGCCTATTTTGAATGGCGTAGTGGTCACTGCAACCTCCAAAAAAATCAGGACTTACTACCCCAATAACCTGCTAACTCACCCCTGAAATACTTACTTATTCACACTATTTTGTTCATTTGACTTGTTTCTAATTTGAAATGCCCATTTTTGTGGGGCCAGAAAGGTGCGTCTTTAAAAGGCGATTTCTACGATACCCCACTTTTGCGCGTCGGACCGCGACTTTTTCCGGAAACGCAGAAAAATCGCAATTTTCAGGAGAAACGAGACGTACATCCTCCCCCTCTGCCGCCCACCCACCCAACTGACAGCCAGCCAGCAGACAAGCACAGAGAGTTCCGTGGGTCTGTCTGTGATGTCATAAAGGGCCTGCTGATCAATGGCCAGCTCTCTGATTGGCTGCTGTGTTTGATTGACAGATTGAATCTGGCAGCTGATTGGCTGTCTACCCTAAAGTGCATTACACACCCCTGATGGTACCACTGGCTAAGACTCCACCTCAGCTCATTGATTAATTATAAATTTAGAACAAATGATGGATGAAAGCAGGCAGGCCGGCCATTTTTTTCACGCTCATTGGACTTGTTTAATGCAATGCACCTGTGTATATTCACATGCATTCACTTCATGCTGTAACCACTGTGCATAAAAATTTGGAAACATGGCATACAGTGTATCATTTGCTGTCTAAAGTCATGTTTCCCATATTTTCCATTGCAAGATACAAGCCGGTTTGAGTGTTTGGGGCACATTTTAGCTAAAATCATCCTACGGGGCCTAACTGCTTATGCCAAAGCCTGCCTATTTTGAATGGCGTAGTGGTCACTGCAACCTCCAAAAAAATCAGGACTTACTACCCCAATAACCTGCTAACTCACCCCTGAAATACTTACTTATTCACACTATTTTGTTCATTTGACTTGTTTCTAATTTGAAATGCCCATTTTTGTGGGGCCAGAAAGGTGCGTCTTTAAAAGGCGATTTCTACGATACCCCACTTTTGCGCGTCGGACCGCGACTTTTTCCGGAAACGCTGAAAAACCGCAATTTTCAGGAGAAACGAGACGTACATCCTCCCCCTCTGCCGCCCACCCACCCAACTGACAGCCAGCCAGCAGACAAGCACAGAGAGTTCCGTGGGTCTGTCTGTGATGTCATAAAGGGCCTGCTGATCAATGGCCAGCTCTCTGATTGGCTGCTGTGTTTGATTGACAGATTGAATCTGGCAGCTGATTGGCTGTCTACCCTAAAGTGCATTACACACCCCTGATGGTACCACTGGCTAAGACTCCACCTCAGCTCGTTGATTAATTATAAATTTAGAACAAATGATGGATGAAAGCAGGCAGGCCGGCCATTTTTTTCACGCTCATTGGACTTGTTTAATGCAATGCACCTTTGTATATTCACATGCATTCGCTTCATGCTGTAACCACTGTGCATAAAAATTTGGAAACATGGCATACAGTGTATCATTTGCTGTCTAAGTCATGTTTCCCATATTTTCCATTGCAAGATACAAGCCGGTTTGAGTGTTTGGGGCACATTTTAGCTAAAATCATCCTACGGGGCCTAACTGCTTATGCCAAAGCCTGCCTATTTTGAATGGCGTAGTGGTCAATGCAACCTCCAAAAAAATCAGGACTTACTACCCCAATAACCTGCTAACTCACCCCTGAAATACTTATTTATTCACACTATTTTGTTCATTTGACTTGTTTCTAATTTGAAATGCCCATTTTTGTGGGGCCAGAAAGGTGCGTCTTTAAAAGGCGATTTCTACGATACCCCACTTTTGCGCGTCGGACCGCGACTTTTTCCGGAAACGCCGAAAAACCGCAATTTTCAGGAGAAACGAGACGTACATCCTCCCCCTCTGCCGCCCACCCACCCAACTGACAGCCAGCCAGCAGACAAGCACAGAGAGTTCCGTGGGTCTGTCTGTGATGTCATAAAGGGCCTGCTGATCAATGGCCAGCTCTCTGATTGGCTGCTGTGTTTGATTGACAGATTGAATCTGGCAGCTGATTGGCTGTCTACCCTAAAGTGCATTACACACCCCTGATGGTACCACTGGCTAAGACTCCACCTCAGCTCATTGATTAATTATAAATTTAGAACAAATGATGGATGAAAGCAGGCAGGCCGGCCATTTTTTTCACGCTCATTGGACTTGTTTAATGCAATGCACCTGTGTATATTCACATGCATTCACTTCATGCTGTAACCACTGTGCATAAAAATTTGGAAACATGGCATACAGTGTATCATTTGCTGTCTAAAGTCATGTTTCCCATATTTTCCATTGCAAGATACAAGCCGGTTTGAGTGTTTGGGGCACATTTTAGCTAAAATCATCCTACGGGGCCTAACTGCTTATGCCAAAGCCTGCCTATTTTGAATGGCGTAGTGGTCACTGCAACCTCCAAAAAAATCAGGACTTACTACCCCAATAACCTGCTAACTCACCCCTGAAATACTTACTTATTCACACTATTTTGTTCATTTGACTTGTTTCTAATTTGAAATGCCCATTTTTGTGGGGCCAGAAAGGTGCGTCTTTAAAAGGCGATTTCTACGATACCCCACTTTTGCGCGTCGGACCGCGACTTTTTCCGGAAACGCTGAAAAACCGCAATTTTCAGGAGAAACGAGACGTACATCCTCCCCCTCTGCCGCCCACCCACCCAACTGACAGCCAGCCAGCAGACAAGCACAGAGAGTTCCGTGGGTCTGTCTGTGATGTCATAAAGGGCCTGCTGATCAATGGCCAGCTCTCTGATTGGCTGCTGTGTTTGATTGACAGATTGAATCTGGCAGCTGATTGGCTGTCTACCCTAAAGTGCATTACACACCCCTGATGGTACCACTGGCTAAGACTCCACCTCAGCTCGTTGATTAATTATAAATTTAGAACAAATGATGGATGAAAGCAGGCAGGCCGGCCATTTTTTTCACGCTCATTGGACTTGTTTAATGCAATGCACCTTTGTATATTCACATGCATTCGCTTCATGCTGTAACCACTGTGCATAAAAATTTGGAAACATGGCATACAGTGTATCATTTGCTGTCTAAGTCATGTTTCCCATATTTTCCATTGCAAGATACAAGCCGGTTTGAGTGTTTGGGGCACATTTTAGCTAAAATCATCCTACGGGGCCTAACTGCTTATGCCAAAGCCTGCCTATTTTGAATGGCGTAGTGGTCAATGCAACCTCCAAAAAAATCAGGACTTACTACCCCAATAACCTGCTAACTCACCCCTGAAATACTTATTTATTCACACTATTTTGTTCATTTGACTTGTTTCTAATTTGAAATGCCCATTTTTGTGGGGCCAGAAAGGTGCGTCTTTAAAAGGCGATTTCTACGATACCCCACTTTTGCGCGTCGGACCGCGACTTTTTCCGGAAACGCCGAAAAACCGCAATTTTCAGGAGAAACGAGACGTACATCCTCCCCCTCTGCCGCCCACCCACCCAACTGACAGCCAGCCAGCAGACAAGCACAGAGAGTTCCGTGGGTCTGTCTGTGATGTCATAAAGGGCCTGCTGATCAATGGCCAGCTCTCTGATTGGCTGCTGTGTTTGATTGACAGATTGAATCTGGCAGCTGATTGGCTGTCTACCCTAAAGTGCATTACACACCCCTGATGGTACCACTGGCTAAGACTCCACCTCAGCTCATTGATTAATTATAAATTTAGAACAAATGATGGATGAAAGCAGGCAGGCCGGCCATTTTTTTCACGCTCATTGGACTTGTTTAATGCAATGCACCTGTGTATATTCACATGCATTCACTTCATGCTGTAACCACTGTGCATAAAAATTTGGAAACATGGCATACAGTGTATCATTTGCTGTCTAAGTCATGTTTCCCATATTTTCCATTGCAAGATACAAGCCGGTTTGAGTGTTTGGGGCACATTTTAGCTAAAATCATCCTACGGGGCCTAACTGCTTATGCCAAAGCCTGCCTATTTTGAATGGCGTAGTGGTCAATGCAACCTCCAAAAAAATCAGGACTTACTACCCCAATAACCTCCTAACTCACCCCTGAAATACTTACTTATTCACACTATTTTGTTCATTTGACTTGTTTCTAATTTGAAATGCCCATTTTTGTGGGGCCAGAAAGGTGCGTCTTTAAAAGGCGATTTCTACGATACCCCACTTTTGCGCGTCGGACCGCGACTTTTTCCGGAAACGCCGAAAAACCGCAATTTTCAGGAGAAACGAGACGTACATCCTCCCCCTCATCCGCCCACCCACCCAACTGACAGCCAGCCAGCAGACAAGCACAGAGAGTTCCGTGGGTCTGTCTGTGATGTCATAAAGGGCCTGCTGATCAATGGCCAGCTCTCTGATTGGCTGCTGTGTTTGATTGACAGATTGAATCTGGCAGCTGATTGGCTGTCTACCCTAAAGTGCATTACACACCCCTGATGGTACCACTGGCTAAGACTCCACCTCAGCTCATTGATTAATTATAAATTTAGAACAAATGATGGATGAAAGCAGGCAGGCCGGCCATTTTTTTCACGCTCATTGGACTTGTTTAATGCAATGCACCTGTGTATATTCACATGCATTCACTTCATGCTGTAACCACTGTGCATAAAAATTTGGAAACATGGCATACAGTGTATCATTTGCTGTCTAAGTCATGTTTCCCATATTTTCCATTGCAAGATACAAGCCGGTTTGAGTGTTTGGGGCACATTTTAGCTAAAATCATCCTACGGGGCCTAACTGCTTATGCTAAAGCCTGCCTATTTTGAATGGCGTAGTGGTCACTGCAACCTCCAAAAAAATCAGGACTTACTACCCCAATAACCTGCTAACTCACCCCTGAAATACTTACTTATTCACACTATTTTGTTCATTTGACTTGTTTCTAATTTGAAATGCCCATTTTTGTGGGGCCAGAAAGGTGCGTCTTTAAAAGGCGATTTCTACGATACCCCACTTTTGCGCGTCGGACCGCGACTTTTTCCGGAAACGCTGAAAAACCGCAATTTTCAGGAGAAACGAGACGTACATCCTCCCCCTCTGCCGCCCACCCACCCAACTGACAGCCAGCCAGCAGACAAGCACAGAGAGTTCCGTGGGTCTGTCTGTGATGTCATAAAGGGCCTGCTGATCAATGGCCAGCTCTCTGATTGGCTGCTGTGTTTGATTGACAGATTGAATCTGGCAGCTGATTGGCTGTCTACCCTAAAGTGCATTACACACCCCTGATGGTACCACTGGCTAAGACTCCACCTCAGCTCATTGATTAATTATAAATTTAGAACAAATGATGGATGAAAGCAGGCAGGCCGGCCATTTTTTTCACGCTCATTGGACTTGTTTAATGCAATGCACCTTTGTATATTCACATGCATTCGCTTCATGCTGTAACCACTGTGCATAAAAATTTGGAAACATGGCATACAGTGTATCATTTGCTGTCTAAGTCATGTTTCCCATATTTTCCATTGCAAGATACAAGCCGGTTTGAGTGTTTGGGGCACATTTTAGCTAAAATCATCCTACGGGGCCTATCTAATTATGCCAAAGCCTGCCTATTTTGAATGGCGTAGTGGTCACTGCAACCTCCAAAAAAATCAGGACTTACTACCCCAATAACCTGCTAACTCACCCCTGAAATACTTACTTATTCACACTATTTTGTTCATTTGACTTGTTTCTAATTTGAAATGCCCATTTTTGTGGGGCCAGAAAGGTGCGTCTTTAAAAGGCGATTTCTACGATACCCCACTTTTGCGCGTCGGACCGCGACTTTTTCCGGAAACGCCGAAAAACCGCAATTTTCAGGAGAAACGAGACGTACATCCTCCCCCTCTGCCGCCCACCCACCCAACTGACAGCCAGCCAGCAGACAAGCACAGAGAGTTCCGTGGGTCTGTCTGTGATGTCATAAAGGGCCTGCTGATCAATGGCCAGCTCTCTGATTGGCTGCTGTGTTTGATTGACAGATTGAATCTGGCAGCTGATTGGCTGTCTACCCTAAAGTGCATTACACACCCCTGATGGTACCACTGGCTAAGACTCCACCTCAGCTCATTGATTAATTATAAATTTAGAACAAATGATGGATGAAAGCAGGCAGGCCGGCCATTTTTTTCACGCTCATTGGACTTGTTTAATGCAATGCACCTGTGTATATTCACATGCATTCACTTCATGCTGTAACCACTGTGCATAAAAATTTGGAAACATGGCATACAGTGTATCATTTGCTGTCTAAGTCATGTTTCCCATATTTTCCATTGCAAGATACAAGCCGGTTTGAGTGTTTGGGGCACATTTTAGCTAAAATCATCCTACGGGGCCTAAATGCTTATGCTAAAGCCTGCCTATTTTGAATGGCGTAGTGGTCACTGCAACCTCCAAAAAAATCAGGACTTACTACCCCAATAACCTGCTAACTCACCCCTGAAATACTTACTTATTCACACTATTTTGTTCATTTGACTTGTTTCTAATTTGAAATGCCCATTTTTGTGGGGCCAGAAAGGTGCGTCTTTAAAAGGCGATTTCTACGATACCCCACTTTTGCGCGTCGGACCGCGACTTTTTCCGGAAACGCTGAAAAACCGCAATTTTCAGGAGAAACGAGACGTACATCCTCCCCCTCTGCCGCCCACCCACCCAACTGACAGCCAGCCAGCAGACAAGCACAGAGAGTTCCGTGGGTCTGTCTGTGATGTCATAAAGGGCCTGCTGATCAATGGCCAGCTCTCTGATTGGCTGCTGTGTTTGATTGACAGATTGAATCTGGCAGCTGATTGGCTGTCTACCCTAAAGTGCATTACACACCCCTGATGGTACCACTGGCTAAGACTCCACCTCAGCTCATTGATTAATTATAAATTTAGAACAAATGATGGATGAAAGCAGGCAGGCCGGCCATTTTTTTCACGCTCATTGGACTTGTTTAATGCAATGCACCTTTGTATATTCACATGCATTCGCTTCATGCTGTAACCACTGTGCATAAAAATTTGGAAACATGGCATACAGTGTATCATTTGCTGTCTAATTCATGTTTCCCATATTTTCCATTGCAAGATACAAGCCGGTTTGAGTGTTTGGGGCACATTTTAGCTAAAATCATCCTACGGGGCCTAACTGCTTATGCCAAAGCCTGCCTATTTTGAATGGCGTAGTGGTCAATGCAACCTCCAAAAAAATCAGGACTTACTACCCCAATAACCTGCTAACTCACCCCTGAAATACTTACTTATTCACACTATTTTGTTCATTTGACTTGTTTCTAATTTGAAATGCCCATTTTTGTGGGGCCAGAAAGGTGCGTCTTTAAAAGGCGATTTCTACGATACCCCACTTTTGCGCGTCGGACCGCGACTTTTTCCGGAAACGCCGAAAAACCGCAATTTTCAGGAGAAACGAGACGTACATCCTCCCCCTCTGCCGCCCACCCACCCAACTGACAGCCAGCCAGCAGACAAGCACAGAGAGTTCCGTGGGTCTGTCTGTGATGTCATAAAGGGCCTGCTGATCAATGGCCAGCTCTCTGATTGGCTGCTGTGTTTGATTGACAGATTGAATCTGGCAGCTGATTGGCTGTCTACCCTAAAGTGCATTACACACCCCTGATGGTACCACTGGCTAAGACTCCACCTCAGCTCATTGATTAATTATAAATTTAGAACAAATGATGGATGAAAGCAGGCAGGCCGGCCATTTTTTTCACGCTCATTGGACTTGTTTAATGCAATGCACCTTTGTATATTCACATGCATTCGCTTCATGCTGTAACCACTGTGCATAAAAATTTGGAAACATGGCATACAGTGTATCATTTGCTGTCTAATTCATGTTTCCCATATTTTCCATTGCAAGATACAAGCCGGTTTGAGTGTTTGGGGCACATTTTAGCTAAAATCATCCTACGGGGCCTAACTGCTTATGCCAAAGCCTGCCTATTTTGAATGGCGTAGTGGTCAATGCAACCTCCAAAAAAATCAGGACTTACTACCCCAATAACCTGCTAACTCACCCCTGAAATACTTACTTATTCACACTATTTTGTTCATTTGACTTGTTTCTAATTTGAAATGCCCATTTTTGTGGGGCCAGAAAGGTGCGTCTTTAAAAGGCGATTTCTACGATACCCCACTTTTGCGCGTCGGACCGCGACTTTTTCCGGAAACGCCGAAAAACCGCAATTTTCAGGAGAAACGAGACGTACATCCTCCCCCTCTGCCGCCCACCCACCCAACTGACAGCCAGCCAGCAGACAAGCACAGAGAGTTCCGTGGGTCTGTCTGTGATGTCATAAAGGGCCTGCTGATCAATGGCCAGCTCTCTGATTGGCTGCTGTGTTTGATTGACAGATTGAATCTGGCAGCTGATTGGCTGTCTACCCTAAAGTGCATTACACACCCCTGATGGTACCACTGGCTAAGACTCCACCTCAGCTCATTGATTAATTATAAATTTAGAACAAATGATGGATGAAAGCAGGCAGGCCGGCCATTTTTTTCACGCTCATTGGACTTGTTTAATGCAATGCACCTTTGTATATTCACATGCATTCGCTTCATGCTGTAACCACTGTGCATAAAAATTTGGAAACATGGCATACAGTGTATCATTTGCTGTCTAATTCATGTTTCCCATATTTTCCATTGCAAGATACAAGCCGGTTTGAGTGTTTGGGGCACATTTTAGCTAAAATCATCCTACGGGGCCTAACTGCTTATGCCAAAGCCTGCCTATTTTGAATGGCGTAGTGGTCAATGCAACCTCCAAAAAAATCAGGACTTACTACCCCAATAACCTGCTAACTCACCCCTGAAATACTTACTTATTCACACTATTTTGTTCATTTGACTTGTTTCTAATTTGAAATGCCCATTTTTGTGGGGCCAGAAAGGTGCGTCTTTAAAAGGCGATTTCTACGATACCCCACTTTTGCGCGTCGGACCGCGACTTTTTCCGGAAACGCCGAAAAACCGCAATTTTCAGGAGAAACGAGACGTACATCCTCCCCCTCTGCCGCCCACCCACCCAACTGACAGCCAGCCAGCAGACAAGCACAGAGAGTTCCGTGGGTCTGTCTGTGATGTCATAAAGGGCCTGCTGATCAATGGCCAGCTCTCTGATTGGCTGCTGTGTTTGATTGACAGATTGAATCTGGCAGCTGATTGGCTGTCTACCCTAAAGTGCATTACACACCCCTGATGGTACCACTGGCTAAGACTCCACCTCAGCTCATTGATTAATTATAAATTTAGAACAAATGATGGATGAAAGCAGGCAGGCCGGCCATTTTTTTCACGCTCATTGGACTTGTTTAATGCAATGCACCTTTGTATATTCACATGCATTCGCTTCATGCTGTAACCACTGTGCATAAAAATTTGGAAACATGGCATACAGTGTATCATTTGCTGTCTAATTCATGTTTCCCATATTTTCCATTGCAAGATACAAGCCGGTTTGAGTGTTTGGGGCACATTTTAGCTAAAATCATCCTACGGGGCCTAACTGCTTATGCCAAAGCCTGCCTATTTTGAATGGCGTAGTGGTCAATGCAACCTCCAAAAAAATCAGGACTTACTACCCCAATAACCTGCTAACTCACCCCTGAAATACTTACTTATTCACACTATTTTGTTCATTTGACTTGTTTCTAATTTGAAATGCCCATTTTTGTGGGGCCAGAAAGGTGCGTCTTTAAAAGGCGATTTCTACGATACCCCACTTTTGCGCGTCGGACCGCGACTTTTTCCGGAAACGCCGAAAAACCGCAATTTTCAGGAGAAACGAGACGTACATCCTCCCCCTCTGCCGCCCACCCACCCAACTGACAGCCAGCCAGCAGACAAGCACAGAGAGTTCCGTGGGTCTGTCTGTGATGTCATAAAGGGCCTGCTGATCAATGGCCAGCTCTCTGATTGGCTGCTGTGTTTGATTGACAGATTGAATCTGGCAGCTGATTGGCTGTCTACCCTAAAGTGCATTACACACCCCTGATGGTACCACTGGCTAAGACTCCACCTCAGCTCATTGATTAATTATAAATTTAGAACAAATGATGGATGAAAGCAGGCAGGCCGGCCATTTTTTTCACGCTCATTGGACTTGTTTAATGCAATGCACCTGTGTATATTCACATGCATTCACTTCATGCTGTAACCACTGTGCATAAAAATTTGGAAACATGGCATACAGTGTATCATTTGCTGTCTAAGTCATGTTTCCCATATTTTCCATTGCAAGATACAAGCCGGTTTGAGTGTTTGGGGCACAATTTAGCTAAAATCATCCTACGGGGCCTAACTGCTTATGCTAAAGCCTGCCTATTTTGAATGGCGTAGTGGTCACTGCAACCTCCAAAAAAATCAGGACTTACTACCCCAATAACCTGCTAACTCACCCCTGAAATACTTACTTATTCACACTATTTTGTTCATTTGACTTGTTTCTAATTTGAAATGCCCATTTTTGTGGGGCCAGAAAGGTGCGTCTTTAAAAGGCGATTTCTACGATACCCCACTTTTGCGCGTCGGACCGCGACTTTTTCCGGAAACGCAGAAAAAACGCAATTTTCAGGAGAAACGAGACGTACATCCTCCCCCTCTGCCGCCCACCCACCCAACTGACAGCCAGCCAGTAGACAAGCACAGAGAGTTCCGTGGGTCTGTCTGTGATGTCATAAAGGGCCTGCTGATCAATGGCCAGCTCTCTGATTGGCTGCTGTGTTTGATTGACAGATTGAATCTGGCAGCTGATTGGCTGTCTACCCTAAAGTGCATTACACACCCCTGATGGTACCACTGGCTAAGACTCCACCTCAGCTCATTGATTAATTATAAATTTAGAACAAATGATGGATGAAAGCAGGCAGGCCGGCCATTTTTTTCACGCTCATTGGACTAGTTTAATGCAATGCACCTGTGTATATTCACATGCATTCACTTCATGCTGTAACCACTGTGCATAAAAATTTGGAAACATGGCATACAGTGTATCATTTGCTGTCTAAGTCATGTTTCCCATATTTTCCATTGCAAGATACAAGCCGGTTTGAGTGTTTGGGGCACATTTTAGCTAAAATCATCCTACGGGGCCTAACTGCTTATGCTAAAGCCTGCCTATTTTGAATGGCGTAGTGGTCACTGCAACCTCCAAAAAAATCAGGACTTACTACCCCAATAACCTGCTAACTCACCCCTGAAATACTTACTTATTCACACTATTTTGTTCATTTGACTTGTTTCTAATTTGAAATGCCCATTTTTGTGGGGCCAGAAAGGTGCGTCTTTAAAAGGCGATTTCTACGATACCCCACTTTTGCGCGTCGGACCGCGACTTTTTCCGGAAACGCTGAAAAACCGCAATTTTCAGGAGAAACGAGACGTACATCCTCCCCCTCTGCCGCCCACCCACCCAACTGACAGCCAGCCAGCAGACAAGCACAGAGAGTTCCGTGGGTCTGTCTGTGATGTCATAAAGGGCCTGCTGATCAATGGCCAGCTCTCTGATTGGCTGCTGTGTTTGATTGACAGATTGAATCTGGCAGCTGATTGGCTGTCTACCCTAAAGTGCATTACACAGCCCTGATGGTACCACTGGCTAAGACTCCACCTCAGCTCATTGATTAATTATAAATTTAGAACAAATGATGGATGAAAGCAGGCAGGCCGGCCATTTTTTTCACGCTCATTGGACTTGTTTAATGCAATGCACCTTTGTATATTCACATGCATTCGCTTCATGCTGTAACCACTGTGCATAAAAATTTGGAAACATGGCATACAGTGTATCATTTGCTGTCTAAGTCATGTTTCCCATATTTTCCATTGCAAGATACAAGCCGGTTTGAGTGTTTGGGGCACATTTTAGCTAAAATAATCCTACGGGGCCTAACTGCTTATGCCAAAGCCTGCCTATTTTGAATGGCGTAGTGGTCACTGCAACCTCCAAAAAAATCAGGACTTACTACCCCAATAACCTGCTAACTCACCCCTGAAATACTTACTTATTCACACTATTTTGTTCATTTGACTTGTTTCTAATTTGAAATGCCCATTTTTGTGGGGCCAGAAAGGTGCGTCTTTAAAAGGCGATTTCTACGATACCCCACTTGTGCGCGTCGGACCGCGACTTTTTCCGGAAACGCCGAAAAACCGCAATTTTCAGGAGAAACGAGACGTACATCCTCCTCCTCTGCCGCCCACCCACCCAACTGACAGCCAGCCAGCAGACAAGCACAGAGAGTTCCGTGGGTCTGTCTGTGATGTCATAAAGGGCCTGCTGATCAATGGCCAGCTCTCTGATTGGCTGCTGTGTTTGATTGACAGATTGAATCTGGCAGCTGATTGGCTGTCTACCCTAAAGTGCATTACACACCCCTGATGGTACCACTGGCTAAGACTCCACCTCAGCTCATTGATTAATTATAAATTTAGAACAAATGATGGATGAAAGCAGGCAGGCCGGCCATTTTTTTCACGCTCATTGGACTTGTTTAATGCAATGCACCTGTGTATATTCACATGCATTCACTTCATGCTGTAACCACTGTGCATAAAAATTTGGAAACATGGCATACAGTGTATCATTTGCTGTCTAAGTCATGTTTCCCATATTTTCCATTGCAAGATACAAGCCGGTTTGAGTGTTTGGGGCACATTTTAGCTAAAATCATCCTACGGGGCCTAACTGCTTATGCTAAAGCCTGCCTATTTTGAATGGCGTAGTGGTCACTGCAACCTCCAAAAAAATCAGGACTTACTACCCCAATAACCTGCTAACTCACCCCTGAAATACTTACTTATTCACACTATTTTGTTCATTTGACTTGTTTCTAATTTGAAATGCCCATTTTTGTGGGGCCAGAAAGGTGCGTCTTTAAAAGGCGATTTCTACGATACCCCACTTTTGCGCGTCGGACCGCGACTTTTTCCAGAAACGCCGAAAAACCGCAATTTTCAGGAGAAACGAGACGTACATCCTCCCCCTCTGCCGCCCACCCACCCAACTGACAGCCAGCCAGCAGACAAGCACAGAGAGTTCCGTGGGTCTGTCTGTGATGTCATAAAGGGCCTGCTGATCAATGGCCAGCTCTCTGATTGGCTGCTGTGTTTGATTGACAGATTGAATCTGGCAGCTGATTGGCTGTCTACCCTAAAGTGCATTACACACCCCTGATGGTACCACTGGCTAAGACTCCACCTCAGCTCATTGATTAATTATAAATTTAGAACAAATGATGGATGAAAGCAGGCAGGCCGGCCATTTTTTTCACGCTCATTGGACTTGTTTAATGCAATGCACCTGTGTATATTCACATGCATTCACTTCATGCTGTAACCACTGTGCATAAAAATTTGGAAACATGGCATACAGTGTATCATTTGCTGTCTAAGTCATGTTTCCCATATTTTCCATTGCAAGATACAAGCCGGTTTGAGTGTTTGGGGCACATTTTAGCTAAAATCATCCTACGGGGCCTAAATGCTTATGCTAAAGCCTGCCTATTTTGAATGGCGTAGTGGTCACTGCAACCTCCAAAAAAATCAGGACTTACTACCCCAATAACCTGCTAACTCACCCCTGAAATACTTACTCATTCACACTATTTTGTTCATTTGACTTGTTTCTAATTTGAAATGCCCATTTTTGTGGGGCCAGAAAGGTGCGTCTTTAAAAGGCGATTTCTACGATACCCCACTTTTGCGCGTCGGACCGCGACTTTTTCCGGAAACGCTGAAAAACCGCAATTTTCAGGAGAAACGAGACGTACATCCTCCCCCTCTGCCGCCCACCCACCCACCCAACTGACAGCCAGCCAGCAGACAAGCACAGAGAGTTCCGTGGGTCTGTCTGTGATGTCATAAAGGGCCTGCTGATCAATGGCCAGCTCTCTGATTGGCTGCTGTGTTTGATTGACAGATTGAATCTGGCAGCTGATTGGCTGTCTACCCTAAAGTGCATTACACACCCCTGATGGTACCACTGGCTAAGACTCCACCTCAGCTCATTGATTAATTATAAATTTAGAACAAATGATGGATGAAAGCAGGCAGGCCGGCCATTTTTTTCACGCTCATTGGACTTGTTTAATGCAATGCACCTTTGTATATTCACATGCATTCGCTTCATGCTGTAACCACTGTGCATAAAAATTTGGAAACATGGCATACAGTGTATCATTTGCTGTCTAAGTCATGTTTCCCATATTTTCCATTGCAAGATACAAGCCGGTTTGAGTGTTTGGGGCACATTTTAGCTAAAATCATCCTACGGGGCCTAACTGCTTATGCCAAAGCCTGCCTATTTTGAATGGCGTAGTGGTCAATGCAACCTCCAAAAAAATCAGGACTTACTACCCCAATAACCTGCTAACTCACCCCTGAAATACTTACTTATTCACACTATTTTGTTCATTTGACTTGTTTCTAATTTGAAATGCCCATTTTTGTGGGGCCAGAAAGGTGCGTCTTTAAAAGGCGATTTCTACGATACCCCACTTTTGCGCGTCGGACCGCGACTTTTTCCGGAAACGCCGAAAAACCGCAATTTTCAGGAGAAACGAGACGTACATCCTCCCCCTCTGCCGCCCACCCACCCAACTGACAGCCAGCCAGCAGACAAGCACAGAGAGTTCCGTGGGTCTGTCTGTGATGTCATAAAGGGCCTGCTGATCAATGGCCAGCTCTGTGATTGGCTGCTGTGTTTGATTGACAGATTGAATCTGGCAGCTGATTGGCTGTCTACCCTAAAGTGCATTACACACCCCTGATGGTACCACTGGCTAAGACTCCACCTCAGCTCATTGATTAATTATAAATTTAGAACAAATGATGGATGAAAGCAGGCAGGCCGGCCATTTTTTTCACGCTCATTGGACTTGTTTAATGCAATGCACCTGTGTATATTCACATGCATTCACTTCATGCTGTAACCACTGTGCATAAAAATTTGGAAACATGGCATACAGTGTATCATTTGCTGTCTAAGTCATGTTTCCCATATTTTCCATTGCAAGATACAAGCCGGTTTGAGTGTTTGGGGCACATTTTAGCTAAAATCATCCTACGGGGCCTAAATGCTTATGCTAAAGCCTGCCTATTTTGAATGGCATAGTGGTCACTGCAACCTCCAAAAAAATCAGGACTTACTACCCCAATAACCTGCTAACTCACCCCTGAAATACTTACTTATTCACACTATTTTGTTCATTTGACTTGTTTCTAATTTGAAATGCCCATTTTTGTGGGGCCAGAAAGGTGCGTCTTTAAAAGGCGATTTCTACGATACCCCACTTTTGCGCGTCGGACAGCGACTTTTTCCGGAAACGCCGAAAAACCGCAATTTTCAGGAGAAACGAGACGTACATCCTCCCCCTCTGCCGCCCACCCACCCAACTGACAGCCAGCCAGCAGACAAGCACAGAGAGTTCCGTGGGTCTGTCTGTGATGTCATAAAGGGCCTGCTGATCAATGGCCAGCTCTCTGATTGGCTGCTGTGTTTGATTGACAGATTGAATCTGGCAGCTGATTGGCTGTCTACCCTAAAGTGCATTACACACCCCTGATGGTACCACTGGCTAAGACTCCACCTCAGCTCATTGATTAATTATAAATTTAGAACAAATGATGGATGAAAGCAGGCAGGCCGGCCATTTTTTTCACGCTCATTGGACTTGTTTAATGCAATGCACCTGTGTATATTCACATGCATTCACTTCATGCTGTAACCACTGTGCATAAAAATTTGGAAACATGGCATACAGTGTATCATTTGCTGTCTAAGTCATGTTTTCCATATTTTCCATTGCAAGATACAAGCCGGTTTGAGTGTTTGGGGCACATTTTAGCTAAAATCATCCTACGGGGCCTAAATGCTTATGCTAAAGCCTGCCTATTTTGAATGGCGTAGTGGTCACTGCAACCTCCAAAAAAATCAGGACTTACTACCCCAATAACCTGCTAACTCACCCCTGAAATACTTACTTATTCACACTATTTTGTTCATTTGACTTGTTTCTAATTTGAAATGCCCATTTTTGTGGGGCCAGAAAGGTGCGTCTTTAAAAGGCGATTTCTACGATACCCCACTTTTGCGCGTCGGACCGCGACTTTTTCCGGAAACGCCGAAAAACCGCAATTTTCAGGAGAAACGAGACGTACATCCTCCCCCTCTGCCGCCCACCCACCCAACTGACAGCCAGCCAGCAGACAAGCACAGAGAGTTCCGTGGGTCTGTCTGTGATGTCATAAAGGGCCTGCTGATCAATGGCCAGCTCTCTGATTGGCTGCTGTGTTTGATTGACAGATTGAAGATTGAATCTGGCAGCTGATTGGCTGTCTACCCTAAAGTGCATTACACACCCCTAATGGTACCACTGGCTAAGACTCCACCTCAGCTCATTGATTAATTATAAATTTAGAACAAATGATGGATGAAAGCAGCCAAGCCGGCCATTTTTTTCACGCTCATTGGACTTGTTTAATGCAATGCACCTGTGTATATTCACATGCATTCACTTCATGCTGTAACCACTGTGCATAAAAATTTGGAAACATGGCATACAGTGTATCATTTGCTGTCTAAGTCATGTTTCCCATATTTTCCATTGCAAGATACAAGCCGGTTTGAGTGTTTGGGGCACATTTTAGCTAAAATCATCCTACGGGGCCTAAATGCTTATGCTAAAGCCTGCCTATTTTGAATGGCGTAGTGGTCACTGCAACCTCCAAAAAAATCAGGACTTACTACCCCAATAACCTGCTAACTCACCCCTGAAATACTTACTTATTCACACTATTTTGTTCATTTGACTTGTTTCTAATTTGAAATGCCCATTTTTGTGGGGCCAGAAAGGTGCGTCTTTAAAAGGCGATTTCTACGATACCCCACGTTTGCGCGTCGGACCGCGACTTTTTCCGGAAACGCCGAAAAACCGCAATTTTCAGGAGAAACGAGACGTACATCCACCCCCTCTGCCGCCCACCCACCCAACTGACAGCCAGCCAGCAGACAAGCACAGAGAGTTCCGTGGGTCTGTCTGTGATGTCATAAAGGGCCTGCTGATCAATGGCCAGCTCTCTGATTGGCTGCTGTGTTTGATTGACAGATTGAATCTGGCAGCTGATTGGCTGTCTACCCTAAAGTGCATTACACACCCCTGATGGTACCACTGGCTAAGACTCCACCTCAGCTAATTGATTAATTATAAATTTAGAACAAATGATGGATGAAAGCAGGCAGGCCGGCCATTTTTTTAACGCTATTTGGACTTGTTTAATGCAATGCACCTTTGTATATTCACATGCATTCGCTTCATGCTGTAACCACTGTGCATAAAAATTTGGAAACATGGCATACAGTGTATCATTTGCTGTCTAAGTCATGTTTCACATATTTTCCATTGCAAGATACAAGCCGGTTTGAGTGTTTGGGGCACATTTTAGCTAAAATCATCCTACGGGGCCTAACTGCTTATGCCAAAGCCTGCCTATTTTGAATGGCGTAGTGGTCAATGCAACCTCCAAAAAAATCAGGACTTACTACCCCAATAACCTGCTAACTCACCCCTGAAATACTTACTTATTCACACTATTTTGTTCATTTGACTTGTTTCTAATTTGAAATGCCCATTTTTGTGGGGCCAGAAAGGTGCGTCTTTAAAAGGCGATTTCTACGATACCCCACTTTTGCGCGTCGGACCGCGACTTTTTCCGGAAACGCCAAAAAAACGCAATTTTCAGGAGAAACGAGACGTACATCCTCCCCCTCTGCCGCCCACCCACCCAACTGACAGCCAGCCAGCAGACAAGCACAGAGAGTTCCGTGGGTCTGTCTGTGATGTCATAAAGGGCCTGCTGATCAATGGCCAGCTCTCTGATTGGCTGCTGTGTTTGATTGACAGATTGAATCTGGCAGCTGATTGGCTGTCTACCCTAAAGTGCATTACACACCCCTGATGGTACCACTGGCTAAGACTCCACCTCAGCTCATTGATTAATTATAAATTTAGAACAAATGATGGATGAAAGCAGGCAGGCCGGCCATTTTTTTCACGCTCATTGGACTTGTTTAATGCAATGCACCTGTGTATATTCACATGCATTCACTTCATGCTGTAACCACTGTGCATAAAAAATTGGAAACATGGCATACAGTGTATCATTTGCTGTCTAAGTCATGTTTCCCATATTTTCCATTGCAAGATACAAGCCGGTTTGAGTGTTTGGGGCACATTTTAGCTAAAATCATCCTACGGGGCCTAACTGCTTATGCTAAAGCCTTCCTATTTTGAATGGCGTAGTGGTCACTGCAACCTCCAAAAAAATCAGGACTTACTACCCCAATAACCTGCTAACTCACCCCTGAAATACTTACTTATTCACACTATTTTGTTCATTTGACTTGTTTCTAATTTGAAATGCCCATTTTTGTGGGGCCAGAAAGGTGCGTCTTTAAAAGGCGATTTCTACGATACCCCACTTTTGCGCGTCGGACCGCGACTTTTTCCGGAAACGCCGAAAAACCGCAATTTTCAGGAGAAACGAGACGTACATCCTCCCCCTCTGCCGCCCACCCACCCAACTGACAGCCAGCCAGCAGACAAGCACAGAGAGTTCCGTGGGTCTGTCTGTGATGTCATAAAGGGCCTGCTGATCAATGGCCAGCTCTCTGATTGGCTGCTGTGTTTGATTGACAGATTGAATCTGGCAGCTGATTGGCTGTCTACCCTAAAGTGCATTACACACCCCTGATGGTACCACTGGCTAAGACTCCACCTCAGCTCATTGATTAATTATAAATTTAGAACAAATGATGGATGAAAGCAGGCAGGCCGGCCATTTTTTTCACGCTCATTGGACTTGTTTAATGCAATGCACCTGTGTATATTCACATGCATTCACTTCATGCTGTAACCACTGTGCATAAAAAATTGGAAACATGGCATACAGTGTATCATTTGCTGTCTAAGTCATGTTTCCCATATTTTCCATTGCAAGATACAAGCCGGTTTGAGTGTTTGGGGCACATTTTAGCTAAAATCATCCTACGGGGCCTAACTGCTTATGCTAAAGCCTGCCTATTTTGAATGGCGTAGTGGTCACTGCAACCTCCAAAAAAATCAGGACTTACTACCCCAATAACCTGCTAACTCACCCCTGAAATACTTACTTATTCACACTATTTTGTTCATTTGACTTGTTTCTAATTTGAAATGCCCATTTTTGTGGGGCCAGAAAGGTGCGTCTTTAAAAGGCGATTTCTACGATACCCCACTTTTGCGCGTCGGACCGCGACTTTTTCCGGAAACGCAGAAAAAACACAATTTTCAGGAGAAACGAGACGTACATCCTCCCCCTCTGCCGCCCACCCACCCAACTGACAGCCAGCCAGCAGACAAGCACAGAGAGTTCCGTGGGTCTGTCTGTGATGTCATAAAGGGCCTGCTGATCAATGGCCAGCTCTCTGATTGGCTGCTGTGTTTGATTGACAGATTGAATCTGGCAGCTGATTGGCTGTCTACCCTAAAGTGCATTACACACCCCTGATGGTACCACTGGCTAAGACTCCACCTCAGCTCATTGATTAATTATAAATTTAGAACAAATGATGGATGAAAGCAGGCAGGCCGGCCATTTTTTTCACGCTCATTAGACTTGTTTAATGCAATGCACCTTTGTATATTCACATGCATTCGCTTCATGCTGTAACCACTGTGCATAAAAATTTGGAAACATGGTATACAGTGTATCATTTGCTGTCTAAGTCATGTTTCCCATATTTTCCATTGCAAGATACAAGCCGGTTTGAGTGTTTGGGGCACATTTTAGCTAAAATCATCCTACGGGGCCTAACTGCTTATGCTAAAGCCTGCCTATTTTGAATGGCGTAGTGGTCACTGCAACCTCCAAAAAAATCAGGACTTACTACCCCAATAACCTGCTAACTCACCCCTGAAATACTTACTTATTCACACTATTTTGTTCATTTGACTTGTTTCTAATTTGAAATGCCCATTTTTGTGGGGCCAGAAAGGTGCGTCTTTAAAAGGCGATTTCTACGATACCCCACTTTTGCGCGTCGGACCGCGACTTTTTCCGGAAACGCTGAAAAACCGCAATTTTCAGGAGAAACGAGACGTACATCCTCCCCCTCTGCCGCCCACCCACCCAACTGACAGCCAGCCAGCAGACAAGCACAGAGAGTTCCGTGGGTCTGTCTGTGATGTCATAAAGGGCCTGCTGATCAATGGCCAGCTCTCTGATTGGCTGCTGTGTTTGATTGACAGATTGAATCTGGCAGCTGATTGGCTGTCTACCCTAAAGTGCATTACACACCCCTGATGGTACCACTGGCTAAGACTCCACCTCAGCTCATTGATTAATTATAAATTTAGAACAAATGATGGATGAAAGCAGGCAGGCCGGCCATTTTTTTCACGCTCATTGGACTTGTTTAATGCAATGCACCTGTGTATATTCACATGCATTCACTTCATGCTGTAACCACTGTGCATAAAAAATTGGAAACATGGCATACAGTGTATCATTTGCTGTCTAAGTCATGTTTCCCATATTTTCCATTGCAAGATACAAGCCGGTTTGAGTGTTTGGGGCACATTTTAGCTAAAATCATCCTACGGGGCCTAACTGCTTATGCTAAAGCCTGCCTATTTTGAATGGCGTAGTGGTCACTGCAACCTCCAAAAAAATCAGGACTTACTACCCCAATAACCTGCTAACTCACCCCTGAAATACTTACTTATTCACACTATTTTGTTCATTTGACTTGTTTCTAATTTGAAATGCCCATTTTTGTGGGGCCAGAAAGGTGCGTCTTTAAAAGGCGATTTCTACGATACCCCACTTTTGCGCGTCGGACCGCGACTTTTTCCGGAAACGCAGAAAAAACACAATTTTCAGGAGAAACGAGACGTACATCCTCCCCCTCTGCCGCCCACCCACCCAACTGACAGCCAGCCAGCAGACAAGCACAGAGAGTTCCGTGGGTCTGTCTGTGATGTCATAAAGGGCCTGCTGATCAATGGCCAGCTCTCTGATTGGCTGCTGTGTTTGATTGACAGATTGAATCTGGCAGCTGATTGGCTGTCTACCCTAAAGTGCATTACACACCCCTGATGGTACCACTGGCTAAGACTCCACCTCAGCTCATTGATTAATTATAAATTTAGAACAAATGATGGATGAAAGCAGGCAGGCCGGCCATTTTTTTCACGCTCATTGGACTTGTTTAATGCAATGCACCTTTGTATATTCACATGCATTCGCTTCATGCTGTAACCACTGTGCATAAAAATTTGGAAACATGGCATACAGTGTATCATTTGCTGTCTAAGTCATGTTTCCCATATTTTCCATTGCAAGATACAAGCCGGTTTGAGTGTTTGGGGCACATTTTAGCTAAAATCATCCTACGGGGCCTAACTGCTTATGCCAAAGCCTGCCTATTTTGAATGGCGTAGTGGTCACTGCAACCTCCAAAAAAATCAGGACTTACTACCCCAATAACCTGCTAACTCACCCCTGAAATACTTACTTATTCACACTATTTTGTTCATTTGACTTGTTTCTAATTTGAAATGCCCATTTTTGTGGGGCCAGAAAGGTGCGTCTTTAAAAGGCGATTTCTACGATACCCCACTTTTGCGCGTCGGACCGCGACTTTTTCCGGAAACGCCGAAAAACCGCAATTTTCAGGAGAAACGAGACGTACATCCTCCCCCTCTGCCGCCCACCCACCCAACTGACAGCCAGCCAGCAGACAAGCACAGAGAGTTCCGTGGGTCTGTCTGTGATGTCATAAAGGGCCTGCTGATCAATGGCCAGCTCTCTGATTGGCTGCTGTGTTTGATTGACAGATTGAATCTGGCAGCTGATTGGCTGTCTACCCTAAAGTGCATTACACACCCCTGATGGTACCACTGGCTAAGACTCCACCTCAGCTCATTGATTAATTATAAATTTAGAACAAATGATGGATGAAAGCAGGCAGGCCGGCCATTTTTTTCACGCTCATTGGACTTGTTTAATGCAATGCACCTGTGTATATTCACATGCATTCACTTCATGCTGTAACCACTGTGCATAAAAATTTGGAAACATGGCATACAGTGTATCATTTGCTGTCTAAGTCATGTTTCCCATATTTTCCATTGCAAGATACAAGCCGGTTTGAGTGTTTGGGGCACATTTTAGCTAAAATCATCCTACGGGGCCTAACTGCTTATGCTAAAGCCTGCCTATTTTGAATGGCGTAGTGGTCACTGCAACCTCCAAAAAAATCAGGACTTACTACCCCAATAACCTGCTAACTCACCCCTGAAATACTTACTTATTCACACTATTTTGTTCATTTGACTTGTTTCTAATTTGAAATGCCCATTTTTGTGGGGCCAGAAAGGTGCGTCTTTAAAAGGCGATTTCTACGATACCCCACTTTTGCGCGTCGGACCGCGACTTTTTCCGGAAACGCCGAAAAACCGCAATTTTCAGGAGAAACGAGACGTACATCCTCCCCCTCTGCCGCCCACCCACCCAACTGACAGCCAGCCAGCAGACAAGCACAGAGAGTTCCGTGGGTCTGTCTGTGATGTCATAAAGGGCCTGCTGATCAATGGCCAGCTCTCTGATTGGCTGCTGTGTTTGATTGACAGATTGAATCTGGCAGCTGATTGGCTGTCTACCCTAAAGTGCATTACACACCCCTGATGGTACCACTGGCTAAGACTCCACCTCAGCTCATTGATTAATTATAAATTTAGAACAAATGATGGATGAAAGCAGGCAGGCCGGCCATTTTTTTCACGCTCATTGGACTTGTTTAATGCAATGCACCTGTGTATATTCACATGCATTCACTTCATGCTGTAACCACTGTGCATAAAAATTTGGAAACATGGCATACAGTGTATCATTTGCTGTCTAAGTCATGTTTCCCATATTTTCCATTGCAAGATACAAGCCGGTTTGAGTGTTTGGGGCACATTTTAGCTAAAATCATCCTACGGGGCCTAAATGCTTATGCTAAAGCCTGCCTATTTTGAATGGCGTAGTGGTCACTGCAACCTCCAAAAAAATCAGGACTTACTACCCCAATAACCTGCTAACTCACCCCTGAAATACTTACTTATTCACACTATTTTGTTCATTTGACTTGTTTCTAATTTGAAATGCCCATTTTTGTGGGGCCAGAAAGGTGCGTCTTTAAAAGGCGATTTCTACGATACCCCACTTTTGCGCGTCGGACCGCGACTTTTTCCGGAAACGCTGAAAAACCGCAATTTTCAGGAGAAACGAGACGTACATCCTCCCCCTCTGCCGCCCACCCACCCAACTGACAGCCAGCCAGCAGACAAGCACAGAGAGTTCCGTGGGTCTGTCTGTGATGTCATAAAGGGCCTGCTGATCAATGGCCAGCTCTCTGATTGGCTGCTGTGTTTGATTGACAGATTGAATCTGGCAGCTGATTGGCTGTCTACCCTAAAGTGCATTACACACCCCTGATGGTACCACTGGCTAAGACTCCACCTCAGCTCATTGATTAATTATAAATTTAGAACAAATGATGGATGAAAGCAGGCAGGCCGGCCATTTTTTTCACGCTCATTGGACTTGTTTAATGCAATGCACCTTTGTATATTCACATGCATTCGCTTCATGCTGTAACCACTGTGCATAAAAATTTGGAAACATGGCATACAGTGTATCATTTGCTGTCTAAGTCATGTTTCCCATATTTTCCATTGCAAGATACAAGCCGGTTTGAGTGTTTGGGGCACATTTTAGCTAAAATCATCCTACGGGGCCTAACTGCTTATGCCAAAGCCTGCCTATTTTGAATGGCGTAGTGGTCAATGCAACCTCCAAAAAAATCAGGACTTACTACCCCAATAACCTGCTAACTCACCCCTGAAATACTTACTTATTCACACTATTTTGTTCATTTGACTTGTTTCTAATTTGAAATGCCCATTTTTGTGGGGCCAGAAAGGTGCGTCTTTAAAAGGCGATTTCTACGATACCCCACTTTTGCGCGTCGGACCGTGACTTTTTCCGGAAACGCCGAAAAACCGCAATTTTCAGGAGAAACGAGACGTACATCCTCCCCCTCTGCCGCCCACCCACCCAACTGACAGCCAGCCAGCAGACAAGCACAGAGAGTTCCGTGGGTCTGTCTGTGATGTCATAAAGGGCCTGCTGATCAATGGCCAGCTCTCTGATTGGCTGCTGTGTTTGATTGACAGATTGAATCTGGCAGCTGATTGGCTGTCTACCCTAAAGTGCATTACACACCCCTGATGGTACCACTGGCTAAGACTCCACCTCAGCTCATTGATTAATTATAAATTTAGAACAAATGATGGATGAAAGCAGGCAGGCCGGCCATTTTTTTCACGCTCATTGGACTTGCTTAATGCAATGCACCTTTGTATATTCACATGCATTCGCTTCATGCTGTAACCACTGTGCATAAAAATTTGGAAACATGGCATACAGTGTATCATTTGCTGTCTAAGTCATGTTTCCCATATTTTCCATTGCAAGATACAAGCCGGTTTGAGTGTTTGGGGCACATTTTAGCTAAAATCATCCTACGGGGCCTAACTGCTTATGCTAAAGCCTGCCTATTTTGAATGGCGTAGTGGTCACTGCAACCTCCAAAAAAATCAGGACTTACTACCCCAATAACCTGCTAACTCACCCCTGAAATACTTACTTATTCACACTATTTTGTTCATTTGACTTGTTTCTAATTTGAAATGCCCATTTTTGTGGGGCCAGAAAGGTGCGTCTTTAAAAGGCGATTTCTACGATACCCCACTTTTGCGCGTCGGACCGCGACTTTTTCCGGAAACGCCGAAAAACCGCAATTTTCAGGAGAAACGAGACGTACATCCACCCCCTCTGCCGCCCACCCACCCAACTGACAGCCAGCCAGCAGACAAGCACAGAGAGTTCCGTGGGTCTGTCTGTGATGTCATAAAGGGCCTGCTGATCAATGGCCAGCTCTCTGATTGGCTGCTGTGTTTGATTGACAGATTGAATCTGGCAGCTGATTGGCTGTCTACCCTAAAGTGCATTACACACCCCTGATGGTACCACTGGCTAAGACTCCACCTCAGCTCATTGATTAATTATAAATTTAGAACAAATGATGGATGAAAGCAGGCAGGCCGGCCATTTTTTTCACGCTCATTGGACTTGTTTAATGCAATGCACCTTTGTATATTCACATGCATTCGCTTCATGCTGTTACCACTGTGCATACAAATTTGGAAACATGGCATACAGTGTATCATTTGCTGTCTAAGTCATGTTTCCCATATTTTCCATTGCAAGATACAAGCCGGTTTGAGTGTTTGGGGCACATTTTAGCTAAAATCATCCTACGGGGCCTAACTGCTTATGCCAAAGCCTGCCTATTTTGAATGGCGTAGTGGTCACTGCAACCTCCAGAAAAATCAGGACTTACTACCCCAATAACCTGCTAACTCACCCCTGAAATACTTACTTATTCACACTATTTTGTTCATTTGACTTGTTTCTAATTTGAAATGCCCATTTTTGTGGGGCCAGAAAGGTGCGTCTTTAAAAGGCGATTTCTACGATACCCCACTTTTGCGCGTCGGACCGCGACTTTTTCCGGAAACGCCGAAAAACCGCAATTTTCAGGAGAAACGAGACGTACATCCTCCCCCTCTGCCGCCCACCCACCCAACTGACAGCCAGCCAGCAGACAAGCACAGAGAGTTCCGTGGGTCTGTCTGTGATGTCATAAAGGGCCTGCTGATCAATGGCCAGCTCTCTGATTGGCTGCTGTGTTTGATTGACAGATTGAATCTGGCAGCTGATTGGCTGTCTACCCTAAAGTGCATTACACACCCCTGATGGTACCACTGGCTAAGACTCCACCTCAGCTCATTGATTAATTATAAATTTAGAACAAATGATGGATGAAAGCAGGCAGGCCGGCCATTTTTTTCACGCTCATTGGACTTGTTTAATGCATTGCACCTGTGTATATTCACATGCATTCACTTCATGCTGTAACCACTGTGCATAAAAATTTGGAAACATGGCATACAGTGTATCATTTGCTGTCTAAGTCATGTTTCCCATATTTTCCATTGCAAGATACAAGCCGGTTTGAGTGTTTGGGGCACATTTTAGCTAAAATCATCCTACGGGGCCTAACTGCTTATGCTAAAGCCTGCCTATTTTGAATGGCGTAGTGGTCACTGCAACCTCCAAAAAAATCTGGACTTACTACCCCAATAACCTGCTAACTCACCCCTGAAATACTTACTTATTCACACTATTTTGTTCATTTGACTTGTTTCTAATTTGAAATGCCCATTTTTGTGGGGCCAGAAAGGTGCGTCTTTAAAAGGCGATTTCTACGATACCCCACTTTTGCGCGTCGGACCGCGACTTTTTCCGGAAACGCCGAAAAACCGCAATTTTCAGGAGAAACGAGACGTACATCCTCCCCCTCTGCCGCCCACCCACCCAACTGACAGCCAGCCAGCAGACAAGCACAGAGAGTTCCGTGGGTCTGTCTGTGATGTCATAAAGGGCCTGCTGATCAATGGCCAGCACTCTGATTGGCTGCTGTGTTTGATTGACAGATTGAATCTGGCAGCTGATTGGCTGTCTACCCTAAAGTGCATTACACACCCCTGATGGTACCACTGGCTAAGACTCCACCTCAGCTCATTGATTAATTATAAATTTAGAACAAATGATGGATGAAAGCAGGCAGGCCGGCCATTTTTTTCACGCTCATTGGACTTGTTTAATGCAATGCACCTGTGTATATTCACATGCATTCACTTCATGCTGTAACCACTGTGCATAAAAATTTGGAAACATGGCATACAGTGTATCATTTGCTGTCTAAGTCATGTTTCCCATATTTTCCATTGCAAGATACAAGCCGGTTTGAGTGTTTGGGGCACATTTTAGCTAAAATCATCCTACGGGGCCTAACTGCTTATGCTAAAGCCTGCCTATTTTGAATGGCGTAGTGGTCACTGCAACCTCCAAAAAAATCAGGACTTACTACCCCAATAACCTGCTAACTCACCCCTGAAATACTTACTTATTCACACTATTTTGTTCATTTGACTTGTTTCTAATTTGAAATGCCCATTTTTGTGGGGCCAGAAAGGTGCGTCTTTAAAAGGCGATTTCTACGATACCCCACTTTTGCGCGTCGGACCGCGACTTTTTCCGGAAACGCCGAAAAACCGCAATTTTCAGGAGAAACGAGACGTACATCCTCCCCCTCTGCCGCCCACCCACCCAACTGACAGCCAGCCAGCAGACAAGCACAGAGAGTTCCGTGGGTCTGTCTGTGATGTCATAAAGGGCCTGCTGATCAATGGCCAGCTCTCTGATTGGCTGCTGTGTTTGATTGACAGATTGAATCTGGCAGCTGATTGGCTGTCTACCCTAAAGTGCATTACACACCCCTGATGGTACCACTGGCTAAGACTCCACCTCAGCTCATTGATTAATTATAAATTTAGAACAAATGATGGATGAAAGCAGGCAGGCCGGCCATTTTTTTCACGCTCATTGGACTTGTTTAATGCAATGCACCTGTGTATATTCACATGCATTCACTTCATGCTGTAACCACTGTGCATAATAATTTGGAAACATGGCATACAGTGTATCATTTGCTGTCTAAGTCATGTTTCCCATATTTTCCATTGCAAGATACAAGCCGGTTTGAGTGTTTGGGGCACATTTTAGCTAAAATCATCCTACGGGCCTAAATGCTTATGCTAAAGCCTGCCTATTTTGAATGGCGTAGTGGTCACTGCAACCTCCAAAAAAATCAGGACTTACTACCCCAATAACCTGCTAACTCACCCCTGAAATACTTACTTATTCACACTATTTTGTTCATTTGACTTGTTTCTAATTTGAAATGCCCATTTTTGTGGGGCCAGAAAGGTGCGTCTTTAAAAGGCGATTTCTACGATATCCCACTTTTGCGCGTCGGACCGCGACTTTTTCCGGAAACGCTGAAAAACCGCAATTTTCAGGAGAAACGAGACGTACATCCTCCCCCTCTGCCGCCCACCCACCCAACTGACAGCCAGCCAGCAGACAAGCACAGAGAGTTCCGTGGGTCTGTCTGTGATGTCATAAAGGGCCTGCTGATCAATGGCCAGCTCTCTGATTGGCTGCTGTGTTTGATTGACAGATTGAATCTGGCAGCTGATTGGCTGTCTACCCTAAAGTGCATTACACACCCCTGATGGTACCACTGGCTAAGACTCCACCTCAGCTCATTGATTAATTATAAATTTAGAACAAATGATGGATGAAAGCAGGCAGGCCGGCCATTTTTTTTTACGCTCATTGGACTTGTTTAATGCAATGCACCTTTGTATATTCACATGCATTCGCTTCATGCTGTAACCACTGTGCATAAAAATTTGGAAACATGGCATACAGTGTATCATTTGCTGTCTAAGTCATGTTTCCCATATTTTCCATTGCAAGATACAAGCCGGTTTGAGTGTTTGGGGCACATTTTAGCTAAAATCATCCTACGGGGCCTAACTGCTTATGCCAAAGCCTGCCTATTTTGAATGGCGTAGTGGTCAATGCAACCTCTAAAAAAAATCAGGACTTACTACCCCAATAACCTGCTAACTCACCCCTGAAATACTTACTTATTCACACTATTTTGTTCATTTGACTTGTTTCTAATTTGAAATGCCCATTTTTGTGGGGCCAGAAAGGTGCGTCTTTAAAAGGCGATTTCTACGATACCCCACTTTTGCGCGTCGGACCGTGACTTTTTCCGGAAACGCCGAAAAACCGCAATTTTCAGGAGAAACGAGACGTACATCCTCCCCCTCTGCCGCCCACCCACCCAACTGACAGCCAGCCAGCAGACAAGCACAGAGAGTTCCGTGGGTCTGTCTGTGATGTCATAAAGGGCCTGCTGATCAATGGCCAGCTCTCTGATTGGCTGCTGTGTTTGATTGACAGATTGAATCTGGCAGCTGATTGGCTGTCTACCCTAAAGTGCATTACACACCCCTGATGGTACCACTGGCTAAGACTCCACCTCAGCTCATTGATTAATTATAAATTTAGAACAAATGATGGATGAAAGCAGGCAGGCCGGCCATTTTTTTCACGCTCATTGGACTTGTTTAATGCAATGCACCTTTGTATATTCACATGCATTCGCTTCATGCTGTAACCACTGTGCATAAAAATTTGGAAACATGACATACAGTGTATCATTTGCTGTCTAAGTCATGTTTCCCATATTTTCCATTGCAAGATACAAGCCGGTTTGAGTGTTTGGGGCACATTTTAGCTAAAATCATCCTACGGGGCCTAACTGCTTATGCTAAAGCCTGCCTATTTTGAATGGCGTAGTGGTCACTGCAACCTCCAAAAAAATCAGGACTTACTACCCCAATAACCTGCTAACTCACCCCTGAAATACTTACTTATTCACACTATTTTGTTCATTTGACTTGTTTCTAATTTGAAATGCCCATTTTTGTGGGGCCAGAAAGGTGCGTCTTTAAAAGGCGATTTCTACGATACCCCACTTTTGCGCGTCGGACCGCGACTTTTTCCGGAAACGCCGAAAAACCGCAATTTTCAGGAGAAACGAGACGTACATCCACCCCCTCTGCCGCCCACCCACCCAACTGACAGCCAGCCAGCAGACAAGCACAGAGAGTTCCGTGGGTCTGTCTGTGATGTCATAAAGGGCCTGCTGATCAATGGCCAGCTCTCTGATTGGCTGCTGTGTTTGATTGACAGATTGAATCTGGCAGCTGATTGGCTGTCTACCCTAAAGTGCATTACACACCCCTGATGGTACCACTGGCTAAGACTCCACCTCAGCTCATTGATTAATTATAAATTTAGAACAAATGATGGATGAAAGCAGGCAGGCCGGCCATTTTTTTCACGCTCATTGGACTTGTTTAATGCAATGCACCTTTGTATATTCACATGCATTCGCTTCATGCTGTAACCACTGTGCATAAAAATTTGGAAACATGGCATACAGTGTATCATTTGCTGTCTAAGTCATGTTTCCCATATTTTTCATTGCAAGATACAAGCCGGTTTGAGTGTTTGGGGCACATTTTAGTTAAAATCATCCTACGGGGCCTAACTGCTTATGCCAAAGCCTGCCTATTTTGAATGGCGTAGTGGTCACTGCAACCTCCAAAAAAATCAGGACTTACTACCCCAATAACCTGCTAACTCACCCCTGAAATACTTACTTATTCACACTATTTTGTTCATTTGACTTGTTTCTAATTTGAAATGCCCATTTTTGTGGGGCCAGAAAGGTGCGTCTTTAAAAGGCGATTTCTACGATACCCCACTTTTGCGCGTCGGACCGCGACTTTTTCCGGAAACGCCGAAAAACCGCAATTTTCAGGAGAAACGAGACGTACATCCTCCCCCTCTGCCGCCCACCCACCCAACTGACAGCCAGCCAGCAGACAAGCACAGAGAGTTCCGTGGGTCTGTCTGTGATGTCATAAAGGGCCTGCTGATCAATGGCCAGCTCTCTGATTGGCTGCTGTGTTTGATTGACAGATTGAATCTGGCAGCTGATTGGCTGTCTACCCTAAAGTGCATTACACACCCCTGATGGTACCACTGGCTAAGACTCCACCTCAGCTCATTGATTAATTATAAATTTAGAACAAATGATGGATGAAAGCAGGCAGGCCGGCCATTTTTTTCAAGCTCATTGGACTTGTTTAATGCAATGCACCTGTGTATATTCACATGCATTCGCTTCATGCTGTAACCACTGTGCATAAAAATTTGGAAACATGGCATACAGTGTATCATTTGCTGTCTAAGTCATGTTTCCCATATTTTCCATTGCAAGATACAAGCCGGTTTGAGTGTTTGGGGCACATTTTAGCTAAAATCATCCTACGGGGCCTAACTGCTTATGCTAAAGCCTGCCTATTTTGAATGGCGTAGTGGTCACTGCAACCTCCAAAAAAATCAGGACTTACTACCCCAATAACCTGCTAACTCACCCCTGAAATACTTACTTATTCACACTCTTTTGTTCATTTGACTTGTTTCTAATTTGAAATGCCCATTTTTGTGGGGCCAGAAAGGTGCGTCTTTAAAAGGCGATTTCTACGATACCCCACTTTTGCGCGTCGGACCGCGACTTTTTCCGGAAACGCCGAAAAACCGCAATTTTCAGGAGAAACGAGACGTACATCCTCCCCCTCTGCCGCCCACCCACCCAATGACAGCCAGCCAGCAGACAAGCACAGAGAGTTCCGTGGGTCTGTCTGTGATGTCATAAAGGGCCTGCTGATCAATGGCCAGCTCTCTGATTGGCTGCTGTGTTTGATTGACAGATTGAATCTGGCAGCTGATTGGCTGTCTACCCTAAAGTGCATTACACACCCCTGATGGTACCACTGGCTAAGACTCCACCTCAGCTCATTGATTAATTATAAATTTAGAACAAATGATGGATGAAAGCAGGCAGGCCGGCCATTATTTTCATGCTCATTGGACTTGTTTAATGCAATGCACCTGTGTATATTCACATGCATTCACTTCATGCTGTAACCACTGTGCATAAAAATTTGGAAACATGGCATACAGTGTATCATTTGCTGTCTAAGTCATGTTTCCCATATTTTCCATTGCAAGATACAAGCCGGTTTGAGTGTTTGGGGCACATTTTAGCTAAAATCATCCTACGGGGCCTAAATGCTTATGCTAAAGCCTGCCTATTTTGAATGGCGTAGTGGTCACTGCAACCTCCAAAAAAATCAGGACTTACTACCCCAATAACCTGCTAACTCACCCCTGAAATACTTACTTATTCACACTATTTTGTTCATTTGACTTGTTTCTAATTTGAAATGCCCATTTTTGTGGGGCCAGAAAGGTGCGTCTTTAAAAGGCGATTTCTACGATACCCCACTTTTGCGCGTCGGACCGCAACTTTTTCCGGAAACGCTGAAAAACCGCAATTTTCAGGAGAAACGAGACGTACATCCTCCCCCTCTGCCGCCCACCCACCCAACTGACAGCCAGCCAGCAGACAAGCACAGAGAGTTCCGTGGGTCTGTCTGTGATGTCATAAAGGGCCTGCTGATCAATGGCCAGCTCTCTGATTGGCTGCTGTGTTTGATTGACAGATTGAATCTGGCAGCTGATTGGCTGTCTACCCTAAAGTGCATTACACACCCCTGATGGTACCACTGGCTAAGACTCCACCTCAGCTCATTGATTAATTATAAATTTAGAACAAATGATGGATGAAAGCAGGCAGGCCGGCCATTTTTTTCACGCTCATTGGACTTGTTTAATGCAATGCACCTTTGTATATTCACATGCATTCGCTTAATGCTGTAACCACTGTGCATAAAAATTTGGAAACATGGCATACAGTGTATCATTTGCTGTCTAAGTCATGTTTCCCATATTTTCCATTGCAAGATACAAGCCGGTTTGAGTGTTTGGGGCACATTTTAGCTAAAATCATCCTACGGGGCCTAACTGCTTATGCCAAAGCCTGCCTATTTTGAATGGCGTAGTGGTCAATGCAACCTCCAAAAAAATCAGGACTTACTACCCCAATAACCTGCTAACTCACCCCTGAAATACTTACTTATTCACACTATTTTGTTCATTTGACTTGTTTCTAATTTGAAATGCCCATTTTTGTGGGGCCAGAAAGGTGCGTCTTTAAAAGGCGATTTCTACGATACCCCACTTTTGCGCGTCGGACCGTGACTTTTTCCGGAAACGCCGAAAAACCGCAATTTTCAGGAGAAACGAGACGTACATCCTCCCCCTCTGCCGCCCACCCACCCAACTGACAGCCAGCCAGCAGACAAGCACAGAGAGTTCCGTGGGTCTGTCTGTGATGTCATAAAGGGCCTGCTGATCAATGGCCAGCTCTCTGATTGGCTGCTGTGTTTGATTGACAGATTGAATCTGGCAGCTGATTGGCTGTCTACCCTAAAGTGCATTACACACCCCTGATGGTACCACTGGCTAAGACTCCACCTCAGCTCATTGATAAATTATAAATTTAGAACAAATGATGGATGAAAGCAGGCAGGCCGGCCATTTTTTTCACGCTCATTGGACTTGTTTAATGCAATGCACCTGTGTATATTCACATGCATTCACTTCATGCTGTAACCACTGTGCATAAAAATTTGGAAACATGGCATACAGTGTATCATTTGCTGTCTAAGTCATGTTTCCCATATTTTCCATTGCAAGATACAAGCCGGTTTGAGTGTTTGGGGCACATTTTAGCTAAAATCATCCTACGGGGCCTAAATGCTTATGCTAAAGCCTGCCTATTTTGAATGGCGTAGTGGTCACTGCAACCTCCAAAAAAATCAGGACTTACTACCCCAATAACCTGCTAACTCACCCCTAAAATACTTACTTATTCACACTATTTTGTTCATTTGACTTGTTTCTAATTTGAAATGCCCATTTTTGTGGGGCCAGAAAGGTGCGTCTTTAAAAGGCGATTTCTACGATACCCCACTTTTGCGCGTCGGACCGCGACTTTTTCCGGAAACGCTGAAAAACTGCAATTTTCAGGAGAAACGAGACGTACATCCTCCCCCTCTGCCGCCCACCCACCCAACTGACAGCCAGCCAGCAGACAAGCACAGAGAGTTCCGTGGGTCTGTCTGTGATGTCATAAAGGGCCTGCTGATCAATGGCCAGCTCTCTGATTGGCTGCTGTGTTTGATTGACAGATTGAATCTGGCAGCTGATTGGCTGTCTACCCTAAAGTGCATTACACACCCCTGATGGTACCACTGGCTAAGACTCCACCTCAGCTCATTGATTAATTATAAATTTAGAACAAATGATGGATGAAAGCAGGCAGGCCGGCCATTTTTTTCACGCTCATTGGACTTGTTTAATGCAATGCACCTTTGTATATTCACATGCATTCGCTTCATGCTGTAACCACTGTGCATAAAAATTTGAAAACATGGCATACAGTGTATCATTTGCTGTCTAAGTCATGTTTCCCATATTTTCCATTGCAAGATACAAGCCGGTTTGAGTGTTTGGGGCACAGTTTAGCTAAAATCATCCTACGGGGCCTAACTGCTTATGCTAAAGCCTGCCTATTTTGAATGGCGTAGTGGTCAATGCAACCTCCAAAAAAATCAGGACTTACTACCCCAATAACCTGCTAACTCACCCCTGAAATACTTACTTATTCACACTATTTTGTTCATTTGACTTGTTTCTAATTTGAAATGCCCATTTTTGTGGGGCCAGAAAGGTGCGTCTTTAAAAGGCGATTTCTACGATACCCCACTTTTGCGCGTCGGACCGCGACTTTTTCCGGAAACGCCGAAAAACCGCAATTTTCAGGAGAAACGAGACGTACATCCTCCCCCTCTGCCGCCCACCCACCCAACTGACAGCCAGCCAGCAGACAAGCACAGAGAGTTCCGTGGGTCTGTCTGTGATGTCATAAAGGGCCTGCTGATCAATGGCCAGCTCTCTGATTGGCTGCTGTGTTTGATTGACAGATTGAATCTGGCAGCTGATTGGCTGTCTACCCTAAAGTGCATTACACACCCCTGATGGTACCACTGGCTAAGACTCCACCTCAGCTCATTGATTAATTATAAATTTAGAACAAATGATGGATGAAAGCAGGCAGGCCGGCCATTTTTTTCACGCTCATTGGACTTGTTTAATGCAATGCACCTGTGTATATTCACATGCATTCACTTCATGCTGTAACCACTGTGCATAAAAATTTGGAAACATGGCATACAGTGTATCATTTGCTGTCTAAGTCATGTTTCCCATATTTTCCATTGCAAGATACAAGCCGGTTTGAGTGTTTGGGGCACATTTTAGCTAAAATCATCCTACGGGGCCTAAATGCTTATGCTAAAGCCTGCCTATTTTGAATGGCGTAGTGGTCACTGCAACCTCCAAAAAAATCAGGACTTACTACCCCAATAACCTGCTAACTCACCCCTGAAATACTTACTTATTCACACTATTTTGTTCATTTGACTTGTTTCTAATTTGAAATGCCCATTTTTGTGGGGCCAGAAAGGTGCGTCTTTAAAAGGCGATTTCTACGATACCCCACTTTTGCGCGTCGGACCGCGACTTTTTCCGGAAACGCTGAAAAACCGCAATTTTCAGGAGAAACGAGACGTACATCCTCCCCCTCTGCCGCCCACCCACCCAACTGACAGCCAGCCAGCAGACAAGCACAGAGAGTTCCGTGGGTCTGTCTGTGATGTCATAAAGGGCCTGCTGATCAATGGCCAGCTCTCTGATTGGCTGCTGTGTTTGATTGACAGATTGAATCTGGCAGCTGATTGGCTGTCTACCCTAAAGTGCATTACACACCCCTGATGGTACCACTGGCTAAGACTCCACCTCAGCTCATTGATTAATTATAAATTTAGAACAAATGATGGATGAAAGCAGGCAGGCCGGCCATTTTTTTCACGCTCATTGGACTTGTTTAATGCAATGCACCTGTGTATATTCACATGCATTCACTTCATGCTGTAACCACTGTGCATAAAAATTTGGAAACATGGCATACAGTGTATCATTTGCTGTCTAAGTCATGTTTCCCATATTTTCCATTGCAAGATACAAGCCGGTTTGAGTGTTTGGGGCACATTTTAGCTAAAATCATCCTACGGGGCCTAACTGCTTATGCCAAAGCCTGCCTATTTTGAATGGCGTAGTGGTCAATGCAACCTCCAAAAAAATCAGGACTTACTACCCCAATAACCTGCTAACTCACCCCTGAAATACTTACTTATTCACACTATTTTGTTCATTTGACTTGTTTCTAATTTGAAATGCCCATTTTTGTGGGGCCAGAAAGGTGCGTCTTTAAAAGGCGATTTCTACGATACCCCACTTTTGCGCGTCGGACCGTGACTTTTTCCGGAAACGCCGAAAAACCGCAATTTTCAGGAGAAACGAGACGTACATCCTCCCCCTCTGCCGCCCACCCACCCAACTGACAGCCAGCCAGCAGACAAGCACAGAGAGTTCCGTGGGTCTGTCTGTGATGTCATAAAGGGCCTGCTGATCAATGGCCAGCTCTCTGATTGGCTGCTGTGTTTGATTGACAGATTGAATCTGGCAGCTGATTGGCTGTCTACCCTAAAGTGCATTACACACCCCTGATGGTACCACTGGCTAAGACTCCACCTCAGCTCATTGATAAATTATAAATTTAGAACAAATGATGGATGAAAGCAGGCAGGCCGGCCATTTTTTTCACGCTCATTGGACTTGTTTAATGCAATGCACCTGTGTATATTCACATGCATTCACTTCATGCTGTAACCACTGTGCATAAAAATTTGGAAACATGGCATACAGTGTATCATTTGCTGTCTAAGTCATGTTTCCCATATTTTCCATTGCAAGATACAAGCCGGTTTGAGTGTTTGGGGCACATTTTAGCTAAAATCATCCTACGGGGCCTAAATGCTTATGCTAAAGCCTGCCTATTTTGAATGGCGTAGTGGTCACTGCAACCTCCAAAAAAATCAGGACTTACTACCCCAATAACCTGCTAACTCACCCCTAAAATACTTACTTATTCACACTATTTTGTTCATTTGACTTGTTTCTAATTTGAAATGCCCATTTTTGTGGGGCCAGAAAGGTGCGTCTTTAAAAGGCGATTTCTACGATACCCCACTTTTGCGCGTCGGACCGCGACTTTTTCCGGAAACGCTGAAAAACCGCAATTTTCAGGAGAAACGAGACGTACATCCTCCCCCTCTGCCGCCCACCCACCCAACTGACAGCCAGCCAGCAGACAAGCACAGAGAGTTCCGTGGGTCTGTCTGTGATGTCATAAAGGGCCTGCTGATCAATGGCCAGCTCTCTGATTGGCTGCTGTGTTTGATTGACAGATTGAATCTGGCAGCTGATTGGCTGTCTACCCTAAAGTGCATTACACACCCCTGATGGTACCACTGGCTAAGACTCCACCTCAGCTCATTGATTAATTATAAATTTAGAACAAATGATGGATGAAAGCAGGCAGGCCGGCCATTTTTTTCACGCTCATTGGACTTGTTTAATGCAATGCACCTTTGTATATTCACATGCATTCGCTTCATGCTGTAACCACTGTGCATAAAAATTTGAAAACATGGCATACAGTGTATCATTTGCTGTCTAAGTCATGTTTCCCATATTTTCCATTGCAAGATACAAGCCGGTTTGAGTGTTTGGGGCACAGTTTAGCTAAAATCATCCTACGGGGCCTAACTGCTTATGCTAAAGCCTGCCTATTTTAAATGGCGTAGTGGTCAATGCAACCTCCAAAAAAATCAGGACTTACTACCCCAATAACCTGCTAACTCACCCCTGAAATACTTACTTATTCACACTATTTTGTTCATTTGACTTGTTTCTAATTTGAAATGCCCATTTTTGTGGGGCCAGAAAGGTGCGTCTTTAAAAGGCGATTTCTACGATACCCCACTTTTGCGCGTAGGACCGCGACTTTTTCCGGAAACGCCGAAAAACCGCAATTTTCAGGAGAAACGAGACGTACATCCTCCCCCTCTGCCGCCCACCCACCCAACTGACAGCCAGCCAGCAGACAAGCACAGAGAGTTCCGTGGGTCTGTCTGTGATGTCATAAAGGGCCTGCTGATCAATGGCCAGCTCTCTGATTGGCTGCTGTGTTTGATTGACAGATTGAATCTGGCAGCTGATTGGCTGTCTACCCTAAAGTGCATTACACACCCCTGATGGTACCACTGGCTAAGACTCCACCTCAGCTCATTGATTAATTATAAATTTAGAACAAATGATGGATGAAAGCAGGCAGGCCGGCCATTATTTTCATGCTCATTGGACTTGTTTAATGCAATGCACCTGTGTATATTCACATGCATTCACTTCATGCTGTAACCACTGTGCATAAAAATTTGGAAACATGGCATACAGTGTATCATTTGCTGTCTAAGTCATGTTTCCCATATTTTCCATTGCAAGATACAAGCCGGTTTGAGTGTTTGGGGCACATTTTAGCTAAAATCATCCTACGGGGCCTAAATGCTTATGCTAAAGCCTGCCTATTTTGAATGGCGTAGTGGTCACTGCAACCTCCAAAAAAATCAGGACTTACTACCCCAATAACCTGCTAACTCACCCCTGAAATACTTACTTATTCACACTATTTTGTTCATTTGACTTGTTTCTAATTTGAAATGCCCATTTTTGTGGGGCCAGAAAGGTGCGTCTTTAAAAGGCGATTTCTACGATACCCCACTTTTGCGCGTCGGACCGCAACTTTTTCCGGAAACGCTGAAAAACCGCAATTTTCAGGAGAAACGAGACGTACATCCTCCCCCTCTGCCGCCCACCCACCCAACTGACAGCCAGCCAGCAGACAAGCACAGAGAGTTCCGTGGGTCTGTCTGTGATGTCATAAAGGGCCTGCTGATCAATGGCCAGCTCTCTGATTGGCTGCTGTGTTTGATTGACAGATTGAATCTGGCAGCTGATTGGCTGTCTACCCTAAAGTGCATTACACACCCCTGATGGTACCACTGGCTAAGACTCCACCTCAGCTCATTGATTAATTATAAATTTAGAACAAATGATGGATGAAAGCAGGCAGGCCGGCCATTTTTTTCACGCTCATTGGACTTGTTTAATGCAATGCACCTTTGTATATTCACATGCATTCGCTTAATGCTGTAACCACTGTGCATAAAAATTTGGAAACATGGCATACAGTGTATCATTTGCTGTCTAAGTCATGTTTCCCATATTTTCCATTGCAAGATACAAGCCGGTTTGAGTGTTTGGGGCACATTTTAGCTAAAATCATCCTACGGGGCCTAACTGCTTATGCCAAAGCCTGCCTATTTTGAATGGCGTAGTGGTCAATGCAACCTCCAAAAAAATCAGGACTTACTACCCCAATAACCTGCTAACTCACCCCTGAAATACTTACTTATTCACACTATTTTGTTCATTTGACTTGTTTCTAATTTGAAATGCCCATTTTTGTGGGGCCAGAAAGGTGCGTCTTTAAAAGGCGATTTCTACGATACCCCACTTTTGCGCGTCGGACCGTGACTTTTTCCGGAAACGCCGAAAAACCGCAATTTTCAGGAGAAACGAGACGTACATCCTCCCCCTCTGCCGCCCACCCACCCAACTGACAGCCAGCCAGCAGACAAGCACAGAGAGTTCCGTGGGTCTGTCTGTGATGTCATAAAGGGCCTGCTGATCAATGGCCAGCTCTCTGATTGGCTGCTGTGTTTGATTGACAGATTGAATCTGGCAGCTGATTGGCTGTCTACCCTAAAGTGCATTACACACCCCTGATGGTACCACTGGCTAAGACTCCACCTCAGCTCATTGATAAATTATAAATTTAGAACAAATGATGGATGAAAGCAGGCAGGCCGGCCATTTTTTTCACGCTCATTGGACTTGTTTAATGCAATGCACCTGTGTATATTCACATGCATTCACTTCATGCTGTAACCACTGTGCATAAAAATTTGGAAACATGGCATACAGTGTATCATTTGCTGTCTAAGTCATGTTTCCCATATTTTCCATTGCAAGATACAAGCCGGTTTGAGTGTTTGGGGCACATTTTAGCTAAAATCATCCTACGGGGCCTAAATGCTTATGCTAAAGCCTGCCTATTTTGAATGGCGTAGTGGTCACTGCAACCTCCAAAAAAATCAGGACTTACTACCCCAATAACCTGCTAACTCACCCCTAAAATACTTACTTATTCACACTATTTTGTTCATTTGACTTGTTTCTAATTTGAAATGCCCATTTTTGTGGGGCCAGAAAGGTGCGTCTTTAAAAGGCGATTTCTACGATACCCCACTTTTGCGCGTCGGACCGCGACTTTTTCCGGAAACGCTGAAAAACCGCAATTTTCAGGAGAAACGAGACGTACATCCTCCCCCTCTGCCGCCCACCCACCCAACTGACAGCCAGCCAGCAGACAAGCACAGAGAGTTCCGTGGGTCTGTCTGTGATGTCATAAAGGGCCTGCTGATCAATGGCCAGCTCTCTGATTGGCTGCTGTGTTTGATTGACAGATTGAATCTGGCAGCTGATTGGCTGTCTACCCTAAAGTGCATTACACACCCCTGATGGTACCACTGGCTAAGACTCCACCTCAGCTCATTGATTAATTATAAATTTAGAACAAATGATGGATGAAAGCAGGCAGGCCGGCCATTTTTTTCACGCTCATTGGACTTGTTTAATGCAATGCACCTTTGTATATTCACATGCATTCGCTTCATGCTGTAACCACTGTGCATAAAAATTTGAAAACATGGCATACAGTGTATCATTTGCTGTCTAAGTCATGTTTCCCATATTTTCCATTGCAAGATACAAGCCGGTTTGAGTGTTTGGGGCACAGTTTAGCTAAAATCATCCTACGGGGCCTAACTGCTTATGCTAAAGCCTGCCTATTTTGAATGGCGTAGTGGTCAATGCAACCTCCAAAAAAATCAGGACTTACTACCCCAATAACCTGCTAACTCACCCCTGAAATACTTACTTATTCACACTATTTTGTTCATTTGACTTGTTTCTAATTTGAAATGCCCATTTTTGTGGGGCCAGAAAGGTGCGTCTTTAAAAGGCGATTTCTACGATACCCCACTTTTGCGCGTCGGACCGCGACTTTTTCCGGAAACGCCGAAAAACCGCAATTTTCAGGAGAAACGAGACGTACATCCTCCCCCTCTGCCGCCCACCCACCCAACTGACAGCCAGCCAGCAGACAAGCACAGAGAGTTCCGTGGGTCTGTCTGTGATGTCATAAAGGGCCTGCTGATCAATGGCCAGCTCTCTGATTGGCTGCTGTGTTTGATTGACAGATTGAATCTGGCAGCTGATTGGCTGTCTACCCTAAAGTGCATTACACACCCCTGATGGTACCACTGGCTAAGACTCCACCTCAGCTCATTGATTAATTATAAATTTAGAACAAATGATGGATGAAAGCAGGCAGGCCGGCCATTTTTTTCACGCTCATTGGACTTGTTTAATGCAATGCACCTGTGTATATTCACATGCATTCACTTCATGCTGTAACCACTGTGCATAAAAATTTGGAAACATGGCATACAGTGTATCATTTGCTGTCTAAGTCATGTTTCCCATATTTTCCATTGCAAGATACAAGCCGGTTTGAGTGTTTGGGGCACATTTTAGCTAAAATCATCCTACGGGGCCTAAATGCTTATGCTAAAGCCTGCCTATTTTGAATGGCGTAGTGGTCACTGCAACCTCCAAAAAAATCAGGACTTACTACCCCAATAACCTGCTAACTCACCCCTGAAATACTTACTTATTCACACTATTTTGTTCATTTGACTTGTTTCTAATTTGAAATGCCCATTTTTGTGGGGCCAGAAAGGTGCGTCTTTAAAAGGCGATTTCTACGATACCCCACTTTTGCGCGTCGGACCGCGACTTTTTCCGGAAACGCTGAAAAACCGCAATTTTCAGGAGAAACGAGACGTACATCCTCCCCCTCTGCCGCCCACCCACCCAACTGACAGCCAGCCAGCAGACAAGCACAGAGAGTTCCGTGGGTCTGTCTGTGATGTCATAAAGGGCCTGCTGATCAATGGCCAGCTCTCTGATTGGCTGCTGTGTTTGATTGACAGATTGAATCTGGCAGCTGATTGGCTGTCTACCCTAAAGTGCATTACACACCCCTGATGGTACCACTGGCTAAGACTCCACCTCAGCTCATTGATTAATTATAAATTTAGAACAAATGATGGATGAAAGCAGGCAGGCCGGCCATTTTTTTCACGCTCATTGGACTTGTTTAATGCAATGCACCTGTGTATATTCACATGCATTCACTTCATGCTGTAACCACTGTGCATAAAAATTTGGAAACATGGCATACAGTGTATCATTTGCTGTCTAAGTCATGTTTCCCATATTTTCCATTGCAAGATACAAGCCGGTTTGAGTGTTTGGGGCACATTTTAGCTAAAATCATCCTACGGGGCCTAACTGCTTATGCCAAAGCCTGCCTATTTTGAATGGCGTAGTGGTCAATGCAACCTCCAAAAAAATCAGGACTTACTACCCCAATAACCTGCTAACTCACCCCTGAAATACTTACTTATTCACACTATTTTGTTCATTTGACTTGTTTCTAATTTGAAATGCCCATTTTTGTGGGGCCAGAAAGGTGCGTCTTTAAAAGGCGATTTCTACGATACCCCACTTTTGCGCGTCGGACCGTGACTTTTTCCGGAAACGCCGAAAAACCGCAATTTTCAGGAGAAACGAGACGTACATCCTCCCCCTCTGCCGCCCACCCACCCAACTGACAGCCAGCCAGCAGACAAGCACAGAGAGTTCCGTGGGTCTGTCTGTGATGTCATAAAGGGCCTGCTGATCAATGGCCAGCTCTCTGATTGGCTGCTGTGTTTGATTGACAGATTGAATCTGGCAGCTGATTGGCTGTCTACCCTAAAGTGCATTACACACCCCTGATGGTACCACTGGCTAAGACTCCACCTCAGCTCATTGATAAATTATAAATTTAGAACAAATGATGGATGAAAGCAGGCAGGCCGGCCATTTTTTTCACGCTCATTGGACTTGTTTAATGCAATGCACCTGTGTATATTCACATGCATTCACTTCATGCTGTAACCACTGTGCATAAAAATTTGGAAACATGGCATACAGTGTATCATTTGCTGTCTAAGTCATGTTTCCCATATTTTCCATTGCAAGATACAAGCCGGTTTGAGTGTTTGGGGCACATTTTAGCTAAAATCATCCTACGGGGCCTAAATGCTTATGCTAAAGCCTGCCTATTTTGAATGGCGTAGTGGTCACTGCAACCTCCAAAAAAATCAGGACTTACTACCCCAATAACCTGCTAACTCACCCCTAAAATACTTACTTATTCACACTATTTTGTTCATTTGACTTGTTTCTAATTTGAAATGCCCATTTTTGTGGGGCCAGAAAGGTGCGTCTTTAAAAGGCGATTTCTACGATACCCCACTTTTGCGCGTCGGACCGCGACTTTTTCCGGAAACGCTGAAAAACCGCAATTTTCAGGAGAAACGAGACGTACATCCTCCCCCTCTGCCGCCCACCCACCCAACTGACAGCCAGCCAGCAGACAAGCACAGAGAGTTCCGTGGGTCTGTCTGTGATGTCATAAAGGGCCTGCTGATCAATGGCCAGCTCTCTGATTGGCTGCTGTGTTTGATTGACAGATTGAATCTGGCAGCTGATTGGCTGTCTACCCTAAAGTGCATTACACACCCCTGATGGTACCACTGGCTAAGACTCCACCTCAGCTCATTGATTAATTATAAATTTAGAACAAATGATGGATGAAAGCAGGCAGGCCGGCCATTTTTTTCACGCTCATTGGACTTGTTTAATGCAATGCACCTTTGTATATTCACATGCATTCGCTTCATGCTGTAACCACTGTGCATAAAAATTTGAAAACATGGCATACAGTGTATCATTTGCTGTCTAAGTCATGTTTCCCATATTTTCCATTGCAAGATACAAGCCGGTTTGAGTGTTTGGGGCACAGTTTAGCTAAAATCATCCTACGGGGCCTAACTGCTTATGCTAAAGCCTGCCTATTTTAAATGGCGTAGTGGTCAATGCAACCTCCAAAAAAATCAGGACTTACTACCCCAATAACCTGCTAACTCACCCCTGAAATACTTACTTATTCACACTATTTTGTTCATTTGACTTGTTTCTAATTTGAAATGCCCATTTTTGTGGGGCCAGAAAGGTGCGTCTTTAAAAGGCGATTTCTACGATACCCCACTTTTGCGCGTAGGACCGCGACTTTTTCCGGAAACGCCGAAAAACCGCAATTTTCAGGAGAAACGAGACGTACATCCTCCCCCTCTGCCGCCCACCCACCCAACTGACAGCCAGCCAGCAGACAAGCACAGAGAGTTCCGTGGGTCTGTCTGTGATGTCATAAAGGGCCTGCTGATCAATGGCCAGCTCTCTGATTGGCTGCTGTGTTTGATTGACAGATTGAATCTGGCAGCTGATTGGCTGTCTACCCTAAAGTGCATTACACACCCCTGATGGTACCACTGGCTAAGACTCCACCTCAGCTCATTGATTAATTATAAATTTAGAACAAATGATGGATGAAAGCAGGCAGGCCGGCCATTTTTTTCACGCTCATTGGACTTGTTTAATGCAATGCACCTGTGTATATTCACATGCATTCACTTCATGCTGTAACCACTGTGCATAAAAATTTGGAAACATGGCATACAGTGTATCATTTGCTGTCTAAGTCATGTTTCCCATATTTTCCATTGCAAGATACAAGCCGGTTTGAGTGTTTGGGGCACATTTTAGCTAAAATCATCCTACGGGGCCTAAATGCTTATGCTAAAGCCTGCCTATTTTGAATGGCGTAGTGGTCACTGCAACCTCCAAAAAAATCAGGACTTACCACCCCAATAACCTGCTAACTCACCCCTGAAATACTTACTTATTCACACTATTTTGTTCATTTGACTTGTTTCTAATTTGAAATGCCCATTTTTGTGGGGCCAGAAAGGTGCGTCTTTAAAAGGCGATTTCTACGATACCCCACTTTTGCGCGTCGGACCGCGACTTTTTCCGGAAACGCTGAAAAACCGCAATTTTCAGGAGAAACGAGACGTACATCCTCCCCCTCTGCCGCCCACCCACCCAACTGACAGCCAGCCAGCAGACAAGCACAGAGAGTTCCGTGGGTCTGTCTGTGATGTCATAAAGGGCCTGCTGATCAATGGCCAGCTCTCTGATTGGCTGCTGTGTTTGATTGACAGATTGAATCTGGCAGCTGATTGGCTGTCTACCCTAAAGTGCATTACACACCCCTGATGGTACCACTGGCTAAGACTCCACCTCAGCTCATTGATTAATTATAAATTTAGAACAAATGATGGATGAAAGCAGGCAGGCCGGCCATTTTTTTCACGCTCATTGGACTTGTTTAATGCAATGCACCTTTGTATATTCACATGCATTCGCTTCATGCTGTAACCACTGTGCATAAAAATTTGGAAACATGGCATACAGTGTATCATTTGCTGTCTAAGTCATGTTTCCCATATTTTCCATTGCAAGATACAAGCCGGTTTGAGTGTTTGGGGCACATTTTAGCTAAAATCATCCTACGGGGCCTAACTGCTTATGCCAAAGCCTGCCTATTTTGAATGGCGTAGTGGTCAATGCAAAATCCAAAAAAATCAGGACTTACTACCCCAATAACCTGCTAACTCACCCCTGAAATACTTACTTATTCACACTATTTTGTTCATTTGACTTGTTTCTAATTTGAAATGCCCATTTTTGTGGGGCCAGAAAGGTGCGTCTTTAAAAGGCGATTTCTACGATACCCCACTTTTGCGCGTCGGACCGCAACTTTTTCCGGAAACGCCGAAAAACCGCAATTTTCAGGAGAAACGAGACGTACATCCTCCCCCTCTGCCGCCCACCCACCCAACTGACAGCCAGCCAGCAGACAAGCACAGAGAGTTCCGTGGGTCTGTCTGTGATGTCATAAAGGGCCTGCTGATCAATGGCCAGCTCTCTGATTGGCTGCTGTGTTTGATTGACAGATTGAATCTGGCAGCTGATTGGCTGTCTACCCTAAAGTGCATTACACACCCCTGATGGTACCACTGGCTAAGACTCCACCTCAGCTCATTGATTAATTATAAATTTAGAACAAATGATGGATGAAAGCAGGCAGGCCGGCCATTTTTTTCACGCTCATTGGACTTGTTTAATGCAATGCACCTTTGTATATTCACATGCATTCGCTTCATGCTGTAACCACTGTGCATAAAAATTTGGAAACATGGCATACAGTGTATCATTTGCTGTCTAAGTCATGTTTCCCATATTTTCCATTGCAAGATACAAGCCGGTTTGAGTGTTTGGGGCACATTTTAGCTAAAATCATCCTACGGGGCCTAACTGCTTATGCCAAAGCCTGCCTATTTTGAATGGCGTAGTGGTCACTGCAACCTCCAAAAAAATCAGGACTTACTACCCCAATAACCTGCTAACTCACCCCTGAAATACTTACTTATTCACACTATTTTGTTCATTTGACTTGTTTCTAATTTGAAATGCCCATTTTTGTGGGGCCAGAAAGGTGCGTCTTTAAAAGGCGATTTCTACAATACCCCACTTTTGCGCGTCGGACCGCGACTTTTTCCGGAAACGCTGAAAAACCGCAATTTTCAGGAGAAACGAGACGTACATCCTCCCCCTCTGCCGCCCACCCACCCAACTGACAGCCAGCCAGCAGACAAGCACAGAGAGTTCCGTGGGTCTGTCTGTGATGTCATAAAGGGCCTGCTGATCAATGGCCAGCTCTCTGATTGGCTGCTGTGTTTGATTGACAGATTGAATCTGGCAGCTGATTGGCTGTCTACCCTAAAGTGCATTACACACCCCTGATGGTACCACTGGCTAAGACTCCACCTCAGCTCATTGATTAATTATAAATTTAGAACAAATGATGGATGAAAGCAGGCAGGCCGGACATTTTTTTCACGCTCATTGGACTTGTTTAATGCAATGCACCTTTGTATATTCACATGCATTCGCTTCATGCTGTAACCACTGTGCATAAAAATTTGGAAACATGGCATACAGTGTATCATTTGCTGTCTAAGTCATGTTTCCCATATTTTCCATTGCAAGATACAAGCCGGTTTGAGTGTTTGGGGAACATTTTAGCTAAAATCATCCTACGGGGCCTAACTGCTTATGCCAAAGCCTGCCTATTTTGAATGGCGTAGTGGTCAATGCAAAATCCAAAAAAATCAGGACTTACTACCCCAATAACCTGCTAACTCACACCTGAAATACTTACTTATTCACACTATTTTGTTCATTTGACTTGTTTCTAATTTGAAATGCCCATTTTTGTGGGGCCAGAAAGGTGCGTCTTTAAAAGGCGATTTCTACGATACCCCACTTTTGCGCGTCGGACCGCGACTTTTTCCGGAAACGCCGAAAAACCGCAATTTTCAGGAGAAACGAGACGTACATCCTCCCCCTCTGCCGCCCACCCACCCAACTGACAGCCAGCCAGCAGACAAGCACAGAGAGTTCCGTGGGTCTGTCTGTGATGTCATAAAGGGCCTGCTGATCAATGGCCAGCTCTCTGATTGGCTGCTGTGTTTGATTGACAGATTGAATCTGGCAGCTGATTGGCTGTCTACCCTAAAGTGCATTACACACCCCTGATGGTACCACTGGCTAAGACTCCACCTCAGCTCATTGATTAATTATAAATTTAGAACAAATGATGGATGAAAGCAGGCAGGCCGGCCATTTTTTTCACGCTCATTGGACTTGTTTAATGCAATGCACCTTTGTATATTCACATGCATTCGCTTCATGCTGTAACCACTGTGCATAAAAATTTGGAAACATGGCATACAGTGTATCATTTGCTGTCTAAGTCATGTTTCCCATATTTTCCATTGCAAGATACAAGCCGGTTTGAGTGTTTGGGGCACATTTTAGCTAAAATCATCCTACGGGGCCTAACTGCTTATGCCAAAGCCTGCCTATTTTGAATGGCGTAGTGGTCAATGCAAAATCCAAAAAAATCAGGACTTACTACCCCAATAACCTGCTAACTCACCCCTGAAATACTTACTTATTCACACTATTTTGTTCATTTGACTTGTTTCTAATTTGAAATGCCCATTTTTGTGGGGCCAGAAAGGTGCGTCTTTAAAAGGCGATTTCTACGATACCCCACTTTTGCGCGTCGGACCGCGACTTTTTCCGGAAACGCCGAAAAACCGCAATTTTCAGGAGAAACGAGACGTACATCCTCCCCCTCTGCCGCCCACCCACCCAACTGACAGCCAGCCAGCAGACAAGCACAGAGAGTTCCGTGGGTCTGTCTGTGATGTCATAAAGGGCCTGCTGATCAATGGCCAGCTCTCTGATTGGCTGCTGTGTTTGATTGACAGATTGAATCTGGCAGCTGATTGGCTGTCTACCCTAAAGTGCATTACACACCCCTGATGGTACCACTGGCTAAGACTCCACCTCAGCTCATTGATTAATTATAAATTTAGAACAAATGATGGATGAAAGCAGGCAGGCCGGCCATTTTTTTCACGCTCATTGGACTTGTTTAATGCAATGCACCTTTGTATATTCACATGCATTCGCTTCATGCTGTAACCACTGTGCATAAAAATTTGGAAACATGGCATACAGTGTATCATTTGCTGTCTAAGTCATGTTTCCCATATTTTCCATTGCAAGATACAAGCCGGTTTGAGTGTTTGGGGCACATTTTAGCTAAAATCATCCTACGGGGCCTAACTGCTTATGCCAAAGCCTGCCTATTTTGAATGGCGTAGTGGTCACTGCAACCTCCAAAAAAATCAGGACTTACTACCCCAATAACCTGCTAACTCACCCCTGAAATACTTACTTATTCACACTATTTTGTTCATTTGACTTGTTTCTAATTTGAAATGCCCATTTTTGTGGGGCCAGAAAGGTGCGTCTTTAAAAGGCAATTTCTACAATACCCCACTTTTGCGCGTCGGACCGCGACTTTTTCCGGAAACGCAGAAAAACCGCAATTTTCAGGAGAAACGAGACGTACATCCTCCCCCTCTGCCGCCCACCCACCCAACTGACAGCCAGCCAGCAGACAAGCACAGAGAGTTCCGTGGGTCTGTCTGTGATGTCATAAAGGGCCTGCTGATCAATGGCCAGCTCTCTGATTGGCTGCTGTGTTTGATTGACAGATTGAATCTGGCAGCTGATTGGCTGTCTACCCTAAAGTGCATTACACACCCCTGATGGTACCACTGGCTAAGACTCCACCTCAGCTCATTGATTAATTATAAATTTAGAACAAATGATGGATGAAAGCAGGCAGGCCGGACATTTTTTTCACGCTCATTGGACTTGTTTAATGCAATGCACCTTTGTATATTCACATGCATTCGCTTCATGCTGTAACCACTGTGCATAAAAATTTGGAAACATGGCATACAGTGTATCATTTGCTGTCTAAGTCATGTTTCCCATATTTTCCATTGCAAGATACAAGCCGGTTTGAGTGTTTGGGGCACATTTTAGCTAAAATCATCCTACGGGCCCTAACTGCTTATGCTAAAGCCTGCCTATTTTGAATGGCGTAGTGGTCACTGCAACCTCCAAAAAAATCAGGACTTACTACCCCAATAACCTGCTAACTCACCCCTGAAATACTTACTTATTCACACTATTTTGTTCATTTGACTTGTTTCTAATTTGAAATGCCCATTTTTGTGGGGCCAGAAAGGTGCGTCTATAAAAGGCGATTTCTACGATACCCCACTTTTGCGCGTCGGACCGTGACTTTTTCCGGAAACGCCGAAAAACCGCAATTTTCAGGAGAAACGAGACGTACATCCTCCCCCTCTGCCGCCCACCCACCCAACTGACAGCCAGCCAGCAGACAAGCACAGAGAGTTCCGTGGGTCTGTCTGTGATGTCATAAAGGGCCTGCTGATCAATGGCCAGCTCTCTGATTGGCTGCTGTGTTTGATTGACAGATTGAATCTGGCAGCTGATTGGCTGTCTACCCTAAAGTGCATTACACACCCCTGATGGTACCACTGGCTAAGACTCCACCTCAGCTCATTGATTAATTATAAATTTAGAACAAATGATGGATGAAAGCAGGCAGGCCGGCCATTTTTTTCACGCTCATTGGACTTGTTTAATGCAATGCACCTTTGTATATTCACATGCATTCGCTTCATGCTGTAACCACTGTGCATAAAAATTTGGAAACATGGCATACAGTGTATCATTTGCTGTCTAAGTCATGTTTCCCATATTTTCCATTACAAGATACAAGCCGGTTTGAGTGTTTGGGGCACATTTTAGCTAAAATCATCCTACGGGCCCTAACTGCTTATGCTAAAGCCTGCCTATTTTGAATGGCGTAGTGGTCACTGCAACCTCCAAAAAAATCAGGACTTACTACCCCAATAACCTGCTAACTCACCCCTGAAATACTTACTTATTCACACTATTTTGTTCATTTGACTTGTTTCTAATTTGAAATGCCCATTTTTGTGGGGCCAGAAAGGTGCGTCTATAAAAGGCGATTTCTACGATACCCCACTTTTGCGCGTCGGACCGTGACTTTTTCCGGAAACGCTGAAAAACTGCAATTTTCAGGAGAAACGAGACGTACATCCTCCCCCTCTGCCGCCCACCCACCCAACTGACAGCCAGCCAGCAGACAAGCACAGAGAGTTCCGTGGGTCTGTCTGTGATGTCATAAAGGGCCTGCTGATCAATGGCCAGCTCTCTGATTGGCTGCTGTGTTTGATTGACAGATTGAATCTGGCAGCTGATTGGCTGTCTACCCTAAAGTGCATTACACACCCCTGATGGTACCACTGGCTAAGACTCCACCTCAGCTCATTGATTAATTATAAATTTAGAACAAATGATGGATGAAAGCAGGCAGGCCGGCCATTTTTTTCACGCTCATTGGACTTGTTTAATGCAATGCACCTTTGTATATTCACATGCATTCGCTTCATGCTGTAACCACTGTGCATAAAAATTTGGAAACATGGCATACAGTGTATCATTTGCTGTCTAAGTCATGTTTCCCATATTTTCCATTGCAAGATACAAGCCGGTTTGAGTGTTTGGGGAACATTTTAGCTAAAATCATCCTACGGGGCCTAACTGCTTATTCTAAAGCCTGCCTATTTTGAATGGCGTAGTGGTCACTGCAACCTCCAAAAAAATCAGGACTTACTACCCCAATAACCTGCTAACTCACCCCTGAAATACTTACTTATTCACACTATTTTGTTCATTTGACTTGTTTCTAATTTGAAATGCCCATTTTTGTGGGGCCAGAAAGGTGCGTCTTTAAAAGGCGATTTCTACGATACCCCACTTTTGCGCGTCGGACCGCGACTTTTTCCGGAAACGCCGAAAAACCGCAATTTTCAGGAGAAACGAGACGTTCATCCTCCCCTCTGCCGCCCACCCACCCAACTGACAGCCAGCCAGCAGACAAGCACAGAGAGTTCCGTGGGTCTGTCTGTGATGTCATAAAGGGCCTGCTGATCAATGGCCAGCTCTCTGATTGGCTGCTGTGTTTGATTGACAGATTGAATCTGGCAGCTGATTGGCTGTCTACCCTAAAGTGCATTACACACCCCTGATGGTACCACTGGCTAAGACTCTACCTCAGCTCATTGATTAATTATAAATTTAGAACAAATGATGGATGAAAACAGGCAGGCCGGCCATTTTTTTCACGCTCATTGGACTTGTTTAATGCAATGCACCTTTGTATATTCACATGCATTCGCTTCATGCTGTAACCACTGTGCATAAAAATTTGGAAACATGGCATACAGTGTATCATTTGCTGTCTAAGTCATGTTTCCCATATTTTCCATTGCAAGATACAAGCCGGTTTGAGTGTTTGGGGCACATTTTAGCTAAAATCATCCTACGGGGCCTAACTGCTTATGCTAAAGCCTGCCTATTTTGAATGGCGTAGTGGTCACTGCAACCTCCAAAAAAATCAGGACTTACTACCCCAATAACCTGCTAACTCACCCCTGAAATACTTACTTATTCACACTATTTTGTTCATTTGACTTGTTTCTAATTTGAAATGCCCATTTTTGTGGGGCCAGAAAGGTGCGTCTTTAAAAGGCGATTTCTACGATACCCCACTTTTGCGCGTCGGACCGCGACTTTTTCCGGAAACGCAGAAAAAACGCAATTTTCAGGAGAAACGAGACGTACATCCTCCCCCTCTGCCGCCCACCCACCCAACTGACAGCCAGCCAGCAGACAAGCACAGAGAGTTCCGTGGGTCTGTCTGTGATGTCATAAAGGGCCTGCTGATCAATGGCCAGCTCTCTGATTGGCTGCTGTGTTTGATTGACAGATTGAATCTGGCAGCTGATTGGTTGTCTACCCTAAAGTGCATTACACACCCCTGATGGTACCACTGGCTAAGACTCCACCTCAGCTCATTGATTAATTATAAATTTAGAACAAACGATGGATGAAAGCAGGCAGGCCGGCCATTTTTTTCACGCTCATTAGACTTGTTTAATGCAATGCACCTTTGTATATTTACATGCATTCGCTTCATGCTGTAACCACTGTGCATAAAAATTTGGAAACATGGCATACAGTGTATCATTTGCTGTCTAAGTCATGTTTCCCATATTTTCCATTGCAAGATACAAGCCGGTTTGAGTGTTTGGGGCACATTTTAGCTAAAATCATCCTACGGGGCCTAACTGCTTATGCTAAAGCCTGCCTATTTTGAATGGCGTAGTGGTCACTGCAACCTCCAAAAAAATCAGGACTTACTACCCCAATAACCTGCTAACTCACCCCTGAAATACTTACTTATTCACACTATTTTGTTCATTTGACTTGTTTCTAATTTGAAATGCCCATTTTTGTGGGGCCAGAAAGGTGCGTCTTTAAAAGGCGATTTCTACGATACCCCACTTTTGCGCGTCGGACCGCGACTTTTTCCGGAAACGCCGAAAAACCGCAATTTTCAGGAGAAACGAGACGTACATCCTCCCCCTCTGCCGCCCACCCACCCAACTGACAGCCAGCCAGCAGACAAGCACAGAGAGTTCCATGGGTCTGTCTGTGATGTCATAAAGGGCCTGCTGATCAATGGCCAGCTCTCTGATTGGCTGCTGTGTTTGAATGACAGATTGAATCTGGCAGCTGATTGGCTGTCTACCCTAAAGTGAATTACACACCCCTGATGGTACCACTGGCTAAGACTCCACCTCAGCTCATTGATTAATTATAAATTTAGAACAAATGATGGATGAAAGCAGGCAGGCCGGCAATTTTTTTTTACGCTCATTGGACTTGTTTAATGCAATGCACCTTTGTATATTCACATGCATTCGCTTCATGCTGTAACCACTGTGCATAAAAATTTGGAAACATGGCATACAGTGTATCATTTGCTGTCTAAGTCATGTTTCCCATATTTTCGATTGCAAGATACAAGCCGGTTTGAGTGTTTGGGGCACATTTTAGCTAAAATCATCCTACGGGGCCTAACTGCTTATGCTAAAGCCTGCCTATTTTGAATGGCGTAGTGGTCACTGCAACCTCCAAAAAAATCAGGACTTACTACCCCAATAACCTGCTAACTCACCCCTGAAATACTTACTTATTCACACTATTTTGTTCATTTGACTTGTTTCTAATTTGAAATGCCCATTTTTGTGGGGCCAGAAAGGTGCGTCTTTAAAAGGCGATTTCTACGATACCCCACTTTTGCGCGTCGGACCGCGACTTTTTCCGGAAACGCCGAAAAACCGCAATTTTCAGGAGAAACGAGACGTACATCCTCCCCCTCTGCCGCCCACCCACCCAACTGACAGCCAGCCAGCAGACAAGCATAGAGAGTTCCGTGGGTCTGTCTGTGATGTCATAAAGGGCCTGCTGATCAATGGCCAGCTCTCTGATTGGCTGCTGTGTTTGATTGACAGATTGAATCTGGCAGCTGATTGGCTGTCTACCCTAAAGTGCATTACACACCCCTGATGGTACCACTGGCTAAGACTCCACCTCAGCTCATTGATTAATTATAAATTTAGAACAAATGATGGATGAAAGCAGGCAGGCAGGTCATTTTTTTCACGCTCATTGGACTTGTTTAATGCAATGCACCTTTGTATATTTACATGCATTCGCTTCATGCTGTAACCACTGTGCATACAAATTTGGAAACATGGCATACAGTGTATCATTTGCTGTCTAAGTCATGTTTCCCATATTTTCCATTGCAAGATACAAGCCGGTTTGAGTGTTTGGGGCACATTTTAGCTAAAATCATCCTACGGGGCCTAACTGCTTATGCTAAAGCCTGCCTATTTTAAATGGCGTAGTGGTCACTGCAACCTCCAAAAAAATCAGGACTTACTACCCCAATAACCTGCTAACTCACCCCTGAAATACTTACTTATTCACACTATTTTGTTCATTTGACTTGTTTCTAATTTGAAATGCCCATTTTTGTGGGGCCAGAAAGGTGCGTCTTTAAAAGGCGATTTCTACGATACCCCACTTTTGCGCGTCGGACCGCGACTTGTTCCGGAAACGCCGAAAAACCGCAATTTTCAGAAGAAACGAGACGTACATCCTCCCCCTCTGCCGCCCACCCACCCAACTGACAGCCAGCCAGCAGACAAGCACAGAGAGTTCCGTGGGTCTGTCTGTGATGTCATAAAGGGCCTGCTGATCAATGGCCAGCTCTCTGATTGGCTGCTGTGTTTGATTGACAGATTGAATCTGGCAGCTGATTGGCTGTCTACCCTAAAGTGCATTACACACCCCTGATGGTACCACTGGCTAAGACTCCACCTCAGCTCATTGATTAATTATAAATTTAGAACAAATGATGGATGAAAGCAGGCAGGCCGGCCATTTTTTCACGCTCATTGGACTTGTTTAATGCAATGCACCTTTGTATATTCACATGCATTCGCTTCATGCTGTAACCACTGTGCATACAAATTTGGAAACATGGCATACAGTGTATCATTTGCTGTCTAAGTCATGTTTCCCATATTTTCCATTGCAAGATACAAGCCGGTTTGAGTGTTTGGGGCACATTATAGCTAAAATCATCCTACGGGGCATAACTGCTTATGCTAAAGCCTGCCTATTTTGAATGGCGTAGTGGTCACTGCAACCTCCAAAAAAATCAGGACTTACTACCCCAATAACCTGCTAACTCACCCCTGAAATACTTACTTATTCACACTATTTTGTTCATTTGACTTGTTTCTAATTAGAAATGCCCATTTTTGTGGGGCCAGAAAGGTGCGTCTTTAAAAGGCGATTTCTACGATACCCCACTTTTGCGCGTCGGACCGCGACTTTTTCCGGAAACGCCAAAAAACCGCAATTTTCAGGAGAAACGAGACGTACATCCTCCCCCTCTGCCGCCCACCCACCCAACTGACAGCCAGCCAGCAGACAAGCACAGAGAGTTCCGTGGGTCTGTCTGTGATGTCATAAAGGGCCTGCTGATCAATGGCCAGCTCTCTGATTGGCTGCTGTGTTTGATTGACAGATTGAATCTGGCAGCTGATTGGCTGTCTACCCTAAAGTGCATTACACACCCCTGATGGTACCACTGGCTAAGACTCCACCTCAGCTCATTGATTAATTATAAATTTAGAACAAATGATGGATGAAAGCAGGCAGGCCGTCCATTTTTTTCACGCTCATTGGACTTGTTTAATGCAATGCACCTTTGTATATTCACATGCATTCGCTTCATGCTGTAACCACTGTGCATAAAAATTTGGAAACATGGCATACAGTGTATCATTTGCTGTCTAAGTCATGTTTCCCATATTTTCCATTGCAAGATACAAGCCGGTTTGAGTGTTTGGGGCACATTTTAGCTAAAATCATCCTACGGGGCCTAACTGCTTATGCTAAAGCCTGCCTATTTTGAATGGCGTAGTGGTCACTGCAACCTCCAAAAAAATCAGGACTTACTACCCCAATAACCTGCTAACTCACCCCTGAAATACTTACTTATTCACACTATTTTGTTCATTTGACTTGTTTCTAATTTGAAATTATCATTTTTGTGGGGCCAGAAAGGTGCGTCTTTAAAAGGCGATTTCTACGATACCCCACTTTTGCGCGTCGGACCGCGACTTTTTCCGGAAACGCCGAAAAACCGCAATTTTCAGGAGAAACGAGACGTACATCCTCCCCCTCTGCCGCCCACCCACCCAACTGACAGCCAGCCAGCAGACAAGCACAGAGAGTTCCGTGGGTCTGTCTGTGATGTCATAAAGGGCCTGCTGATCAATGGCCAGCTCTCTGATTGGCTGCTGTGTTTGATTGACAGATTGAATCTGGCAGCTGATTGGCTGTCTACCCTAAAGTGCATTACACACCCCTGATGGTACCACTGGCTAAGACTCCACCTCAGCTCATTGATTAATTATAAATTTAGAACAAATGATGGATGAAAGCAGGCAGGCCGGCCATTTTTTTCACGCTCATTGGACTTGTTTAATGGAATGCACCTTTGTATATTCACATGCATTCGCTTCATGCTGTAACCACTGTGCATACAAATTTGGAAACATGGCATACAGTGTATCATTTGCTGTCTAAGTCATGTTTCCCATATTTTCCATTGCAAGATACAAGCCGGTTTGAGTGTTTGGGGCACATTTTAGCTAAAATCATCCAACGGGGCCTAACTGCTTATGCTAAAGCCTGCCTATTTTGAATGGCGTAGTGGTCACTGCAACCTCCAAAAAAATCAGGACTTACTACCCCAATAACCTGCTAACTCACCCCTGAAATACTTACTTATTCACACTATTTTGTTCATTTGACTTGTTTCTAATTTGAAATGCCCATTTTTGTGGGGCCAGAAAGGTGCGTCTTTAAAAGGCGATTTCTACGATACCCCACATTTGCGCGTCGGACCGCAACTTTTTCCGGAAACGCCGAAAAACCGCAATTTTCAGGAGAAACGAGACGTACATCCTCCCCCTCTGCCGCCCACCCACCCAACTGACAGCCAGCCAGCAGACAAGCACAGAGAGTTCCGTGGGTCTGTCTGTGATGTCATAAAGGGCCTGCTGATCAATGGCCAGCTCTCTGATTGGCTGCTGTGTTTGATTGACAGATTGAATCTGGCAGCTGATTGGCTGTCTACCCTAAAGTGCATTACACACCCCTGATGGTACCACTGGCTAAGACTCCACCTCAGCTCATTGATTAATTATAAATTTAGAACAAATGATGGATGAAAGCAGGCAAGCCGGCCATTTTTTTCACGCTCATTGGACTTGTTTAATGCAATGCACCTGTGTATATTCACATGCATTCACTTCATGCTGTAACCACTGTGCATACAAATTTGGAAACATGGCATACAGTGTATCATTTGCTGTCTAAGTCATGTTTCCCATATTTTCCATTGCAAGATACAAGCCGGTTTGAGTGTTTGGGGCACATTTTAGCTAAAATCATCCTACGGGGCCTAAATGCTTATGCTAAAGCCTGCCTATTTTGAATGGCGTAGTGGTCACTGCAACCTCCAAAAAAATCAGGACTTACTACCCCAATAACCTGCTAACTCACCCCTGAAATACTTACTTATTCACACTATTTTGTTCATTTGACTTGTTTCTAATTTGAAATGCCCATTTTTGTGGGGCCAGAAAGGTGCGTCTTTAAAAGGCGATTTCTACGATACCCCACTTTTGCGCGTCGGACCGCGACTTTTTCCGGAAACGCTGAAAAACCGCAATTTTCAGGAGAAACGAGACGTACATCCTCCCCCTCTGCCGCCCACCCACCCAACTGACAGCCAGCCAGCAGACAAGCACAGAGAGTTCCGTGGGTCTGTCTGTGATGTCATAAAGGGCCTGCTGATCAATGGCCAGCTCTCTGATTGGCTGCTGTGTTTGATTTGACAGATTGAATCTGGCAGCTGATTGGCTGTCTACCCTAAAGTGCATTACACACCCCTGATGGTACCACTGGCTAAGACTCCACCTCAGCTCATTGATTAATTATAAATTTAGAACAAATGATGGATGAAAGCAGGCAGGCCGGCCATTTTTTTCACGCTCATTGGACTTGTTTAATGCAATGCACCTTTGTATATTCACATGCATTCGCTTCATGCTGTAACCACTGTGCATAAAAATTTGGAAACATGGCATACAGTGTATCATTTGCTGTCTAAGTCATGTTTCCCATATTTTCCATTGCAAGATACAAGCCGGTTTGAGTGTTTGGGGCACATTTTAGCTAAAATCATCCTACGGGCCCTAACTGCTTATGCTAAAGCCTGCCTATTTTGAATGGCGTAGTGGTCACTGCAACCTCCAAAAAAATCAGGACTTACTACCCCAATAACCTGCTAACTCACCCCTGAAATACTTACTTATTCACACTATTTTGTTCATTTGACTTGTTTCTAATTTGAAATGCCCATTTTTGTGGGGCCAGAAAGGTGCGTCTATAAAAGGCGATTTCTACGATACCCCACTTTTGCGCGTCGGACCGTGACTTTTTCCGGAAACGCCGAAAAACCGCAATTTTCAGGAGAAACGAGACGTACATCCTCCCCCTCTGCCGCCCACCCACCCAACTGACAGCCAGCCAGCAGACAAGCACAGAGAGTTCCGTGGGTCTGTCTGTGATGTCATAAAGGGCCTGCTGATCAATGGCCAGCTCTCTGATTGGCTGCTGTGTTTGATTGACAGATTGAATCTGGCAGCTGATTGGCTGTCTACCCTAAAGTGCATTACACACCCCTGATGGTACCACTGGCTAAGACTCCACCTCAGCTCATTGATTAATTATAAATTTAGAACAAATGATGGATGAAAGCAGGCAGGCCGGCCATTTTTTTCACGCTCATTGGACTTGTTTAATGCAATGCACCTTTGTATATTCACATGCATTCGCTTCATGCTGTAACCACTGTGCATAAAAATTTGGAAACATGGCATACAGTGTATCATTTGCTGTCTAAGTCATGTTTCCCATATTTTCCATTGCAAGATACAAGCCGGTTTGAGTGTTTGGGGCACATTTTAGCTAAAATCATCCTACGGGCCCTAACTGCTTATGCTAAAGCCTGCCTATTTTGAATGGCGTAGTGGTCACTGCAACCTCCAAAAAAATCAGGACTTACTACCCCAATAACCTGCTAACTCACCCCTGAAATACTTACTTATTCACACTATTTTGTTCATTTGACTTGTTTCTAATTTGAAATGCCCATTTTTGTGGGGCCAGAAAGGTGCGTCTATAAAAGGCGATTTCTACGATACCCCACTTTTGCGCGTCGGACCGTGACTTTTTCCGGAAACGCTGAAAAACTGCAATTTTCAGGAGAAACGAGACGTACATCCTCCCCCTCTGCCGCCCACCCACCCAACTGACAGCCAGCCAGCAGACAAGCACAGAGAGTTCCGTGGGTCTGTCTGTGATGTCATAAAGGGCCTGCTGATCAATGGCCAGCTCTCTGATTGGCTGCTGTGTTTGATTGACAGATTGAATCTGGCAGCTGATTGGCTGTCTACCCTAAAGTGCATTACACACCCCTGATGGTACCACTGGCTAAGACTCCACCTCAGCTCATTGATTAATTATAAATTTAGAACAAATGATGGATGAAAGCAGGCAGGCCGGCCATTTTTTTCACGCTCATTGGACTTGTTTAATGCAATGCACCTTTGTATATTCACATGCATTCGCTTCATGCTGTAACCACTGTGCATAAAAATTTGGAAACATGGCATACAGTGTATCATTTGCTGTCTAAGTCATGTTTCCCATATTTTCCATTGCAAGATACAAGCCGGTTTGAGTGTTTGGGGAACATTTTAGCTAAAATCATCCTACGGGGCCTAACTGCTTATTCTAAAGCCTGCCTATTTTGAATGGCGTAGTGGTCACTGCAACCTCCAAAAAAATCAGGACTTACTACCCCAATAACCTGCTAACTCACCCCTGAAATACTTACTTATTCACACTATTTTGTTCATTTGACTTGTTTCTAATTTGAAATGCCCATTTTTGTGGGGCCAGAAAGGTGCGTCTTTAAAAGGCGATTTCTACGATACCCCACTTTTGCGCGTCGGACCGCGACTTTTTCCGGAAACGCCGAAAAACCGCAATTTTCAGGAGAAACGAGACGTTCATCCTCCCCTCTGCCGCCCACCCACCCAACTGACAGCCAGCCAGCAGACAAGCACAGAGAGTTCCGTGGGTCTGTCTGTGATGTCATAAAGGGCCTGCTGATCAATGGCCAGCTCTCTGATTGGCTGCTGTGTTTGATTGACAGATTGAATCTGGCAGCTGATTGGCTGTCTACCCTAAAGTGCATTACACACCCCTGATGGTACCACTGGCTAAGACTCCACCTCAGCTCATTGATTAATTATAAATTTAGAACAAATGATGGATGAAAACAGGCAGGCCGGCCATTTTTTTCACGCTCATTGGACTTGTTTAATGCAATGCACCTTTGTATATTCACATGCATTCGCTTCATGCTGTAACCACTGTGCATAAAAATTTGGAAACATGGCATACAGTGTATCATTTGCTGTCTAAGTCATGTTTCCCATATTTTCCATTGCAAGATACAAGCCGGTTTGAGTGTTTGGGGCACATTTTAGCTAAAATCATCCTACGGGGCCTAACTGCTTATGCTAAAGCCTGCCTATTTTGAATGGCGTAGTGGTCACTGCAACCTCCAAAAAAATCAGGACTTACTACCCCAATAACCTGCTAACTCACCCCTGAAATACTTACTTATTCACACTATTTTGTTCATTTGACTTGTTTCTAATTTGAAATGCCCATTTTTGTGGGGCCAGAAAGGTGCGTCTTTAAAAGGCGATTTCTACGATACCCCACTTTTGCGCGTCGGACCGCGACTTTTTCCGGAAACGCAGAAAAAACGCAATTTTCAGGAGAAACGAGACGTACATCCTCCCCCTCTGCCGCCCACCCACCCAACTGACAGCCAGCCAGCAGACAAGCACAGAGAGTTCCGTGGGTCTGTCTGTGATGTCATAAAGGGCCTGCTGATCAATGGCCAGCTCTCTGATTGGCTGCTGTGTTTGATTGACAGATTGAATCTGGCAGCTGATTGGTTGTCTACCCTAAAGTGCATTACACACCCCTGATGGTACCACTGGCTAAGACTCCACCTCAGCTCATTGATTAATTATAAATTTAGAACAAACGATGGATGAAAGCAGGCAGGCCGGCCATTTTTTTCACGCTCATTAGACTTGTTTAATGCAATGCACCTTTGTATATTTACATGCATTCGCTTCATGCTGTAACCACTGTGCATAAAAATTTGGAAACATGGCATACAGTGTATCATTTGCTGTCTAAGTCATGTTTCCCATATTTTCCATTGCAAGATACAAGCCGGTTTGAGTGTTTGGGGCACATTTTAGCTAAAATCATCCTACGGGGCCTAACTGCTTATGCTAAAGCCTGCCTATTTTGAATGGCGTAGTGGTCACTGCAACCTCCAAAAAAATCAGGACTTACTACCCCAATAACCTGCTAACTCACCCCTGAAATACTTACTTATTCACACTATTTTGTTCATTTGACTTGTTTCTAATTTGAAATGCCCATTTTTGTGGGGCCAGAAAGGTGCGTCTTTAAAAGGCGATTTCTACGATACCCCACTTTTGCGCGTCGGACCGCGACTTTTTCCGGAAACGCAGAAAAAACGCAATTTTCAGGAGAAACGAGACGTACATCCTCCCCCTCTGCCGCCCACCCACCCAACTGACAGCCAGCCAGCAGACAAGCACAGAGAGTTCCGTGGGTCTGTCTGTGATGTCATAAAGGGCCTGCTGATCAATGGCCAGCTCTCTGATTGGCTGCTGTGTTTGATTGACAGATTGAATCTGGCAGCTGATTGGTTGTCTACCCTAAAGTGCATTACACACCCCTGATGGTACCACTGGCTAAGACTCCACCTCAGCTCATTGATTAATTATAAATTTAGAACAAACGATGGATGAAAGCAGGCAGGCCGGCCATTTTTTTCACGCTCATTAGACTTGTTTAATGCAATGCACCTTTGTATATTTACATGCATTCGCTTCATGCTGTAACCACTGTGCATAAAAATTTGGAAACATGGCATACAGTGTATCATTTGCTGTCTAAGTCATGTTTCCCCTATTTTCCATTGCAAGATACAAGCCGGTTTGAGTGTTTGGGGCACATTTTAGCTAAAATCATCCTACGGGGCCTAACTGCTTATGCTAAAGCCTGCCTATTTTGAATGGCGTAGTGGTCACTGCAACCTCCAAAAAAATCAGGACTTACTACCCCAATAACCTGCTAACTCACCCCTGAAATACTTACTTATTCACACTATTTTGTTCATTTGACTTGTTTCTAATTTGAAATGCCCATTTTTGTGGGGCCAGAAAGGTGCGTCTTTAAAAGGCGATTTCTACGATACCCCACTTTTGCGCGTCGGACCGCGACTTTTTCCGGAAACGCCGAAAAACCGCAATTTTCAGGAGAAACGAGACGTACATCCTCCCCCTCTGCCGCCCACCCACCCAACTGACAGCCAGCCAGCAGACAAGCACAGAGAGTTCCATGGGTCTGTCTGTGATGTCATAAAGGGCCTGCTGATCAATGGCCAGCTCTCTGATTGGCTGCTGTGTTTGATTGACAGATTGAATCTGGCAGCTGATTGGCTGTCTACCCTAAAGTGAATTACACACCCCTGATGGTACCACTGGCTAAGACTCCACCTCAGCTCATTGATTAATTATAAATTTAGAACAAATGATGGATGAAAGCAGGCAGGCCGGCAATTTTTTTTTACGCTCATTGGACTTGTTTAATGCAATGCACCTTTGTATATTCACATGCATTCGCTTCATGCTGTAACCACTGTGCATAAAAATTTGGAAACATGGCATACAGTGTATCATTTGCTGTCTAAGTCATGTTTCCCATATTTTCGATTGCAAGATACAAGCCGGTTTGAGTGTTTGGGGCACATTTTAGCTAAAATCATCCTACGGGGCCTAACTGCTTATGCTAAAGCCTGCCTATTTTGAATGGCGTAGTGGTCACTGCAACCTCCAAAAAAATCAGGACTTACTACCCCAATAACCTGCTAACTCACCCCTGAAATACTTACTTATTCACACTATTTTGTTCATTTGACTTGTTTCTAATTTGAAATGCCCATTTTTGTGGGGCCAGAAAGGTGCGTCTTTAAAAGGCGATTTCTACGATACCCCACTTTTGCGCGTCGGACCGCGACTTTTTCCGGAAACGCCGAAAAACCGCAATTTTCAGGAGAAACGAGACGTACATCCTCCCCCTCTGCCGCCCACCCACCCAACTGACAGCCAGCCAGCAGACAAGCATAGAGAGTTCCGTGGGTCTGTCTGTGATGTCATAAAGGGCCTGCTGATCAATGGCCAGCTCTCTGATTGGCTGCTGTGTTTGATTGACAGATTGAATCTGGCAGCTGATTGGCTGTCTACCCTAAAGTGCATTACACACCCCTGATGGTACCACTGGCTAAGACTCCACCTCAGCTCATTGATTAATTATAAATTTAGAACAAATGATGGATGAAAGCAGGCAGGCCGGTCATTTTTTTCACGCTCATTGGACTTGTTTAATGCAATGCACCTTTGTATATTTACATGCATTCGCTTCATGCTGTAACCACTGTGCATACAAATTTGGAAACATGGCATACAGTGTATCATTTGCTGTCTAAGTCATGTTTCCCATATTTTCCATTGCAAGATACAAGCCGGTTTGAGTGTTTGGGGCACATTTTAGCTAAAATCATCCTACGGGGCCTAACTGCTTATGCTAAAGCCTGCCTATTTTGAATGGCGTAGTGGTCACTGCAACCTCCAAAAAAATCAGGACTTACTACCCCAATAACCTGCTAACTCACCCCTGAAATACTTACTTATTCACACTATTTTGTTCATTTGACTTGTTTCTAATTTGAAATGCCCATTTTTGTGGGGCCAGAAAGGTGCGTCTTTAAAAGGCGATTTCTACGATACCCCACTTTTGCGCGTCGGACCGCGACTTGTTCCGGAAACGCCGAAAAACCGCAATTTTCAGAAGAAACGAGACGTACATCCTCCCCCTCTGCCGCCCACCCACCCAACTGACAGCCAGCCAGCAGACAAGCACAGAGAGTTCCGTGGGTCTGTCTGTGATGTCATAAAGGGCCTGCTGATCAATGGCCAGCTCTCTGATTGGCTGCTGTGTTTGATTGACAGATTGAATCTGGCAGCTGATTGGCTGTCTACCCTAAAGTGCATTACACACCCCTGATGGTACCACTGGCTAAGACTCCACCTCAGCTCATTGATTAATTATAAATTTAGAACAAATGATGGATGAAAGCAGGCAGGCCGGCCATTTTTTCACGCTCATTGGACTTGTTTAATGCAATGCACCTTTGTATATTCACATGCATTCGCTTCATGCTGTAACCACTGTGCATACAAATTTGGAAACATGGCATACAGTGTATCATTTGCTGTCTAAGTCATGTTTCCCATATTTTCCATTGCAAGATACAAGCCGGTTTGAGTGTTTGGGGCACATTATAGCTAAAATCATCCTACGGGGCATAACTGCTTATGCTAAAGCCTGCCTATTTTGAATGGCGTAGTGGTCACTGCAACCTCCAAAAAAATCAGGACTTACTACCCCAATAACCTGCTAACTCACCCCTGAAATACTTACTAATTCACACTATTTTGTTCATTTGACTTGTTTCTAATTAGAAATGCCCATTTTTGTGGGGCCAGAAAGGTGCGTCTTTAAAAGGCGATTTCTACGATACCCCACTTTTGCGCGTCGGACCGCGACTTTTTCCGGAAACGCCAAAAAACCGCAATTTTCAGGAGAAACGAGACGTACATCCTCCCCCTCTGCCGCCCACCCACCCAACTGACAGCCAGCCAGCAGACAAGCACAGAGAGTTCCGTGGGTCTGTCTGTGATGTCATAAAGGGCCTGCTGATCAATGGCCAGCTCTCTGATTGGCTGCTGTGTTTGATTGACAGATTGAATCTGGCAGCTGATTGGCTGTCTACCCTAAAGTGCATTACACACCCCTGATGGTACCACTGGCTAAGACTCCACCTCAGCTCATTGATTAATTATAAATTTAGAACAAATGATGGATGAAAGCAGGCAGGCCGTCCATTTTTTTCACGCTCATTGGACTTGTTTAATGCAATGCACCTTTGTATATTCACATGCATTCGCTTCATGCTGTAACCACTGTGCATAAAAATTTGGAAACATGGCATACAGTGTATCATTTGCTGTCTAAGTCATGTTTCCCATATTTTCCATTGCAAGATACAAGCCGGTTTGAGTGTTTGGGGCACATTTTAGCTAAAATCATCCTACGGGGCCTAACTGCTTATGCTAAAGCCTGCCTATTTTGAATGGCGTAGTGGTCACTGCAACCTCCAAAAAAATCAGGACTTACTACCCCAATAACCTGCTAACTCACCCCTGAAATACTTACTTATTCACACTATTTTGTTCATTTGACTTGTTTCTAATTTGAAATTATCATTTTTGTGGGGCCAGAAAGGTGCGTCTTTAAAAGGCGATTTCTACGATACCCCACTTTTGCGCGTCGGACCGCGATTTTTTCCGGAAACGCCGAAAAACCGCAATTTTCAGGAGAAACGAGACGTACATCCTCCCCCTCTGCCGCCCACCCACCCAACTGACAGCCAGCCAGCAGACAAGCACAGAGAGTTCCGTGGGTCTGTCTGTGATGTCATAAAGGGCCTGCTGATCAATGGCCAGCTCTCTGATTGGCTGCTGTGTTTGATTGACAGATTGAATCTGGCAGCTGATTGGCTGTCTACCCTAAAGTGCATTACACACCCCTGATGGTACCACTGGCTAAGACTCCACCTCAGCTCATTGATTAATTATAAATTTAGAACAAATGATGGATGAAAGCAGGCAGGCCGGCCATTTTTTTCACGCTCATTGGACTTGTTTAATGGAATGCACCTTTGTATATTCACATGCATTCGCTTCATGCTGTAACCACTGTGCATACAAATTTGGAAACATGGCATACAGTGTATCATTTGCTGTCTAAGTCATGTTTCCCATATTTTCCATTGCAAGATACAAGCCGGTTTGAGTGTTTGGGGCACATTTTAGCTAAAATCATCCAACGGGGCCTAACTGCTTATGCTAAAGCCTGCCTATTTTGAATGGCGTAGTGGTCACTGCAACCTCCAAAAAAATCAGGACTTACTACCCCAATAACCTGCTAACTCACCCCTGAAATACTTACTTATTCACACTATTTTGTTCATTTGACTTGTTTCTAATTTGAAATGCCCATTTTTGTGGGGCCAGAAAGGTGCGTCTTTAAAAGGCGATTTCTACGATACCCCACATTTGCGCGTCGGACCGCAACTTTTTCCGGAAACGCCGAAAAACCGCAATTTTCAGGAGAAACGAGACGTACATCCTCCCCCTCTGCCGCCCACCCACCCAACTGACAGCCAGCCAGCAGACAAGCACAGAGAGTTCCGTGGGTCTGTCTGTGATGTCATAAAGGGCCTGCTGATCAATGGCCAGCTCTCTGATTGGCTGCTGTGTTTGATTGACAGATTGAATCTGGCAGCTGATTGGCTGTCTACCCTAAAGTGCATTACACACCCCTGATGGTACCAATGGCTAAGACTCCACCTCAGCTCATTGATTAATTATAAATTTAGAACAAATGATGGATGAAAGCAGGCAAGCCGGCCATTTTTTTCACGCTCATTGGACTTGTTTAATGCAATGCACCTGTGTATATTCACATGCATTCACTTCATGCTGTAACCACTGTGCATACAAATTTGGAAACATGGCATACAGTGTATCATTTGCTGTCTAAGTCATGTTTCCCATATTTTCCATTGCAAGATACAAGCCGGTTTGAGTGTTTGGGGCACATTTTAGCTAAAATCATCCTACGGGGCCTAAATGCTTATGCTAAAGCCTGCCTATTTTGAATGGCGTAGTGGTCACTGCAACCTCCAAAAAAATCAGGACTTACTACCCCAATAACCTGCTAACTCACCCCTGAAATACTTACTTATTCACACTATTTTGTTCATTTGACTTGTTTCTAATTTGAAATGCCCATTTTTGTGGGGCCAGAAAGGTGCGTCTTTAAAAGGCGATTTCTACGATACCCCACTTTTGCGCGTCGGACCGCGACTTTTTCCGGAAACGCTGAAAAACCGCAATTTTCAGGAGAAACGAAACGTACATCCTCCCCCTCTGCCGCCCACCCACCCAACTGACAGCCAGCCAGCAGACAAGCACAGAGAGTTCCGTGGGTCTGTCTGTGATGTCATAAAGGGCCTGCTGATCAATGGCCAGCTCTCTGATTGGCTGCTGTGTTTGATTTGACAGATTGAATCTGGCAGCTGATTGGCTGTCTACCCTAAAGTGCATTACACACCCCTGATGGTACCACTGGCTAAGACTCCACCTCAGCTCATTGATTAATTATAAATTTAGAACAAATGATGGATGAAAGCAGGCAGGCCGGCCATTTTTTTCACGCTCATTGGACTTGTTTAATGCAATGCACCTTTGTATATTCACATGCATTCGCTTCATGCTGTAACCACTGTGCATAAAAATTTGGAAACATGGCATACAGTGTATCATTTGCTGTCTAAGTCATGTTTCCCATATTTTCCATTGCAAGATACAAGCCGGTTTGAGTGTTTGGGGCACATTTTAGCTAAAATCATCCTACGGGGCCTAACTGCTTATGCCAAAGCCTGCCTATTTTGAATGGCGTAGTGGTCACTGCAACCTCCAAAAAAATCAGGACTTACTACCCCAATAACCTGCTAACTCACCCCTGAAATACTTACTTATTCACACTATTTTGTTCATTTGACTTGTTTCTAATTTGAAATGCCCATTTTTGTGGGGCCAGAAAGGTGCGTCTTTAAAAGGCGATTTCTACGATACCCCACTTTTGCGCGTCGGACCGCGACTTTTTCCGGAAACGCCGAAAAACCGCAATTTTCAGGAGAAACGAGACGTACATCCTCCCCCTCTGCCGCCCACCCACCCAACTGACAGCCAGCCAGCAGACAAGCACAGAGAGTTCCGTGGGTCTGTCTGTGATGTCATAAAGGGCCTGCTGATCAATGGCCAGCTCTCTGATTGGCTGCTGTGTTTGATTGACAGATTGAATCTGGCAGCTGATTGGCTGTCTACCCTAAAGTGCATTACACACCCCTGATGGTACCACTGGCTAAGACTCCACCTCAGCTCATTGATTAATTATAAATTTAGAACAAATGATGGATGAAAGCAGGCAGGCCGGCCATTTTTTTCACGCTCATTGGACTTGTTTAATGCAATGCACCTGTGTATATTCACATGCATTCACTTCATGCTGTAACCACTGTGCATAAAAATTTGGAAACATGGCATACAGTGTATCATTTGCTGTCTAAGTCATGTTTCCCATATTTTCCATTGCAAGATACAAGCCGGTTTGAGTGTTTGGGGCACATTTTAGCTAAAATCATCCTACGGGGCCTAAATGCTTATGCTAAAGCCTGCCTATTTTGAATGGCGTAGTGGTCACTGCAACCTCCAAAAAAATCAGGACTTACTACCCCAATAACCTGCTAACTCACCCCTGAAATACTTACTTATTCACACTATTTTGTTCATTTGACTTGTTTCTAATTTGAAATGCCCATTTTTGTGGGGCCAGAAAGGTGCGTCTTTAAAAGGCGATTTCTACGATACCCCACTTTTGCGCGTCGGACCGCGACTTTTTCCGGAAACGCTGAAAAACCGCAATTTTCAGGAGAAACGAGACGTACATCCTCCCCCTCTGCCGCCCACCCACCCAACTGACAGCCAGCCAGCAGACAAGCACAGAGAGTTCCGTGGGTCTGTCTGTGATGTCATAAAGGGCCTGCTGATCAATGGCCAGCTCTCTGATTGGCTGCTGTGTTTGATTGACAGATTGAATCTGGCAGCTGATTGGCTGTCTACCCTAAAGTGCATTACACACCCCTGATGGTACCACTGGCTAAGACTCCACCTCAGCTCATTGATTAATTATAAATTTAGAACAAATGATGGATGAAAGCAGGCAGGCCGGCCATTTTTTTCACGCTCATTGGACTTGTTTAATGCAATGCACCTTTGTATATTCACATGCATTCGCTTCATGCTGTAACCACTGTGCATAAAAATTTGGAAACATGGCATACAGTGTATCATTTGCTGTCTAAGTCATGTTTCCCATATTTTCCATTGCAAGATACAAGCCGGTTTGAGTGTTTGGGGCACATTTTAGCTAAAATCATCCTACGGGGCCTAACTGCTTATGCCAAAGCCTGCCTATTTTGAATGGCGTAGTGGTCAATGCAACCTCCAAAAAAATCAGGACTTACTACCCCAATAACCTGCTAACTCACCCCTGAAATACTTACTTATTCACACTATTTTGTTCATTTGACTTGTTTCTAATTTGAAATGCCCATTTTTGTGGGGCCAGAAAGGTGCGTCTTTAAAAGGCGATTTCTACGATACCCCACTTTTGCGCGTCGGACCGCGACTTTTTCCGGAAACGCCGAAAAACCGCAATTTTCAGGAGAAACGAGACGTACATCCTCCCCCTCTGCCGCCCACCCACCCAACTGACAGCCAGCCAGCAGACAAGCACAGAGAGTTCCGTGGGTCTGTCTGTGATGTCATAAAGGGCCTGCTGATCAATGGCCAGCTCTCTGATTGGCTGCTGTGTTTGATTGACAGATTGAATCTGGCAGCTGATTGGCTGTCTACCCTAAAGTGCATTACACACCCCTGATGGTACCACTGGCTAAGACTCCACCTCAGCTCATTGATTAATTATAAATTTAGAACAAATGATGGATGAAAGCAGGCAGGCCGGCCATTTTTTTCACGCTCATTGGACTTGTTTAATGCAATGCACCTGTGTATATTCACATGCATTCACTTCATGCTGTAACCACTGTGCATAAAAATTTGGAAACATGGCATACAGTGTATCATTTGCTGTCTAAGTCATGTTTCCCATATTTTCCATTGCAAGATACAAGCCGGTTTGAGTGTTTGGGGCACATTTTAGCTAAAATCATCCTACGGGGCCTAACTGCTTATGCTAAAGCCTGCCTATTTTGAATGGCGTAGTGGTCACTGCAACCTCCAAAAAAATCAGGACTTACTACCCCAATAACCTGCTAACTCACCCCTGAAATACTTACTTATTCACACTATTTTGTTCATTTGACTTGTTTCTAATTTGAAATGCCCATTTTTGTGGGGCCAGAAAGGTGCGTCTTTAAAAGGCGATTTCTACGATACCCCACTTTTGCGTGTCGGACCGCGACTTTTTCCGGAAACGCCGAAAAAACGCAATTTTCAGGAGAAACGAGACGTACATCCTCCCCCTCTGCCGCCCACCCACCCAACTGACAGCCAGCCAGCAGACAAGCACAGAGAGTTCCGTGGGTCTGTCTGTGATGTCATAAAGTGCCTGCTGATCAATGGCCAGCTCTCTGATTGGCTGCTGTGTTTGATTGACAGATTGAATCTGGCAGCTGATTGGCTGTCTACCCTAAAGTGCATTACACACCCCTGATGGTACCACTGGCTAAGACTCCACCTCAGCTCATTGATTAATTATAAATTTAGAACAAATGATGGATGAAAGCAGGCAGGCCGGCCATTTTTTTCACGCTCATTGGACTTGTTTAATGCAATGCACCTTTGTATATTCACATGCATTCGCTTCATGCTGTAACCACTGTGCATAAAAATTTGGAAACATGGCATACAGTGTATCATTTGCTGTCTAAGTCATGTTTCCCATATTTTCCATTGCAAGATACAAGCCGGTTTGAGTGTTTGGGGCACATTTTAGCTAAAATCATCCTACAGGGCCTAACTGCTTATGCTAAAGCCTGCCTATTTTGAATGGCGTAGTGGTCACTGCAACCTCCAAAAAAATCAGGACTTACTACCCCAATAACCTGCTAACTCACCCCTGAAATACTTACTTATTCACACTATTTTGTTCATTTGACTTGTTTCTAATTTGAAATGCCCATTTTTGTGGGGCCAGAAAGGTGCGTCTTTAAAAGGCGATTTCTACGATACCCCACTTTTGCGCGACGGACCGCGACTTTTTCCGGAAACGCAGAAAAACCGCAATTTTCAGGAGAAACGAGACGTACATCCACCCCCTCTGCCGCCCACCCACCCAACTGACAGCCAGCCAGCAGACAAGCACAGAGAGTTCCGTGGGTCTGTCTGTGATGTCATAAAGGGCCTGCTGATCAATGGCCAGCTCTCTGATTGGCTGCTGTGTTTGATTGACAGATTGAATCTGGCAGCTGATTGGCTGTCTACCCTAAAGTGCATTACACACCCCTGATGGTACCACTGGCTAAGACTCCACCTCAGCTCATTGATTAATTATAAATTTAGAACAAATGATGGATGAAAGCAGGCAGGCCGGCCATTTTTTTCACGCTCATTGGACTTGTTTAATGCAATGCACCTGTGTATATTCACATGCATTCACTTCATGCTGTAACCACTGTGCATAAAAATTTGGAAACATGGCATACAGTGTATCATTTGCTGTCTAAGTCATGTTTCCCATATTTTCCATTGCAAGATACAAGCCGGTTTGAGTGTTTGGGGCACATTTTAGCTAAAATCATCCTACGGGGCCTAACTGCTTATGCTAAAGCCTGCCTATTTTGAATGGCGTAGTGGTCACTGCAACCTCCAAAAAAATCAGGACTTACTACCCCAATAACCTGCTAACTCACCCCTGAAATACTTACTTATTCACACTATTTTGTTCATTTGACTTGTTTCTAATTTGAAATGCCCATTTTTGTGGGGCCAGAAAGGTGCGTCTTTAAAAGGCGATTTCTACGATACCCCACTTTTGCGCGTCGGACCGCGACTTTTTCCGGAAACGCTGAAAAACCGCAATTTTCAGGAGAAACGAGACGTACATCCTCCCCCTCTGCCGCCCACCCACCCAACTGACAGCCAGCCAGCAGACAAGCACAGAGAGTTCCGTGGGTCTGTCTGTGATGTCATAAAGGGCCTGCTGATCAATGGCCAGCTCTCTGATTGGCTGCTGTGTTTGATTGACAGATTGAATCTGGCAGCTGATTGGCTGTCTACCCTAAAGTGCATTACACACCCCTGATGGTACCACTGGCTAAGACTCCACCTCAGCTCATTGATTAATTATAAATTTAGAACAAATGATGGATGAAAGCAGGCAGGCCGGCCATTTTTTTCACGCTCATTGGACTTGTTTAATGCAATGCACCTTTGTATATTCACATGCATTCGCTTCATGCTGTAACCACTGTGCATAAAAATTTGGAAACATGGCATACAGTGTATCATTTGCAGTCTAAGTCATGTTTCCCATATTTTCCATTGCAAGATACAAGCCGGTTTGAGTGTTTGGGGCACATTTTAGCTAAAATCATCCTACGGGGCCTAACTGCTTATGCCAAAGCCTGCCTATTTTGAATGGCGTAGTGGTCACTGCAACCTCCAAAAAAATCAGGACTTACTACCCCAATAACCTGCTAACTCACCCCTGAAATACTTACTTATTCACACTATTTTGTTCATTTGACTTGTTTCTAATTTGAAATGCCCATTTTTGTGGGGCCAGAAAGGTGCGTCTTTAAAAGGCGATTTCTACGATACCCCACTTTTGCGCGTCGGACCGCGACTTTTTCCGGAAACGCCGAAAAACCGCAATTTTCAGGAGAAACGAGACGTACATCCTCCCCCTCTGCCGCCCACCCACCCAACTGACAGCCAGCCAGCAGACAAGCACAGAGAGTTCCGTGGGTCTGTCTGTGATGTCATAAAGGGCCTGCTGATCAATGGCCAGCTCTCTGATTGGCTGCTGTGTTTGATTGACAGATTGAATCTGGCAGCTGATTGGCTGTCTACCCTAAAGTGCATTACACACCCCTGATGGTACCACTGGCTAAGACTCCACCTCAGCTCATTGATTAATTATAAATTTAGAACAAATGATGGATGAAAGCAGGCAGGCCGGCCATTTTTTTCACGCTCATTGGACTTGTTTAATGCAATGCACCTGTGTATATTCACATGCATTCACTTCATGCTGTAACCACTGTGCATAAAAATTTGGAAACATGGCATACAGTGTATCATTTGCTGTCTAAGTCATGTTTCCCATATTTTCCATTGCAAGATACAAGCCGGTTTGAGTGTTTGGGGCACATTTTAGCTAAAATCATCCTACGGGGCCTAACTGCTTATGCTAAAGCCTGCCTATTTTGAATGGCGTAGTGGTCACTGCAACCTCCAAAAAAATCAGGACTTACTACCCCAATAACCTGCTAACTCACCCCTGAAATACTTACTTATTCACACTATTTTGTTCATTTGACTTGTTTCTAATTTGAAATGCCCATTTTTGTGGGGCCAGAAAGGTGCGTCTTTAAAAGGCGATTTCTACGATACCCCACTTTTGCGCGTCGGACCGCTACTTTTTCCGGAAACGCTGAAAAACCGCAATTTTCAGGAGAAACGAGACGTACATCCTCCCCCTCTGCCGCCCACCCACCCAACTGACAGCCAGCCAGCAGACAAGCACAGAGAGTTCCGTGGGTCTGTCTGTGATGTCATAAAGGGCCTGCTGATCAATGGCCAGCTCTCTGATTGGCTGCTGTGTTTGATTGACAGATTGAATCTGGCAGCTGATTGGCTGTCTACCCTAAAGTGCATTACACACCCCTGATGGTACCACTGGCTAAGACTCCACCTCAGCTCATTGATTAATTATAAATTTAGAACAAATGATGGATGAAAGCAGGCAGGCCGGCCATTTTTTTCACGCTCATTGGACTTGTTTAATGCAATGCACCTTTGTATATTCACATGCATTCGCTTCATGCTGTAACCACTGTGCATAAAAATTTGGAAACATGGCATACAGTGTATCATTTGCTGTCTAAGTCATGTTTCCCATATTTTCCATTGCAAGATACAAGCCGGTTTGAGTGTTTGGGGCACATTTTAGCTAAAATCATCCTACGGGGCCTAACTGCTTATGCTAAAGCCTGCCTATTTTGAATGGCGTAGTGGTCACTGCAACCTCCAAAAAAATCAGGACTTACTACCCCAATAACCTGCTAACTCACCCCTGAAATACTTACTTATTCACACTATTTTGTTCATTTGACTTGTTTCTAATTTGAAATGCCCATTTTTGTGGGGCCAGAAAGGTGCGTCTTTAAAAGGCGATTTCTACGATACCCCACTTTTGCGCGTCGGACCGCGACTTTTTCCGGAAACGCTGAAAAACCGCAATTTTCAGGAGAAACGAGACGTACATCCTCCCCCTCTGCCGCCCACCCACCCAACTGACAGCCAGCCAGCAGACAAGCACAGAGAGTTCCGTGGGTCTGTCTGTGATGTCATAAAGGGCCTGCTGATCAATGGCCAGCTCTCTGATTGGCTGCTGTGTTTGATTGACAGATTGAATCTGGCAGCTGATTGGCTGTCTACCCTAAAGTGCATTACACACCCCTGATGGTACCACTGGCTAAGACTCCACCTCAGCTCATTGATTAATTATAAATTTAGAACAAATGATGGATGAAAGCAGGCAGGCCGGCCATTTTTTTCACGCTCATTGGACTTGTTTAATGCAATGCACCTTTGTATATTCACATGCATTCGCTTCATGCTGTAACCACTGTGCATAAAAATTTGGAAACATGGCATACAGTGTATCATTTGCAGTCTAAGTCATGTTTCCCATATTTTCCATTGCAAGATACAAGCCGGTTTGAGTGTTTGGGGCACATTTTAGCTAAAATCATCCTACGGGGCCTAACTGCTTATGCCAAAGCCTGCCTATTTTGAATGGCGTAGTGGTCACTGCAACCTCCAAAAAAATCAGGACTTACTACCCCAATAACCTGCTAACTCACCCCTGAAATACTTACTTATTCACACTATTTTGTTCATTTGACTTGTTTCTAATTTGAAATGCCCATTTTTGTGGGGCCAGAAAGGTGCGTCTTTAAAAGGCGATTTCTACGATACCCCACTTTTGCGCGTCGGACCGCGACTTTTTCCGGAAACGCCGAAAAACCGCAATTTTCAGGAGAAACGAGACGTACATCCTCCCCCTCTGCCGCCCACCCACCCAACTGACAGCCAGCCAGCAGACAAGCACAGAGAGTTCCGTGGGTCTGTCTGTGATGTCATAAAGGGCCTGCTGATCAATGGCCAGCTCTCTGATTGGCTGCTGTGTTTGATTGACAGATTGAATCTGGCAGCTGATTGGCTGTCTACCCTAAAGTGCATTACACACCCCTGATGGTACCACTGGCTAAGACTCCACCTCAGCTCATTGATTAATTATAAATTTAGAACAAATGATGGATGAAAGCAGGCAGGCCGGCCATTTTTTTCACGCTCATTGGACTTGTTTAATGCAATGCACCTGTGTATATTCACATGCATTCACTTCATGCTGTAACCACTGTGCATAAAAATTTGGAAACATGGCATACAGTGTATCATTTGCTGTCTAAGTCATGTTTCCCATATTTTCCATTGCAAGATACAAGCCGGTTTGAGTGTTTGGGGCACATTTTAGCTAAAATCATCCTACGGGGCCTAACTGCTTATGCTAAAGCCTGCCTATTTTGAATGGCGTAGTGGTCACTGCAACCTCCAAAAAAATCAGGACTTACTACCCCAATAACCTGCTAACTCACCCCTGAAATACTTACTTATTCACACTATTTTGTTCATTTGACTTGTTTCTAATTTGAAATGCCCATTTTTGTGGGGCCAGAAAGGTGCGTCTTTAAAAGGCGATTTCTACGATACCCCACTTTTGCGCGTCGGACCGCTACTTTTTCCGGAAACGCTGAAAAACCGCAATTTTCAGGAGAAACGAGACGTACATCCTCCCCCTCTGCCGCCCACCCACCCAACTGACAGCCAGCCAGCAGACAAGCACAGAGAGTTCCGTGGGTCTGTCTGTGATGTCATAAAGGGCCTGCTGATCAATGGCCAGCTCTCTGATTGGCTGCTGTGTTTGATTGACAGAGTGAATCTGGCAGCTGATTGGCTGTCTACCCTAAAGTGCATTACACACCCCTGATGGTACCACTGGCTAAGACTCCACCTCAGCTCATTGATTAATTATAAATTTAGAACAAATGATGGATGAAAGCAGGCAGGCCGGCCATTTTTTTCACGCTCATTGGACTTGTTTAATGCAATGCACCTTTGTATATTCACATGCATTCGCTTCATGCTGTAACCACTGTGCATAAAAATTTGGAAACATGGCATACAGTGTATCATTTGCTGTCTAAGTCATGTTTCCCATATTTTCCATTGCAAGATACAAGCCGGTTTGAGTGTTTGGGGCACATTTTAGCTAAAATCATCCTACGGGGCCTAACTGCTTATGCTAAAGCCTGCCTATTTTGAATGGCGTAGTGGTCACTGCAACCTCCAAAAAAATCAGGACTTACTACCCCAATAACCTGCTAACTCACCCCTGAAATACTTACTTATTCACACTATTTTGTTCATTTGACTTGTTTCTAATTTGAAATGCCCATTTTTGTGGGGCCAGAAAGGTGCGTCTTTAAAAGGCGATTTCTACGATACCCCACTTTTGCGCGTCGGACCGCGACTTTTTCCGGAAACGCTGAAAAACCGCAATTTTCAGGAGAAACGAGACGTACATCCTCCCCCTCTGCCGCCCACCCACCCAACTGACAGCCAGCCAGCAGACAAGCACAGAGAGTTCCGTGGGTCTGTCTGTGATGTCATAAAGGGCCTGCTGATCAATGGCCAGCTCTCTGATTGGCTGCTGTGTTTGATTGACAGATTGAATCTGGCAGCTGATTGGCTGTCTACCCTAAAGTGCATTACACACCCCTGATGGTACCACTGGCTAAGACTCCACCTCAGCTCATTGATTAATTATAAATTTAGAACAAATGATGGATGAAAGCAGGCAGGCCGGCCATTTTTTTCACGCTCATTGGACTTGTTTAATGCAATGCACCTTTGTATATTCACATGCATTCGCTTCATGCTGTAACCACTGTGCATAAAAATTTGGAAACATGGCATACAGTGTATCATTTGCTGTCTAAGTCATGTTTCCCATATTTTCCATTGCAAGATACAAGCCGGTTTGAGTGTTTGGGGCACATTTTAGCTAAAATCATCCTACGGGGCCTAACTGCTTATGCCAAAGCCTGCCTATTTTGAATGGCGTAGTGGTCACTGCAACCTCCAAAAAAATCAGGACTTACTACCCCAATAACCTGCTAACTCACCCCTGAAATACTTACTTATTCACACTATTTTGTTCATTTGACTTGTTTCTAATTTGAAATGCCCATTTTTGTGGGGCCAGAAAGGTGCGTCTTTAAAAGGCGATTTCTACGATACCCCACTTTTGCGCGTCGGACCGCGACTTTTTCCGGAAACGCCGAAAAACCGCAATTTTCAGGAGAAACGAGACGTACATCCTCCCCCTCTGCCGCCCACCCACCCAACTGACAGCCAGCCAGCAGACAAGCACAGAGAGTTCCGTGGGTCTGTCTGTGATGTCATAAAGGGCCTGCTGATCAATGGCCAGCTCTCTGATTGGCTGCTGTGTTTGATTGACAGATTGAATCTGGCAGCTGATTGGCTGTCTACCCTAAAGTGCATTACACACCCCTGATGGTACCACTGGCTAAGACTCCACCTCAGCTCATTGATTAATTATAAATTTAGAACAAATGATGGATGAAAGCAGGCAGGCCAGCCATTTTTTTCACGCTCATTGGACTTGTTTAATGCAATGCACCTTTGTATATTCACATGCATTCGCTTCATGCTGTAACCACTGTGCATAAAAATTTGGAAACATGGCATACAGTGTATCATTTGCTGTCTAAGTCATGTTTCCCATATTTTCCATTGCAAGATACAAGCCGGTTTGAGTGTTTGGGGCACATTTTAGCTAAAATCATCCTACGGGGCCTAACTGCTTATGCCAAAGCCTGCCTATTTTGAATGGCGTAGTGGTCACTGCAACCTCCAAAAAAATCAGGACTTACTACCCCAATAACCTGCTAACTCACCCCTGAAATACTTACTTATTCACACTATTTTGTTCATTTGACTTGTTTCTAATTTGAAATGCCCATTTTTGTGGGGCCAGAAAGGTGCGTCTTTAAAAGGCGATTTCTACGATACCCCACTTTTGCGCGTCGGACCGCGACTTTTTCCGGAAACGCCGAAAAACCGCAATTTTCAGGAGAAACGAGACGTACATCCTCCCCCTCTGCCGCCCACCCACCCAACTGACAGCCAGCCAGCAGACAAGCACAGAGAGTTCCGTGGGTCTGTCTGTGATGTCATAAAGGGCCTGCTGATCAATGGCCAGCTCTCTGATTGGCTGCTGTGTTTGATTGACAGATTGAATCTGGCAGCTGATTGGCTGTCTACCCTAAAGTGCATTACACACCCCTGATGGTACCACTGGCTAAGACTCCACCTCAGCTCATTGATTAATTATAAATTTAGAACAAATGATGGATGAAAGCAGGCAGGCCGGCCATTTTTTTCACGCTCATTGGACTTGTTTAATGCAATGCACCTTTGTATATTCACATGCATTCGCTTCATGCTGTAACCACTGTGCATAAAAATTTGGTAACATGGCATACAGTGTATCATTTGCTGTCTAAGTCCTGTTTCCCATATTTTCCATTGCAAGATACAAGCCGGTTTGAGTGTTTGGGGCACATTTTAGCTAAAATCATCCTACGGGGCCTAACTGCTTATGCCAAAGCCTGCCTATTTTGAATGGCGTAGTGGTCAATGCAACCTCCAAAAAAATCAGGACTTACTACCCCAATAACCTGCTAACTCACCCCTGAAATACTTACTTATTCACACTATTTTGTTCATTTGACTTGTTTCTAATTTGAAATGCCCATTTTTGTGGGGCCAGAAAGGTGCGTCTTTAAAAGGCGATTTCTACGATACCCCACTTTTGCGCGTCGGACCGCGACTTTTTCCGGAAACGCCGAAAAACCGCAATTTTCAGGAGAAACGAGACGTACATCCTCCCCCTCTGCCGCCCACCCACCCAACTGACAGCCAGCCAGCAGACAAGCACAGAGAGTTCCGTGGGTCTGTCTGTGATGTCATAAAGGGCCTGCTGATCAATGGCCAGCTCTCTGATTGGCTGCTGTGTTTGATTGACAGATTGAATCTGGCAGCTGATTGGCTGTCTACCCTAAAGTGCATTACACACCCCTGATGGTACCACTGGCTAAGACTCCACCTCAGCTCATTGATTAATTATAAATTTAGAACAAATGATGGATGAAAGCAGGCAGGCCGGCCATTTTTTTCACGCTCATTGGACTTGTTTAATGCAATGCACCTGTGTATATTCACATGCATTCACTTCATGCTGTAACCACTGTGCATAAAAATTTGGAAACATGGCATACAGTGTATCATTTGCTGTCTAAGTCATGTTTCCCATATTTTCCATTGCAAGATACAAGCCGGTTTGAGTGTTTGGGGCACATTTTAGCTAAAATCATCCTACGGGGCCTAAATGCTTATGCTAAAGCCTGCCTATTTTGAATGGCGTAGTGGTCACTGCAACCTCCAAAAAAATCAGGACTTACTACCCCAATAACCTGCTAACTCACCCCTGAAATACTTACTTATTCACACTATTTTGTTCATTTGACTTGTTTCTAATTTGAAATGCCCATTTTTGTGGGGCCAGAAAGGTGCGTCTTTAAAAGGCGATTTCTACGATACCCCACTTTTGCGCGTCGGACCGCGACTTTTTCCGGAAACGCTGAAAAACCGCAATTTTCAGGAGAAACGAGACGTACATCCTCCCCCTCTGCCGCCCACCCACCCAACTGACAGCCAGCCAGCAGACAAGCACAGAGAGTTCCGTGGGTCTGTCTGTGATGTCATAAAGGGCCTGCTGATCAATGGCCAGCTCTCTGATTGGCTGCTGTGTTTGATTGACAGATTGAATCTGGCAGCTGATTGGCTGTCTACCCTAAAGTGCATTACACACCCCTGATGGTACCACTGGCTAAGACTCCACCTCAGCTCATTGATTAATTATAAATTTAGAACAAATGATGGATGAAAGCAGGCAGGCCGGCCATTTTTTTCACGCTCATTGGACTTGTTTAATGCAATGCACCTTTGTATATTCACATGCATTCGCTTCATGCTGTAACCACTGTGCATAAAAATTTGGAAACATGGCATACAGTGTATCATTTGCTGTCTAAGTCATGTTTCCCATATTTTCCATTGCAAGATACAAGCCGGTTTGAGTGTTTGGGGCACATTTTAGCTAAAATCATCCTACGGGGCCTAACTGCTTATGCCAAAGCCTGCCTATTTTGAATGGCGTAGTGGTCAATGCAACCTCCAAAAAAATCAGGACTTACTACCCCAATAACCTGCTAACTCACCCCTGAAATACTTACTTATTCACACTATTTTGTTCATTTGACTCTTTTCTAATTCGAAATGCCCATTTTTGTGGGGCCAGAAAGGTGCGTCTTTAAAAGGCGATTTCTACGATACCCCACTTTTGCGCGTCGGACCGCGACTTTTTCCGGAAACGCCGAAAAACTGCAATTTTCAGGAGAAACGAGACGTACATCCTCCCCCTCTGCCGCCCACCCACCCAACTGACAGCCAGCCAGCAGACAAGCACAGAGAGTTCCGTGGGTCTGTCTGTGATGTCATAAAGGGCCTGCTGATCAATGGCCAGCTCTCTGATTGGCTGCTGTGTTTGATTGACAGATTGAATCTGGCAGCTGATTGGCTGTCTACCCTAAAGTGCATTACACACCCCTGATGGTACCACTGGCTAAGACTCCACCTCAGCTCATTGATTAATTATAAATTTAGAACAAATGATGGATGAAAGCAGGCAGGCCGGCCATTTTTTTCACGCTCATTGGACTTGTTTAATGCAATGCACCTGTGTATATTCACATGCATTCACTTCATGCTGTAACCACTGTGCATAAAAATTTGGAAACATGGCATACAGTGTATCATTTGCTGTCTAAGTCATGTTTCCCATATTTTCCATTGCAAGATACAAGCCGGTTTGAGTGTTTGGGGCACATTTTAGCTAAAATCATCCTACGGGGCCTAACTGCTTATGCCAAAGCCTGCCTATTTTGAATGGCGTAGTGGTCAATGCAACCTCCAAAAAAATCAGGACTTACTACCCCAATAACCTGCTAACTCACCCCTGAAATACTTACTTATTCACACTATTTTGTTCATTTGACTTGTTTCTAATTTGAAATGCCCATTTTTGTGGGGCCAGAAAGGTGCGTCTTTAAAAGGCGATTTCTACGATACCCCACTTTTGCGCGTCGGACCGCGACTTTTTCCGGAAACGCCGAAAAACCGCAATTTTCAGGAGAAACGAGACGTACATCCTCCCCCTCTGCCGCCCACCCACCCAACTGACAGCCAGCCAGCAGACAAGCACAGAGAGTTCCGTGGGTCTGTCTGTGATGTCATAAAGGGCCTGCTGATCAATGGCCAGCTCTCTGATTGGCTGCTGTGTTTGATTGACAGATTGAATCTGGCAGCTGATTGGCTGTCTACCCTAAAGTGCATTACACACCCCTGATGGTACCACTGGCTAAGACTCCACCTCAGCTCATTGATTAATTATAAATTTAGAACAAATGATGGATGAAAGCAGGCAGGCCGGCCATTTTTTTACGCTCATTGGACTTGTTTAATGCAATGCACCTGTGTATATTCACATGCATTCGCTTCATGCTGTAACCACTGTGCATAAAAATTTGGAAACATGGCATACAGTGTATCATTTGCTGTCTAAGTCATGTTTCCCATATTTTCCATTGCAAGATACAAGCCGGTTTGAGTGTTTGGGGCACATTTTAGCTAAAATCATCCTACGGGGCCTAACTGCTTATGCCAAAGCCTGCCTATTTTGAATGGCGTAGTGGTCAATGCAACCTCCAAAAAAATCAGGACTTACTACCCCAATAACCTGCTAAATCACCCCTGAAATACTTACTTATTCACACTATTTTGTTCATTTGACTTGTTTCTAATTTGAAATGCCCATTTTTGTGGGGCCAGAAAGGTGCGTCTTTAAAAGGCGATTTCTACGATACCCCACTTTTGCGCGTCGGACCGCGACTTTTTCCGGAAACGCCGAAAAACCGCAATTTTCAGGAGAAACGAGACGTACATCCTCCCCCTCTGCCGCCCACCCACCCAACTGACAGCCAGCCAGCAGACAAGCACAGAGAGTTCCGTGGGTCTGTCTGTGATGTCATAAAGGGCCTGCTGATCAATGGCCAGCTCTCTGATTGGCTGCTGTGTTTGATTGACAGATTGAATCTGGCAGCTGATTGGCTGTCTACCCTAAAGTGCATTACACACCCCTGATGGTACCACTGGCTAAGACTCCACCTCAGCTCATTGATTAATTATAAATTTAGAACAAATGATGGATGAAAGCAGGCAGGCCGGCCATTTTTTTCACGCTCATTGGACTTGTTTAATGCAATGCACCTTTGTATATTCACATGCATTCGCTTCATGCTGTAACCACTGTGCATAAAAATTTGGAAACATGGCATACAGTGTATCATTTGCTGTCTAAGTCATGTTTCCCATATTTTCCATTGCAAGATACAAGCCGGTTTGAGTGTTTGGGGCACATTTTAGCTAAAATCATCCTACGGGGCCTAACTGCTTATGCCAAAGCCTGCCTATTTTGAATGGCGTAGTGGTCAATGCAACCTCCAAAAAAATCAGGACTTACTACCCCAATAACCTGCTAAATCACCCCTGAAATACTTACTTATTCACACTATTTTGTTCATTTGACTTGTTTCTAATTTGAAATGCCCATTTTTGTGGGGCCAGAAAGGTGCGTCTTTAAAAGGCGATTTCTACGATACCCCACTTTTGCGCGTCGGACCGCGACTTTTTCCGGAAACGCCGAAAAACCGCAATTTTCAGGAGAAACGAGACGTACATCCTCCCCCTCTGCCGCCCACCCACCCAACTGACAGCCAGCCAGCAGACAAGCACAGAGAGTTCCGTGGGTCTGTCTGTGATGTCATAAAGGGCCTGCTGATCAATGGCCAGCTCTCTGATTGGCTGCTGTGTTTGATTGACAGATTGAATCTGGCAGCTGATTGGCTGTCTACCCTAAAGTGCATTACACACCCCTGATGGTACCACTGGCTAAGACTCCACCTCAGCTCATTGATTAATTATAAATTTAGAACAAATGATGGATGAAAGCAGGCAGGCCGGCCATTTTTTTCACGCTCATTGGACTTGTTTAATGCAATGCACCTGTGTATATTCACATGCATTCACTTCATGCTGTAACCACTGTGCATAAAAATTTGGAAACATGGCATACAGTGTATCATTTGCTGTCTAAGTCATGTTTCCCATATTTTCCATTGCAAGATACAAGCCGGTTTGAGTGTTTGGGGCACATTTTAGCTAAAATCATCCTACGGGGCCTAAATGCTTATGCTAAAGCCTGCCTATTTTGAATGGCGTAGTGGTCACTGCAACCTCCAAAAAAATCAGGACTTACTACCCCAATAACCTGCTAACTCACCCCTGAAATACTTACTTATTCACACTATTTTGTTCATTTGACTTGTTTCTAATTTGAAATGCCCATTTTTGTGGGGCCAGAAAGGTGCGTCTTTAAAAGGCGATTTCTACGATACCCCACTTTTGCGCGTCGGACCGTGACTTTTTCCGGAAACGCTGAAAAACCGCAATTTTCAGGAGAAACGAGACGTACATCCTCCCCCTCTGCCGCCCACCCACCCAACTGACAGCCAGCCAGCAGACAAGCACAGAGAGTTCCGTGGGTCTGTCTGTGATGTCATAAAGGGCCTGCTGATCAATGGCCAGCTCTCTGATTGGCTGCTGTGTTTGATTGACAGATTGAATCTGGCAGCTGATTGGCTGTCTACCCTAAAGTGCATTACACACCCCTGATGGTACCACTGGCTAAGACTCCACCTCAGCTCATTGATTAATTATAAATTTAGAACAAATGATGGATGAAAGCAGGCAGGCCCGCCATTTTTTTCACGCTCATTGGACTTGTTTAATGCAATGCACCTTTGTATATTCACATGCATTCGCTTCATGCTGTAACCACTGTGCATAAAAATTTGGAAACATGGCATACAGTGTATCATTTGCTGTCTAAGTCATGTTTCCCATATTTTCCATTGCAAGATACAAGCCGGTTTGAGTGTTTGGGGCACATTTTAGCTAAAATCATCCTACGGGGCCTAAATGCTTATGCTAAAGCCTGCCTATTTTGAATGGCGTAGTGGTCACTGCAACCTCCAAAAAAATCAGGACTTACTACCCCAATAACCTGCTAACTCACCCCTGAAATACTTACTTATTCACACTATTTTGTTCATTTGACTTGTTTCTAATTTGAAATGCCCATTTTTGTGGGGCCAGAAAGGTGCGTCTTTAAAAGGCGATTTCTACGATACCCCACTTTTGCGCGTCGGACCGCGACTTTTTCCGGAAACGCTGAAAAACCGCAATTTTCAGGAGAAACGAGACGTACATCCTCCCCCTCTGCCGCCCACCCACCCAACTGACAGCCAGCCAGCAGACAAGCACAGAGAGTTCCGTGGGTCTGTCTGTGATGTCATAAAGGGCCTGCTGATCAATGGCCAGCTCTCTGATTGGCTGCTGTGTTTGATTGACAGATTGAATCTGGCAGCTGATTGGCTGTCTACCCTAAAGTGCATTACACACCCCTGATGGTACCACTGGCTAAGACTCCACCTCAGCTCATTGATTAATTATAAATTTAGAACAAATGATGGATGAAAGCAGGCAGGCCGGCCATTTTTTTCACACTCATTGGACTTGTTTAATGCAATGCACCTTTGTATATTCACATGCATTCGCTTCATGCTGTAACCACTGTGCATACAAATTTGGAAACATGGCATACAGTGTATCATTTGCTGTCTAAGTCATGTTTCCCATATTTTCCATTGCAAGATACAAGCCGGTTTGAGTGTTTGGGGCACATTTTAGCTAAAATCATCCTACGGGGCCTAACTGCTTATGCCAAAGCCTGCCTATTTTGAATGGCGTAGTGGTCAATGCAACCTCCAAAAAAATCAGGACTTACTACCCCAATGACCTGCTAACTCACCCCTGAAATACTTACTTATTCACACTATTTTGTTCATTTGACTTGTTTCTAATTTGAAATGCCCATTTTTGTGGGGCCAGAAAGGTGTGTCTTTAAAAGGCGATTTCTACGATACCCCACTTTTGCGCGTCGGACCGCGACTTTTTCCGGAAACGCCGAAAAACCGCAATTTTCAGGAGAAACGAGACGTACATCCTCCCCCTCTGCCGCCCACCCACCCAACTGACAGCCAGCCAGCAGACAAGCACAGAGAGTTCCGTGGGTCTGTCTGTGATGTCATAAAGGGCCTGCTGATCAATGGCCAGCTCTCTGATTGGCTGCTGTGTTTGATTGACAGATTGAATCTGGCAGCTGATTGGCTGTCTACCCTAAAGTGCATTACACACCCCTGATGGTACCACTGGCTAAGACTCCACCTCAGCTCATTGATTAATTATAAATTTAGAACAAATGATGGATGAAAGCAGGCAGGCCGGCCATTTTTTTCACGCTCATTGGACTTGTTTAATGCAATGCACCTTTGTATATTCACATGCATTCGCTTCATGCTGTAACCACTGTGCATAAAAATTTGGAAACATGGCATACAGTGTATCATTTGCTGTCTAAGTCATGTTTCCCATATTTTCCATTGCAAGATACAAGCCGGTTTGAGTGTTTGGGGAACATTTTAGCTAAAATCATCCTACGGGGCCTAACTGCTTATGCTAAAGCCTGCCTATTTTAAATGGCGTAGTGGTCACTGCAACCTCCAAAAAAATCAGGACTTACTACCCCAATAACCTGCTAACTCACCCCTGAAATACTTACTTATTCACACTATTTTGTTCATTTGACTTGTTTCTAATTTGAAATGCCCATTTTTGTGGGGCCAGAAAGGTGCGTCTTTAAAAGGCGATTTCTACGATACCCCACTTTTGCGCGTCGGACCGCGACTTTTTCCGGAAACGCCGAAAAACCGCAATTTTCAGGAGAAACGAGACGTACATCCTCCCCCTCTGCCGCCCACCCACCCAACTGACAGCCAGCCAGCAGACAAGCACAAAGAGTTCCGTGGGTCTGTCTGTGATGTCATAAAGGGCCTGCTGATCAATGGCCAGCTCTCTGATTGGCTGCTGTGTTTGATTGACAGATTGAATCTGGCAGCTGATTGGCTGTCTACCCTAAAGTGCATTACACACCCCTGATGGTACCACTGGCTAAGACTCCACCTCAGCTCATTGATTAATTATAAATTTAGAACAAATGATGGATGAAAGCAGGCAGGCCGGCCATTTTTTTCACGCTCATTGGACTTGTTTAATGCAATGCACCTGTGTATATTCACATGCATTCACTTCATGCTGTAACCACTGTGCATAAAAATTTGGAAACATGGCATACAGTGTATCATTTGCTGTCTAAGTCATGTTTCCCATATTTTCCATTGCAAGATACAAGCCGGTTTGAGTGTTTGGGGCACATTTTAGCTAAAATCATCCTACGGGGCCTAAATGCTTATGCTAAAGCCTGCCTATTTTGAATGGCGTAGTGGTCACTGCAACCTCCAAAAAAATCAGGACTTACTACCCCAATAACCTGCTAACTCACCCCTGAAATACTTACTTATTCACACTATTTTGTTCATTTGACTTGTTTCTAATTTGAAATGCCCATTTTTGTGGGGCCAGAAAGGTGCGTCTTTAAAAGGCGATTTCTACGATACCCCACTTTTGCGCGTCGGACCGCGACTTTTTCCGGAAACGCTGAAAAACCGCAATTTTCAGGAGAAACGAGACGTACATCCTCCCCCTCTGCCGCCCACCCACCCAACTGACAGCCAGCCAGCAGACAAGCACAGAGAGTTCCGTGGGTCTGTCTGTGATGTCATAAAGGGCCTGCTGATCAATGGCCAGCTCTCTGATTGGCTGCTGTGTTTGATTGACAGATTGAATCTGGCAGCTGATTGGCTGTCTACCCTAAAGTGCATTACACACCCCTGATGGTACCACTGGCTAAGACTCCACCTCAGCTCATTGATTAATTATAAATTTAGAACAAATGATGGATGAAAGCAGGCAGGCCGGCCATTTTTTTCACACTCATTGGACTTGTTTAATGCAATGCACCTTTGTATATTCACATGCATTCGCTTCATGTTGTAACCACTGTGCATACAAATTTGGAAACATGGCATACAGTGTATCATTTGCTGTCTAAGTCATGTTTCCCATATTTTCCATTGCAAGATACAAGCCGGTTTGAGTGTTTGGGGCACATTTTAGCTAAAATCATCCTACGGGGCCTAACTGCTTATGCCAAAGCCTGCCTATTTTGAATGGCGTAGTGGTCAATGCAACCTCCAAAAAAATCAGGACTTACTACCCCAATGACCTGCTAACTCACCCCTGAAATACTTACTTATTCACACTATTTTGTTCATTTGACTTGTTTCTAATTTGAAATGCCCATTTTTGTGGGGCCAGAAAGGTGTGTCTTTAAAAGGCGATTTCTACGATACCCCACTTTTGCGCGTCGGACCGCGACTTTTTCCGGAAACGCCGAAAAACCGCAATTTTCAGGAGAAACGAGACGTACATCCTCCCCCTCTGCCGCCCACCCACCCAACTGACAGCCAGCCAGCAGACAAGCACAGAGAGTTCCGTGGGTCTGTCTGTGATGTCATAAAGGGCCTGCTGATCAATGGCCAGCTCTCTGATTGGCTGCTGTGTTTGATTGACAGATTGAATCTGGCAGCTGATTGGCTGTCTACCCTAAAGTGCATTACACACCCCTGATGGTACCACTGGCTAAGACTCCACCTCAGCTCATTGATTAATTATAAATTTAGAACAAATGATGGATGAAAGCAGGCAGGCCGGCCATTTTTTTCACGCTCATTGGACTTGTTTAATGCAATGCACCTTTGTATATTCACATGCATTCGCTTCATGCTGTAACCACTGTGCATAAAAATTTGGAAACATGGCATACAGTGTATCATTTGCTGTCTAAGTCATGTTTCCCATATTTTCCATTGCAAGATACAAGCCGGTTTGAGTGTTTGGGGAACATTTTAGCTAAAATCATCCTACGGGGCCTAACTGCTTATGCTAAAGCCTGCCTATTTTAAATGGCGTAGTGGTCACTGCAACCTCCAAAAAAATCAGGACTTACTACCCCAATAACCTGCTAACTCACCCCTGAAATACTTACTTATTCACACTATTTTGTTCATTTGACTTGTTTCTAATTTGAAATGCCCATTTTTGTGGGGCCAGAAAGGTGCGTCTTTAAAAGGCGATTTCTACGATACCCCACTTTTGCGCGTCGGACCGCGACTTTTTCCGGAAACGCCGAAAAACCGCAATTTTCAGGAGAAACGAGACGTACATCCTCCCCCTCTGCCGCCCACCCACCCAACTGACAGCCAGCCAGCAGACAAGCACAAAGAGTTCCGTGGGTCTGTCTGTGATGTCATAAAGGGCCTGCTGATCAATGGCCAGCTCTCTGATTGGCTGCTGTGTTTGATTGACAGATTGAATCTGGCAGCTGATTGGCTGTCTACCCTAAAGTGCATTACACACCCCTGATGGTACCACTGGCTAAGACTCCACCTCAGCTCATTGATTAATTATAAATTTAGAACAAATGATGGATGAAAGCAGGCAGGCCGGCCATTTTTTTCACGCTCATTGGACTTGTTTAATGCAATGCACCTGTGTATATTCACATGCATTCACTTCATGCTGTAACCACTGTGCATAAAAATTTGGAAACATGGCATACAGTGTATCATTTGCTGTCTAAGTCATGTTTCCCATATTTTCCATTGCAAGATACAAGCCGGTTTGAGTGTTTGGGGCACATTTTAGCTAAAATCATCCTACGGGGCCTAAATGCTTATGCTAAAGCCTGCCTATTTTGAATGGCGTAGTGGTCACTGCAACCTCCAAAAAAATCAGGACTTACTACCCCAATAACCTGCTAACTCACCCCTGAAATACTTACTTATTCACACTATTTTGTTCATTTGACTTGTTTCTAATTTGAAATGCCCATTTTTGTGGGGCCAGAAAGGTGCGTCTTTAAAAGGCGATTTCTACGATACCCCACTTTTGCGCGTCGGACCGTGACTTTTTCCGGAAACGCTGAAAAACCGCAATTTTCAGGAGAAACGAGACGTACATCCTCCCCCTCTGCCGCCCACCCACCCAACTGACAGCCAGCCAGCAGACAAGCACAGAGAGTTCCGTGGGTCTGTCTGTGATGTCATAAAGGGCCTGCTGATCAATGGCCAGCTCTCTGATTGGCTGCTGTGTTTGATTGACAGATTGAATCTGGCAGCTGATTGGCTGTCTACCCTAAAGTGCATTACACACCCCTGATGGTACCACTGGCTAAGACTCCACCTCAGCTCATTGATTAATTATAAATTTAGAACAAATGATGGATGAAAGCAGGCAGGCCCGCCATTTTTTTCACGCTCATTGGACTTGTTTAATGCAATGCACCTTTGTATATTCACATGCATTCGCTTCATGCTGTAACCACTGTGCATAAAAATTTGGAAACATGGCATACAGTGTATCATTTGCTGTCTAAGTCATGTTTCCCATATTTTCCATTGCAAGATACAAGCCGGTTTGAGTGTTTGGGGCACATTTTAGCTAAAATCATCCTACGGGGCCTAAATGCTTATGCTAAAGCCTGCCTATTTTGAATGGCGTAGTGGTCACTGCAACCTCCAAAAAAATCAGGACTTACTACCCCAATAACCTGCTAACTCACCCCTGAAATACTTACTTATTCACACTATTTTGTTCATTTGACTTGTTTCTAATTTGAAATGCCCATTTTTGTGGGGCCAGAAAGGTGCGTCTTTAAAAGGCGATTTCTACGATACCCCACTTTTGCGCGTCGGACCGTGACTTTTTCCGGAAACGCTGAAAAACCGCAATTTTCAGGAGAAACGAGACGTACATCCTCCCCCTCTGCCGCCCACCCACCCAACTGACAGCCAGCCAGCAGACAAGCACAGAGAGTTCCGTGGGTCTGTCTGTGATGTCATAAAGGGCCTGCTGATCAATGGCCAGCTCTCTGATTGGCTGCTGTGTTTGATTGACAGATTGAATCTGGCAGCTGATTGGCTGTCTACCCTAAAGTGCATTACACACCCCTGATGGTACCACTGGCTAAGACTCCACCTCAGCTCATTGATTAATTATAAATTTAGAACAAATGAGGGATGAAAGCAGGCAGGCCGGCCATTTTTTTCACACTCATTGGACTTGTTTAATGCAATGCACCTTTGTATATTCACATGCATTCGCTTCATGCTGTAACCACTGTGCATACAAATTTGGAAACATGGCATACAGTGTATCATTTGCTGTCTAAGTCATGTTTCCCATATTTTCCATTGCAAGATACAAGCCGGTTTGAGTGTTTGGGGCACATTTTAGCTAAAATCATCCTACGGGGCCTAACTGCTTATGCCAAAGCCTGCCTATTTTGAATGGCGTAGTGGTCAATGCAACCTCCAAAAAAATCAGGACTTACTACCCCAATGACCTGCTAACTCACCCCTGAAATACTTACTTATTCACACTATTTTGTTCATTTGACTTGTTTCTAATTTGAAATGCCCATTTTTGTGGGGCCAGAAAGGTGCGTCTTTAAAAGGCGATTTCTACGATACCCCACTTTTGCGCGTCGGACCGCGACTTTTTCCGGAAACGCCGAAAAACCGCAATTTTCAGGAGAAACGAGACGTACATCCTCCCCCTCTGCCGCCCACCCACCCAACTGACAGCCAGCCAGCAGACAAGCACAGAGAGTTCCGTGGGTCTGTCTGTGATGTCATAAAGGGCCTGCTGATCAATGGCCAGCTCTCTGATTGGCTGCTGTGTTTGATTGACAGATTGAATCTGGCAGCTGATTGGTTGTCTACCCTAAAGTGCATTACACACCCCTGATGGTACCACTGGCTAAGACTCCACCTCAGCTCATTGATTAATTATAAATTTAAAACAAATGATGGATGAAAGCAGGCAGGCCGGCCATTTTTTTCACGCTCATTGGACTTGTTTAATGCAATGCACCTTTGTATATTCACATGCATTCGCTTCATGCTGTAACCACTGTGCATAAAAATTTGGAAACATGGCATACAGTGTATCATTTGCTGTCTAAGTCATGTTTCCCATATTTTCCATTGCAAGATACAAGCCGGTTTGAGTGTTTGGGGAACATTTTAGATAAAATCATCCTACGGGGCCTAACTGCTTATGCTAAAGCCTGCCTATTTTAAATGGCGTAGTGGTCACTGCAACCTCCAAAAAAATCAGGACTTACTACCCCAATAACCTGCTAACTCACCCCTGAAATACTTACTTATTCACACTATTTTGTTCATTTGACTTGTTTCTAATTTGAAATGCCCATTTTTGTGGGGCCAGAAAGGTGCGTCTTTAAAAGGCGATTTCTACGATACCCCACTTTTGCGCGTCGGACCGCGACTTTTTCCGGAAACGCCGAAAAACCGCAATTTTCAGGAGAAACGAGACGTACATCCTCCCCCTCTGCCGCCCACCCACCCAACTGACAGCCAGCCAGCAGACAAGCACAGAGAGTTCCGTGGGTCTGTCTGTGATGTCATAAAGGGCCTGCTGATCAATGGCCAGCTATCTGATTGGCTGCTGTGTTTGATTGACAGATTGAATCTGGCAGCTGATTGGCTGTCTACCCTAAAGTGCATTACACACCCCTGATGGTACCACTGGCTAAGACTCCACCTCAGCTCATTGATTAATTATAAATTTAGAACAAATGATGGATGAAAACAGGCAGGCCGGCCATTTTTTTCACGCTCATTGGATTTGTTTAATGCAATGCACCTTTGTATATTCACATGCATTCGCTTCATGCTGTAACCACTGTGCATAAAAATTTGGAAACATGGCATACAGTGTATCATTTGCTGTCTAAGTCATGTTTCCCATATTTTCCATTGCAAGATACAAGCCGGTTTGAGTGTTTGGGGAACATTTTAGCTAAAATCATCCTACGGGGCCTAACTGCTTATGCTAAAGCCTGCCTATTTTAAATGGCGTAGTGGTCACTGCAACCTCCAAAAAAATCAGGACTTACTACCCCAATGACCTGCTAACTCACCCCTGAAATACTTACTTATTCACACTATTTTGTTCATTTGACTTGTTTCTAATTTGAAATGCCCATTTTTGTGGGGCCAGAAAGGTGCGTCTTTAAAAGGCGATTTCTACGATACCCCACTTTTGCGCGTCGGACCGCGACTTTTTCCGGAAACGCCGAAAAACCGCAATTTTCAGGAGAAACGAGACGTACATCCTCCCCCTCTGCCGCCCACCCACCCAACTGACAGCCAGCCAGCAGACAAGCACAGAGAGTTCCGTGGGTCTGTCTGTGATGTCATAAAGGGCCTGCTGATCAATGGCCAGCTATCTGATTGGCTGCTGTGTTTGATTGACAGATTGAATCTGGCAGCTGATTGGCTGTCTACCCTAAAGTGCATTACACACCCCTGATGGTACCACTGGCTAAGACTCCACCTCAGCTCATTGATTAATTATAAATTTAGAACAAATGATGGATGAAAACAGGCAGGCCGGCCATTTTTTTCACGCTCATTGGATTTGTTTAATGCAATGCACCTTTGTATATTCACATGCATTCGCTTCATGCTGTAACCACTGTGCATAAAAATTTGGAAACATGGCATACAGTGTATCATTTGCTGTCTAAGTCATGTTTCCCATATTTTCCATTGCAAGATACAAGCCGGTTTGAGTGTTTGGGGCACATTTTAGCTAAAATCATCCTACGGGGCCTAACTGCTTATGCTAAAGCCTGCCTATTTTGAATGGCGTAGTGGTCACTGCAACCTCCAAAAAAATCAGGACTTACTACCCCAATAACCTGCTAACTCACCCCTGAAATACTTACTTATTCACACTATTTTGTTCATTTGACTTGTTTCTAATTTGAAATGCCCATTTTTGTGGGGCCAGAAAGGTGCGTCTTTAAAAGGCGATTTCTACGATACCCCACTTTTGCGCGTCGGACCGCGACTTTTTCCGGAAACGCCGAAAAACCGCAATTTTCAGGAGAAACGAGACGTACATCCTCCCCCTCTGCCGCCCACCCACCCAACTGACAGCCAGCCAGCAGACAAGCACAGAGAGTTCCGTGGGTCTGTCTGTGATGTCATAAAGGGCCTGCTGATCAATGGCCAGCTCTCTGATTGGCTGCTGTGTTTGATTGACAGATTGAATCTGGCAGCTGATTGGCTGTCTACCCTAAAGTGCATTACACACCCCTGATGGTACCACTGGCTAAGACTCCACCTCAGCTCATTGATTAATTATAAATTTAGAACAAATGATGGATGAAAACAGGCAGGCCGGCCATTTTTTTCACGCTCATTGGACTTGTTTAATGCAATGCACCTTTGTATATTCACATGCATTCGCTTCATGCTGTAACCACTGTGCATAAAAATTTGGAAACATGGCATACAGTGTATCATTTGCTGTCTAAGTCATGTTTCCCATATTTTCCATTGCAAGATACAAGCCGGTTTGAGTGTTTGGGGCACATTTTAGCTAAAATCATCCTACGGGGCCTAACTGCTTATGCTAAAGCCTGCCTATTTTGAATGGCGTAGTGGTCACTGCAACCTCCAAAAAAATCAGGACTTACTACCCCAATAACCTGCTAACTCACCCCTGAAATACTTACTTATTCACACTATTTTGTTCATTTGACTTGTTTCTAATTTGAAATGCCCATTTTTGTGGGGCCAGAAAGGTGCGTCTTTAAAAGGCGATTTCTACGATACCCCACTTTTGCGCGTCGGACCGCGACTTTTTCCGGAAACGCAGAAAACACGCAATTTTCAGGAGAAACGAGACGTACATCCTCCCCCTCTGCCGCCCACCCACCCAACTGACAGCCAGCCAGCAGACAAGCACAGAGAGTTCCGTGGGTCTGTCTGTGATGTCATAAAGGGCCTGCTGATCAATGGCCAGCTCTCTGATTGGCTGCTGTGTTTGATTGACAGATTGAATCTGGCAGCTGATTGGCTGTCTACCCTAAAGTGCATTACACACCCCTGATGGTACCACTGGCTAAGACTCCACCTCAGCTCATTGATTAATTATAAATTTAGAACAAATGATGGATGAAAGCGGGCAGGCCGGCCATTTTTTTCACGCTCATTGGACTTGTTTAATGCAATGCACCTTTGTATATTCACATGCATTCGCTTCATGCTGTAACCACTGTGCATAAAAATTTGGAAACATGGCATACAGTGTATCATTTGCTGTCTAAGTCATGTTTCCCATATTTTCCATTGCAAGATACAAGCCGGTTTGAGTGTTTGGGGCACATTTTAGCTAAAATCATCCTACGGGGCCTAACTGCTTATGCCAAAGCCTGCCTATTTTGAATGGCGTAGTGGTCAATGCAACCTCCAAAAAAATCAGGACTTACTACCCCAATAACCTGCTAACTCACCCCTGAAATACTTACTTATTCACACTATTTTGTTCATTTGACTTGTTTCTAATTTGAAATGCCCATTTTTGTGGGGCCAGAAAGGTGCGTCTTTAAAAGGCGATTTCTACGATACCCCACTTTTGCGCGTCGGACCGCGACTTTTTCCGGAAACGCCGAAAAACTGCAATTTTCAGGAGAAACGAGACGTACATCCTCCCCCTCTGCCGCCCACCCACCCAACTGACAGCCAGCCAGCAGACAAGCACAGAGAGTTCCGTGGGTCTGTCTGTGATGTCATAAAGGGCCTGCTGATCAATGGCCAGCTCTCTGATTGGCTGCTGTGTTTGATTGACAGATTGAATCTGGCAGCTGATTGACTGTCTACCCTAAAGTGCATTACACACCCCTGATGGTACCACTGGCTAAGACTCCACCTCAGCTCATTGATTAATTATAAATTTAGAACAAATGATGGATGAAAGCAGGCAGGCCGGCCATTTTTTTCACGCTCATTGGACTTGTTTAATGCAATGCACCTTTGTATATTCACATGCATTCGCTTCATGCTGTAACCACTGTGCATAAAAATTTGGAAACATGGCATACAGTGTATCATTTGCTGTCTAAGTCATGTTTCCCATATTTTCCATTGCAAGATACAAGCCGGTTTGAGTGTTTGGGGAACATTTTAGCTAAAATCATCCTACGGGGCCTAACTGCTTATGCTAAAGCCTGCCTATTTTGAATGGCGTAGTGGTCACTGCAACCTCCAAAAAAATCAGGACTTACTACCCCAATAACCTGCTAACTCACCCCTGAAATATTTACTTATTCACACTATTTTGTTCATTTGACTTGTTTCTAATTTGAAATGCCCATTTTTGTGGGGCCAGAAAGGTGCGTCTTTAAAAGGCGATTTCTACGATACCCCACTTTTGCGCGTCGGACCGCGACTTTTTCCGGAAACGCCGAAAAACCGCAATTTTCAGGAGAAACGAGACGTACATCCTCCCCCTCTGCCGCCCACCCACCCAACTGACAGCCAGCCAGCAGACAAGCACAGAGAGTTCCGTGGGTCTGTCTGTGATGTCATAAAGGGCCTGCTGATCAATGGCCAGCTCTCTGATTGGCTGCTGTGTTTGATTGACAGATTGAATCTGGCAGCTGATTGGCTGTCTACCCTAAAGTGCATTACACACCCCTGATGGTACCACTGGCTAAGACTCCACCTCAGCTCATTGATTAATTATAAATTTAGAACAAATGATGGATAAAAGCAGGCAGGCCGGCCATTTTTTTCACGCTCATTGGACTTGTTTAATGCAATGCACCTGTGTATATTCACATGCATTCACTTCATGCTGTAACCACTGTGCATAAAAATTTGGAAACATGGCATACAGTGTATCATTTGCTGTCTAAGTCATGTTTCCCATATTTTCCATTGCAAGATACAAGCCGGTTTGAGTGTTTGGGGCACATTTTAGCTAAAATCATCCTACGGGGCCTAACTGCTTATGCTAAAGCCTGCCTATTTTGAATGGCGTAGTGGTCACTGCAACCTCCAAAAAAATCAGGACTTACTACTCCAATAACCTGCTAACTCACCCCTGAAATACTTACTTATTCACACTATTTTGTTCATTTGACTTGTTTCTAATTTGAAATGCCCATTTTTGTGGGGCCAGAAAGGTGCGTCTATAAAAGGCGATTTCTACGATACCCCACTTTTGCGCGTCGGACCGCGACTTTTTCCGGAAACGCAGAAAAAACGCAATTTTCAGGAGAAACGAGACGTACATCCTCCCCCTCTGCCGCCCACCCACCCAACTGACAGCCAGCCAGCAGACAAGCACAGAGAGTTCCGTGGGTCTGTCTGTGATGTCATAAAGGGCCTGCTGATCAATGGCCAGCTCTCTGATTGGCTGCTGTGTTTGATTGACAGATTGAATCTGGCAGCTGATTGGCTGTCTACCCTAAAGTGCATTACACACCCCTGATGGTACCACTGGCTAAGACTCCACCTCAGCTCATTGATTAATTATAAATTTAGAACAAATGATGGATGAAAGCAGGCAGGCCGGCCATTTTTTTCACGCTCATTGGACTTGTTTAATGCAATGCACCTGTGTATATTCACATGCATTCACTTCATGCTGTAACCACTGTGCATAAAAATTTGGAAACATGGCATACAGTGTATCATTTGCTGTCTAAGTCATGTTTCCCATATTTTCCATTGCAAGATACAAGCCGGTTTGAGTGTTTGGGGCACATTTTAGCTAAAATCATCCTACGGGGCCTAACTGCTTATGCTAAAGCCTGCCTATTTTGAATGGCGTAGTGGTCACTGCAACCTCCAAAAAAATCAGGACTTACTACCCCAATAACCTGCTAACTCACCCCTGAAATACTTACTTATTCACACTATTTTGTTCATTTGACTTGTTTCTAATTTGAAATGCCCATTTTTGTGGGGCCAGAAAGGTGCGTCTTTAAAAGGCGATTTCTACGATACCCCACTTTTGCGCGTCGGACCGCGACTTTTTCCGGAAACGCTGAAAAACCGCAATTTTCAGGAGAAACGAGACGTACATCCTCCCCCTCTGCCGCCCACCCACCCAACTGACAGCCAGCCAGCAGACAAGCACAGAGAGTTCCGTGGGTCTGTCTGTGATGTCATAAAGGGCCTGCTGATCAATGGCCAGCTCTCTGATTGGCTGCTGTGTTTGATTGACAGATTGAATCTGGCAGCTGATTGGCTGTCTACCCTAAAGTGCATTACACACCCCTGATGGTACCACTGGCTAAGACTCCACCTCAGCTCATTGATTAATTATAAATTTAGAACAAATGATGGATGAAAGCAGGCAGGCCGGCCATTTTTTTCACGCTCATTGGACCTGTTTAATGCAATGCACCTTTGTATATTCACATGCATTCGCTTCATGCTGTAACCACTGTGCATAAAAATTTGGAAACATGGCATACAGTGTATCATTTGCTGTCTAAGTCATGTTTCCCATATTTTCCATTGCAAGATACAAGCCGGTTTGAGTGTTTGGGGCACATTTTAGCTAAAATCATCCTACGGGGCCTAAATGCTTATGCTAAAGCCTGCCTATTTTGAATGGCGTAGTGGTCACTGCAACCTCCAAAAAAATCAGGACTTACTACCCCAATAACCTGCTAACTCACCCCTGAAATACTTACTTATTCACACTATTTTGTTCATTTGACTTGTTTCTAATTTGAAATGCCCATTTTTGTGGGGCCAGAAAGGTGCGTCTTTAAAAGGCGATTTCTACGATACCCCACTTTTGCGCGTCGGACCGTGACTTTTTCCGGAAACGCTGAAAAACCGCAATTTTCAGGAGAAACGAGACGTACATCCTCCCCCTCTGCCGCCCACCCACCCAACTGACAGCCAGCCAGCAGACAAGCACAGAGAGTTCCGTGGGTCTGTCTGTGATGTCATAAAGGGCCTGCTGATCAATGGCCAGCTCTCTGATTGGCTGCTGTGTTTGATTGACAGATTGAATCTGGCAGCTGATTGGCTGTCTACCCTAAAGTGCATTACACACCCCTGATGGTACCACTGGCTAAGACTCCACCTCAGCTCATTGATTAATTATAAATTTAGAACAAATGATGGATGAAAGCAGGCAGGCCGGCCATTTTTTTCACACTCATTGGACTTGTTTAATGCAATGCACCTTTGTATATTCACATGCATTCGCTTCATGCTGTAACCACTGTGCATACAAATTTGGAAACATGGCATACAGTGTATCATTTGCTGTCTAAGTCATGTTTCCCATATTTTCCATTGCAAGATACAAGCCGGTTTGAGTGTTTGGGGCACATTTTAGCTAAAATCATCCTACGGGGCCTAACTGCTTATGCCAAAGCCTGCCTATTTTGAATGGCGTAGTGGTCAATGCAACCTCCAAAAAAATCAGGACTTACTACCCCAATAACCTGCTAACTCACCCCTGAAATACTTACTTATTCACACTATTTTGTTCATTTGACTTGTTTCTAATTTGAAATGCCCATTTTTGTGGGGCCAGAAAGGTGCGTCTTTAAAAGGCGATTTCTACGATACCCCACTTTTGCGCGTCGGACCGCGACTTTTTCCGGAAACGCCGAAAAACCGCAATTTTCAGGAGAAACGAGACGTACATCCTCCCCCTCTGCCGCCCACCCACCCAACTGACAGCCAGCCAGCAGACAAGCACAGAGAGTTCCGTGGGTCTGTCTGTGATGTCATAAAGGGCCTGCTGATCAATGGCCAGCTCTCTGATTGGCTGATGTGTTTGATTGACAGATTGAATCTGGCAGCTGATTGGCTGTCTACCCTAAAGTGCATTACACACCCCTGATGGTACCACTGGCTAAGACTCCACCTCAGCTCATTGATTAATTATAAATTTAGAACAAATGATGGATGAAAGCAGGCAGGCCGGCCATTTTTTTCACGCTCATTGGACTTGTTTAATGCAATGCACCTTTGTATATTCACATGCATTCGCTTCATGCTGTAACCACTGTGCATAAAAATTTGGAAACATGGCATACAGTGTATCATTTGCTGTCTAAGTCATGTTTCCCATATTTTCCATTGCAAGATACAAGCCGGTTTGAGTGTTTGGGGCACATTTTAGCTAAAATCATCCTACGGGGCCTAACTGCTTATGCTAAAGCCTGCCTATTTTGAATGGCGTAGTGGTCACTGCAACCTCCAAAAAAATCAGGACTTACTACCCCAATAACCTGCTAACTCACCCCTGAAATACTTACTTATTCACACTATTTTGTTCATTTGACTTGTTTCTAATTTGAAATGCCCATTTTTGTGGGGCCAGAAAGGTGCGTCTTTAAAAGGCGATTTCTACGATACCCCACTTTTGCGCGTCGGACCGCGACTTTTTCCGGAAACGCAGAAAAACCGCAATTTTCAGGAGAAACGAGACGTACATCCACCCCCTCTGCCGCCCACCCACCCAACTGACAGCCAGCCAGCAGACAAGCACAGAGAGTTCCGTGGGTCTGTCTGTGATGTCATAAAGGGCCTGCTGATCAATGGCCAGCTCTCTGATTGGCTGCTGTGTTTGATTGACAGATTGAATCTGGCAGCTGATTGGCTGTCTACCCTAAAGTGCATTACACACCCCTGATGGTACCACTGGCTAAGACTCCACCTCAGCTCATTGATTAATTATAAATTTAGAACAAATGATGGATGAAAGCAGGCAGGCCGGCCATTTTTTTCACGCTCATTGGACTTGTTTAATGCAATGCACCTGTGTATATTCACATGCATTCACTTCATGCTGTAACCACTGTGCATAAAAATTTGGAAACATGGCATACAGTGTATCATTTGCTGTCTAAGTCATGTTTCCCATATTTTCCATTGCAAGATACAAGCCGGTTTGAGTGTTTGGGGCACATTTTAGCTAAAATCATCCTACGGGGCCTAACTGCTTATGCTAAAGCCTGCCTATTTTGAATGGCGTAGTGGTCACTGCAACCTCCAAAAAAATCAGGACTTACTACCCCAATAACCTGCTAACTCACCCCTGAAATACTTACTTATTCACACTATTTTGTTCATTTGACTTGTTTCTAATTTGAAATGCCCATTTTTGTGGGGCCAGAAAGGTGCGTCTTTAAAAGGCGATTTCTACGATACCCCACTTTTGCGTGTCGGACCGCGACTTTTTCCGGAAACGCCGAAAAAACGCAATTTTCAGGAGAAACGAGACGTACATCCTCCCCCTCTGCCGCCCACCCACCCAACTGACAGCCAGCCAGCAGACAAGCACAGAGAGTTCCGTGGGTCTGTCTGTGATGTCATAAAGTGCCTGCTGATCAATGGCCAGCTCTCTGATTGGCTGCTGTGTTTGATTGACAGATTGAATCTGGCAGCTGATTGGCTGTCTACCCTAAAGTGCATTACACACCCCTGATGGTACCACTGGCTAAGACTCCACCTCAGCTCATTGATTAATTATAAATTTAGAACAAATGATGGATGAAAGCAGGCAGGCCGGCCATTTTTTTCACGCTCATTGGACTTGTTTAATGCAATGCACCTTTGTATATTCACATGCATTCGCTTCATGCTGTAACCACTGTGCATAAAAATTTGGAAACATGGCATACAGTGTATCATTTGCTGTCTAAGTCATGTTTCCCATATTTTCCATTGCAAGATACAAGCCGGTTTGAGTGTTTGGGGCACATTTTAGCTAAAATCATCCTACGGGGCCTAACTGCTTATGCTAAAGCCTGCCTATTTTGAATGGCGTAGTGGTCACTGCAACCTCCAAAAAAATCAGGACTTACTACCCCAATAACCTGCTAACTCACCCCTGAAATACTTACTTATTCACACTATTTTGTTCATTTGACTTGTTTCTAATTTGAAATGCCCATTTTTGTGGGGCCAGAAAGGTGCGTCGTTAAAAGGCGATTTCTACGATACCCCACTTTTGCGCGACGGACCGCGACTTTTTCCGGAAACGCAGAAAAACCGCAATTTTCAGGAGAAACGAGACGTACATCCACCCCCTCTGCCGCCCACCCACCCAACTGACAGCCAGCCAGCAGACAAGCACAGAGAGTTCCGTGGGTCTGTCTGTGATGTCATAAAGGGCCTGCTGATCAATGGCCAGCTCTCTGATTGGCTGCTGTGTTTGATTGACAGATTGAATCTGGCAGCTGATTGGCTGTCTACCCTAAAGTGCATTACACACCCCTGATGGTACCACTGGCTAAGACTCCACCTCAGCTCATTGATTAATTATAAATTTAGAACAAATGATGGATGAAAGCAGGCAGGCCGGCCATTTTTTTCACGCTCATTGGACTTGTTTAATGCAATGCACCTGTGTATATTCACATGCATTCACTTCATGCTGTAACCACTGTGCATAAAAATTTGGAAACATGGCATACAGTGTATCATTTGCTGTCTAAGTCATGTTTCCCATATTTTCCATTGCAAGATACAAGCCGGTTTGAGTGTTTGGGGCACATTTTAGCTAAAATCATCCTACGGGGCCTAACTGCTTATGCTAAAGCCTGCCTATTTTGAATGGCGTAGTGGTCACTGCAACCTCCAAAAAAATCAGGACTTACTACCCCAATAACCTGCTAACTCACCCCTGAAATACTTACTTATTCACACTATTTTGTTCATTTGACTTGTTTCTAATTTGAAATGCCCATTTTTGTGGGGCCAGAAAGGTGCGTCTTTAAAAGGCGATTTCTACGATACCCCACTTTTGCGCGTCGGACCGCGACTTTTTCCGGAAACGCTGAAAAACCGCAATTTTCAGGAGAAACGAGACGTACATCCTCCCCCTCTGCCGCCCACCCACCCAACTGACAGCCAGCCAGCAGACAAGCACAGAGAGTTCCGTGGGTCTGTCTGTGATGTCATAAAGGGCCTGCTGATCAATGGCCAGCTCTCTGATTGGCTGCTGTGTTTGATTGACAGATTGAATCTGGCAGCTGATTGGCTGTCTACCCTAAAGTGCATTACACACCCCTGATGGTACCACTGGCTAAGACTCCACCTCAGCTCATTGATTAATTATAAATTTAGAACAAATGATGGATGAAAGCAGGCAGGCCGGCCATTTTTTTCACGCTCATTGGACTTGTTTAATGCAATGCACCTTTGTATATTCACATGCATTCGCTTCATGCTGTAACCACTGTGCATAAAAATTTGGAAACATGGCATACAGTGTATCATTTGCAGTCTAAGTCATGTTTCCCATATTTTCCATTGCAAGATACAAGCCGGTTTGAGTGTTTGGGGCACATTTTAGCTAAAATCATCCTACGGGGCCTAACTGCTTATGCCAAAGCCTGCCTATTTTGAATGGCGTAGTGGTCACTGCAACCTCCAAAAAAATCAGGACTTACTACCCCAATAACCTGCTAACTCACCCCTGAAATACTTACTTATTCACACTATTTTGTTCATTTGACTTGTTTCTAATTTGAAATGCCCATTTTTGTGGGGCCAGAAAGGTGCGTCTTTAAAAGGCGATTTCTACGATACCCCACTTTTGCGCGTCGGACCGCGACTTTTTCCGGAAACGCCGAAAAACCGCAATTTTCAGGAGAAACGAGACGTACATCCTCCCCCTCTGCCGCCCACCCACCCAACTGACAGCCAGCCAGCAGACAAGCACAGAGAGTTCCGTGGGTCTGTCTGTGATGTCATAAAGGGCCTGCTGATCAATGGCCAGCTCTCTGATTGGCTGCTGTGTTTGATTGACAGATTGAATCTGGCAGCTGATTGGCTGTCTACCCTAAAGTGCATTACACACCCCTGATGGTACCACTGGCTAAGACTCCACCTCAGCTCATTGATTAATTATAAATTTAGAACAAATGATGGATGAAAGCAGGCAGGCCGGCCATTTTTTTCACGCTCATTGGACTTGTTTAATGCAATGCACCTGTGTATATTCACATGCATTCACTTCATGCTGTAACCACTGTGCATAAAAATTTGGAAACATGGCATACAGTGTATCATTTGCTGTCTAAGTCATGTTTCCCATATTTTCCATTGCAAGATACAAGCCGGTTTGAGTGTTTGGGGCACATTTTAGCTAAAATCATCCTACGGGGCCTAACTGCTTATGCTAAAGCCTGCCTATTTTGAATGGCGTAGTGGTCACTGCAACCTCCAAAAAAATCAGGACTTACTACCCCAATAACCTGCTAACTCACCCCTGAAATACTTACTTATTCACACTATTTTGTTCATTTGACTTGTTTCTAATTTGAAATGCCCATTTTTGTGGGGCCAGAAAGGTGCGTCTTTAAAAGGCGATTTCTACGATACCCCACTTTTGCGCGTCGGACCGCTACTTTTTCCGGAAACGCTGAAAAACCGCAATTTTCAGGAGAAACGAGACGTACATCCTCCCCCTCTGCCGCCCACCCACCCAACTGACAGCCAGCCAGCAGACAAGCACAGAGAGTTCCGTGGGTCTGTCTGTGATGTCATAAAGGGCCTGCTGATCAATGGCCAGCTCTCTGATTGGCTGCTGTGTTTGATTGACAGATTGAATCTGGCAGCTGATTGGCTGTCTACCCTAAAGTGCATTACACACCCCTGATGGTACCACTGGCTAAGACTCCACCTCAGCTCATTGATTAATTATAAATTTAGAACAAATGATGGATGAAAGCAGGCAGGCCGGCCATTTTTTTCACGCTCATTGGACTTGTTTAATGCAATGCACCTTTGTATATTCACATGCATTCGCTTCATGCTGTAACCACTGTGCATAAAAATTTGGAAACATGGCATACAGTGTATCATTTGCTGTCTAAGTCATGTTTCCCATATTTTCCATTGCAAGATACAAGCCGGTTTGAGTGTTTGGGGCACATTTTAGCTAAAATCATCCTACGGGGCCTAACTGCTTATGCTAAAGCCTGCCTATTTTGAATGGCGTAGTGGTCACTGCAACCTCCAAAAAAATCAGGACTTACTACCCCAATAACCTGCTAACTCACCCCTGAAATACTTACTTATTCACACTATTTTGTTCATTTGACTTGTTTCTAATTTGAAATGCCCATTTTTGTGGGGCCAGAAAGGTGCGTCTTTAAAAGGCGATTTCTACGATACCCCACTTTTGCGCGTCGGACCGCGACTTTTTCCGGAAACGCTGAAAAACCGCAATTTTCAGGAGAAACGAGACGTACATCCTCCCCCTCTGCCGCCCACCCACCCAACTGACAGCCAGCCAGCAGACAAGCACAGAGAGTTCCGTGGGTCTGTCTGTGATGTCATAAAGGGCCTGCTGATCAATGGCCAGCTCTCTGATTGGCTGCTGTGTTTGATTGACAGATTGAATCTGGCAGCTGATTGGCTGTCTACCCTAAAGTGCATTACACACCCCTGATGGTACCACTGGCTAAGACTCCACCTCAGCTCATTGATTAATTATAAATTTAGAACAAATGATGGATGAAAGCAGGCAGGCCGGCCATTTTTTTCACGCTCATTGGACTTGTTTAATGCAATGCACCTTTGTATATTCACATGCATTCGCTTCATGCTGTAACCACTGTGCATAAAAATTTGGAAACATGGCATACAGTGTATCATTTGCTGTCTAAGTCATGTTTCCCATATTTTCCATTGCAAGATACAAGCCGGTTTGAGTGTTTGGGGCACATTTTAGCTAAAATCATCCTACGGGGCCTAACTGCTTATGCCAAAGCCTGCCTATTTTGAATGGCGTAGTGGTCACTGCAACCTCCAAAAAAATCAGGACTTACTACCCCAATAACCTGCTAACTCACCCCTGAAATACTTACTTATTCACACTATTTTGTTCATTTGACTTGTTTCTAATTTGAAATGCCCATTTTTGTGGGGCCAGAAAGGTGCGTCTTTAAAAGGCGATTTCTACGATACCCCACTTTTGCGCGTCGGACCGCGACTTTTTCCGGAAACGCCGAAAAACCGCAATTTTCAGGAGAAACGAGACGTACATCCTCCCCCTCTGCCGCCCACCCACCCAACTGACAGCCAGCCAGCAGACAAGCACAGAGAGTTCCGTGGGTCTGTCTGTGATGTCATAAAGGGCCTGCTGATCAATGGCCAGCTCTCTGATTGGCTGCTGTGTTTGATTGACAGATTGAATCTGGCAGCTGATTGGCTGTCTACCCTAAAGTGCATTACACACCCCTGATGGTACCACTGGCTAAGACTCCACCTCAGCTCATTGATTAATTATAAATTTAGAACAAATGATGGATGAAAGCAGGCAGGCCAGCCATTTTTTTCACGCTCATTGGACTTGTTTAATGCAATGCACCTTTGTATATTCACATGCATTCGCTTCATGCTGTAACCACTGTGCATAAAAATTTGGAAACATGGCATACAGTGTATCATTTGCTGTCTAAGTCATGTTTCCCATATTTTCCATTGCAAGATACAAGCCGGTTTGAGTGTTTGGGGCACATTTTAGCTAAAATCATCCTACGGGGCCTAACTGCTTATGCCAAAGCCTGCCTATTTTGAATGGCGTAGTGGTCACTGCAACCTCCAAAAAAATCAGGACTTACTACCCCAATAACCTGCTAACTCACCCCTGAAATACTTACTTATTCACACTATTTTGTTCATTTGACTTGTTTCTAATTTGAAATGCCCATTTTTGTGGGGCCAGAAAGGTGCGTCTTTAAAAGGCGATTTCTACGATACCCCACTTTTGCGCGTCGGACCGCGACTTTTTCCGGAAACGCCGAAAAACCGCAATTTTCAGGAGAAACGAGACGTACATCCTCCCCCTCTGCCGCCCACCCACCCAACTGACAGCCAGCCAGCAGACAAGCACAGAGAGTTCCGTGGGTCTGTCTGTGATGTCATAAAGGGCCTGCTGATCAATGGCCAGCTCTCTGATTGGCTGCTGTGTTTGATTGACAGATTGAATCTGGCAGCTGATTGGCTGTCTACCCTAAAGTGCATTACACACCCCTGATGGTACCACTGGCTAAGACTCCACCTCAGCTCATTGATTAATTATAAATTTAGAACAAATGATGGATGAAAGCAGGCAGGCCGGCCATTTTTTTCACGCTCATTGGACTTGTTTAATGCAATGCACCTGTGTATATTCACATGCATTCACTTCATGCTGTAACCACTGTGCATAAAAATTTGGAAACATGGCATACAGTGTATCATTTGCTGTCTAAGTCATGTTTCCCATATTTTCCATTGCAAGATACAAGCCGGTTTGAGTGTTTGGGGCACATTTTAGCTAAAATCATCCTACGGGGCCTAACTGCTTATGCTAAAGCCTGCCTATTTTGAATGGCGTAGTGGTCACTACAACCTCCAAAAAAATCAGGACTTACTACCCCAATAACCTGCTAACTCACCCCTGAAATACTTACTTATTCACACTATTTTGTTCATTTGACTTGTTTCTAATTTGAAATGCCCATTTTTGTGGGGCCAGAAAGGTGCGTCTTTAAAAGGCGATTTCTACGATACCCCACTTTTGCGCGTCGGACCGCGACTTTTTCCGGAAACGCCGAAAAACCGCAATTTTCAGGAGAAACGAGACGTACATCCTCCCCCTCTGCCGCCCACCCACCCAACTGACAGCCAGCCAGCAGACAAGCACAGAGAGTTCCGTGGGTCTGTCTGTGATGTCATAAAGGGCCTGCTGATCAATGGCCAGCTCTCTGATTGGCTGCTGTGTTTGATTGACAGATTGAATCTGGCAGCTGATTGGCTGTCTACCCTAAAGTGCATTACACACCCCTGATGGTACCACTGGCTAAGACTCCACCTCAGCTCATTGATTAATTATAAATTTAGAACAAATGATGGATGAAAGCAGGCAGGCCGGCCATTTTTTTCACGCTCATTGGACTTGTTTAATGCAATGCACCTTTGTATATTCACATGCATTCGCTTCATGCTGTAACCACTGTGCATAAAAATTTGGTAACATGGCATACAGTGTATCATTTGCTGTCTAAGTCATGTTTCCCATATTTTCCATTGCAAGATACAAGCCGGTTTGAGTGTTTGGGGCACATTTTAGCTAAAATCATCCTACGGGGCCTAACTGCTTATGCCAAAGCCTGCCTATTTTGAATGGCGTAGTGGTCAATGCAACCTCCAAAAAAATCAGGACTTACTACCCCAATAACCTGCTAACTCACCCCTGAAATACTTACTTATTCACACTATTTTGTTCATTTGACTTGTTTCTAATTTGAAATGCCCATTTTTGTGGGGCCAGAAAGGTGCGTCTTTAAAAGGCGATTTCTACGATACCCCACTTTTGCGCGTCGGACCGCGACTTTTTCCGGAAACGCCGAAAAACCGCAATTTTCAGGAGAAACGAGACGTACATCCTCCCCCTCTGCCGCCCACCCACCCAACTGACAGCCAGCCAGCAGACAAGCACAGAGAGTTCCGTGGGTCTGTCTGTGATGTCATAAAGGGCCTGCTGATCAATGGCCAGCTCTCTGATTGGCTGCTGTGTTTGATTGACAGATTGAATCTGGCAGCTGATTGGCTGTCTACCCTAAAGTGCATTACACACCCCTGATGGTACCACTGGCTAAGACTCCACCTCAGCTCATTGATTAATTATAAATTTAGAACAAATGATGGATGAAAGCAGGCAGGCCGGCCATTTTTTTCACGCTCATTGGACTTGTTTAATGCAATGCACCTGTGTATATTCACATGCATTCACTTCATGCTGTAACCACTGTGCATAAAAATTTGGAAACATGGCATACAGTGTATCATTTGCTGTCTAAGTCATGTTTCCCATATTTTCCATTGCAAGATACAAGCCGGTTTGAGTGTTTGGGGCACATTTTAGCTAAAATCATCCTACGGGGCCTAAATGCTTATGCTAAAGCCTGCCTATTTTGAATGGCGTAGTGGTCACTGCAACCTCCAAAAAAATCAGGACTTACTACCCCAATAACCTGCTAACTCACCCCTGAAATACTTACTTATTCACACTATTTTGTTCATTTGACTTGTTTCTAATTTGAAATGCCCATTTTTGTGGGGCCAGAAAGGTGCGTCTTTAAAAGGCGATTTCTACGATACCCCACTTTTGCGCGTCGGACCGCGACTTTTTCCGGAAACGCTGAAAAACCGCAATTTTCAGGAGAAACGAGACGTACATCCTCCCCCTCTGCCGCCCACCCACCCAACTGACAGCCAGCCAGCAGACAAGCACAGAGAGTTCCGTGGGTCTGTCTGTGATGTCATAAAGGGCCTGCTGATCAATGGCCAGCTCTCTGATTGGCTGCTGTGTTTGATTGACAGATTGAATCTGGCAGCTGATTGGCTGTCTACCCTAAAGTGCATTACACACCCCTGATGGTACCACTGGCTAAGACTCCACCTCAGCTCATTGATTAATTATAAATTTAGAACAAATGATGGATGAAAGCAGGCAGGCCGGCCATTTTTTTCACGCTCATTGGACTTGTTTAATGTAATGCACCTTTGTATATTCACATGCATTCGCTTCATGCTGTAACCACTGTGCATAAAAATTTGGAAACATGGCATACAGTGTATCATTTGCTGTCTAAGTCATGTTTCCCATATTTTCCATTGCAAGATACAAGCCGGTTTGAGTGTTTGGGGCACATTTTAGCTAAAATCATCCTACGGGGCCTAACTGCTTATGCCAAAGCCTGCCTATTTTGAATGGCGTAGTGGTCACTGCAACCTCCAAAAAAATCAGGACTTACTACCCCAATAACCTGCTAACTCACCCCTGAAATACTTACTTATTCACACTATTTTGTTCATTTGACTTGTTTCTAATTTGAAATGCCCATTTTTGTGGGGCCAGAAAGGTGCGTCTTTAAAAGGCGATTTCTACGATACCCCACTTTTGCGCGTCGGACCGCGACTTTTTCCGGAAACGCCGAAAAACCGCAATTTTCAGGAGAAACGAGACGTACATCCTCCCCCTCTGCCGCCCACCCACCCAACTGACAGCCAGCCAGCAGACAAGCACAGAGAGTTCCGTGGGTCTGTCTGTGATGTCATAAAGGGCCTGCTGATCAATGGCCAGCTCTCTGATTGGCTGCTGTGTTTGATTGACAGATTGAATCTGGCAGCTGATTGGCTGTCTACCCTAAAGTGCATTACACACCCCTGATGGTACCACTGGCTAAGACTCCACCTCAGCTCATTGATTAATTATAAATTTAGAACAAATGATGGATGAAAGCAGGCAGGCCGGCCATTTTTTTCACGCTCATTGGACTTGTTTAATGCAATGCACCTGTGTATATTCACATGCATTCGCTTCATGCTGTAACCACTGTGCATAAAAATTTGGAAACATGGCATACAGTGTATCATTTGCTGTCTAAGTCATGTTTCCCATATTTTCCATTGCAAGATACAAGCCGGTTTGAGTGTTTGGGGCACATTTTAGCTAAAATCATCCTACGGGGCCTAAATGCTTATGCTAAAGCCTGCCTATTTTGAATGGCGTAGTGGTCACTGCAACCTCCAAAAAAATCAGGACTTACTACCCCAATAACCTGCTAACTCACCCCTGAAATACTTACTTATTCACACTATTTTGTTCATTTGACTTGTTTCTAATTTGAAATGCCCATTTTTGTGGGGCCAGAAAGGTGCGTCTTTAAAAGGCGATTTCTACGATACCCCACTTTTGCGCGTCGGACCGCGACTTTTTCCGGAAACGCTGAAAAACCGCAATTTTCAGGAGAAACGAGACGTACATCCTCCCCCTCTGCCGCCCACCCACCCAACTGACAGCCAGCCAGCAGACAAGCACAGAGAGTTCCGTGGGTCTGTCTGTGATGTCATAAAGGGCCTGCTGATCAATGGCCAGCTCTCTGATTGGCTGCTGTGTTTGATTGACAGATTGAATCTGGCAGCTGATTGGCTGTCTACCCTAAAGTGCATTACACACCCCTGATGGTACCACTGGCTAAGACTCCACCTCAGCTCATTGATTAATTATAAATTTAGAACAAATGATGGATGAAAGCAGGCAGGCCGGCCATTTTTTTCACGCTCATTGGACTTGTTTAATGCAATGCACCTTTGTATATTCACATGCATTCGCTTCATGCTGTAACCACTGTGCATAAAAATTTGGAAACATGGCATACAGTGTATCATTTGCTGTCTAAGTCATGTTTCCCATATTTTCCATTGCAAGATACAAGCCGGTTTGAGTGTTTGGGGCACATTTTAGCTAAAATCATCCTACGGGGCCTAACTGCTTATGCCAAAGCCTGCCTATTTTGAATGGCGTAGTGGTCACTGCAACCTCCAAAAAAATCAGGACTTACTACCCCAATAACCTGCTAACTCACCCCTGAAATACTTACTTATTCACACTATTTTGTTCATTTGACTTGTTTCTAATTTGAAATGCCCATTTTTGTGGGGCCAGAAAGGTGCGTCTTTAAAAGGCGATTTCTACGATACCCCACTTTTGCGCGTCGGACCGCGACTTTTTCCGGAAACGCCGAAAAACCGCAATTTTCAGGAGAAACGAGACGTACATCCTCCCCCTCTGCCGCCCACCCACCCAACTGACAGCCAGCCAGCAGACAAGCACAGAGAGTTCCGTGGGTCTGTCTGTGATGTCATAAAGGGCCTGCTGATCAATGGCCAGCTCTCTGATTGGCTGCTGTGTTTGATTGACAGATTGAATCTGGCAGCTGATTGGCTGTCTACCCTAAAGTGCATTACACACCCCTGATGGTACCACTGGCTAAGACTCCACCTCAGCTCATTGATTAATTATAAATTTAGAACAAATGATGGATGAAAGCAGGCAGGCCGGCCATTTTTTTCACGCTCATTGGACTTGTTTAATGCAATGCACCTGTGTATATTCACATGCATTCACTTCATGCTGTAACCACTGTGCATAAAAATTTGGAAACATGGCATACAGTGTATCATTTGCTGTCTAAGTCATGTTTCCCATATTTTCCATTGCAAGATACAAGCCGGTTTGAGTGTTTGGGGCACATTTTAGCTAAAATCATCCTACGGGGCCTAACTGCTTATGCTAAAGCCTGCCTATTTTGAATGGCGTAGTGGTCACTACAACCTCCAAAAAAATCAGGACTTACTACCCCAATAACCTGCTAACTCACCCCTGAAATACTTACTTATTCACACTATTTTGTTCATTTGACTTGTTTCTAATTTGAAATGCCCATTTTTGTGGGGCCAGAAAGGTGCGTCTTTAAAAGGCGATTTCTACGATACCCCACTTTTGCGCGTCGGACCGCGACTTTTTCCGGAAACGCCGAAAAACCGCAATTTTCAGGAGAAACGAGACGTACATCCTCCCCCTCTGCCGCCCACCCACCCAACTGACAGCCAGCCAGCAGACAAGCACAGAGAGTTCCGTGGGTCTGTCTGTGATGTCATAAAGGGCCTGCTGATCAATGGCCAGCTCTCTGATTGGCTGCTGTGTTTGATTGACAGATTGAATCTGGCAGCTGATTGGCTGTCTACCCTAAAGTGCATTACACACCCCTGATGGTACCACTGGCTAAGACTCCACCTCAGCTCATTGATTAATTATAAATTTAGAACAAATGATGGATGAAAGCAGGCAGGCCGGCCATTTTTTTCACGCTCATTGGACTTGTTTAATGCAATGCACCTTTGTATATTCACATGCATTCGCTTCATGCTGTAACCACTGTGCATAAAAATTTGGTAACATGGCATACAGTGTATCATTTGCTGTCTAAGTCATGTTTCCCATATTTTCCATTGCAAGATACAAGCCGGTTTGAGTGTTTGGGGCACATTTTAGCTAAAATCATCCTACGGGGCCTAACTGCTTATGCCAAAGCCTGCCTATTTTGAATGGCGTAGTGGTCAATGCAACCTCCAAAAAAATCAGGACTTACTACCCCAATAACCTGCTAACTCACCCCTGAAATACTTACTTATTCACACTATTTTGTTCATTTGACTTGTTTCTAATTTGAAATGCCCATTTTTGTGGGGCCAGAAAGGTGCGTCTTTAAAAGGCGATTTCTACGATACCCCACTTTTGCGCGTCGGACCGCGACTTTTTCCGGAAACGCCGAAAAACCGCAATTTTCAGGAGAAACGAGACGTACATCCTCCCCCTCTGCCGCCCACCCACCCAACTGACAGCCAGCCAGCAGACAAGCACAGAGAGTTCCGTGGGTCTGTCTGTGATGTCATAAAGGGCCTGCTGATCAATGGCCAGCTCTCTGATTGGCTGCTGTGTTTGATTGACAGATTGAATCTGGCAGCTGATTGGCTGTCTACCCTAAAGTGCATTACACACCCCTGATGGTACCACTGGCTAAGACTCCACCTCAGCTCATTGATTAATTATAAATTTAGAACAAATGATGGATGAAAGCAGGCAGGCCGGCCATTTTTTTCACGCTCATTGGACTTGTTTAATGCAATGCACCTGTGTATATTCACATGCATTCACTTCATGCTGTAACCACTGTGCATAAAAATTTGGAAACATGGCATACAGTGTATCATTTGCTGTCTAAGTCATGTTTCCCATATTTTCCATTGCAAGATACAAGCCGGTTTGAGTGTTTGGGGCACATTTTAGCTAAAAACATCCTACGGGGCCTAAATGCTTATGCTAAAGCCTGCCTATTTTGAATGGCGTAGTGGTCACTGCAACCTCCAAAAAAATCAGGACTTACTACCCCAATAACCTGCTAACTCACCCCTGAAATACTTACTTATTCACACTATTTTGTTCATTTGACTTGTTTCTAATTTGAAATGCCCATTTTTGTGGGGCCAGAAAGGTGCGTCTTTAAAAGGCGATTTCTACGATACCCCACTTTTGCGCGTCGGACCGCGACTTTTTCCGGAAACGCTGAAAAACCGCAATTTTCAGGAGAAACGAGACGTACATCCTCCCCCTCTGCCGCCCACCCACCCAACTGACAGCCAGCCAGCAGACAAGCACAGAGAGTTCCGTGGGTCTGTCTGTGATGTCATAAAGGGCCTGCTGATCAATGGCCAGCTCTCTGATTGGCTGCTGTGTTTGATTGACAGATTGAATCTGGCAGCTGATTGGCTGTCTACCCTAAAGTGCATTACACACCCCTGATGGTACCACTGGCTAAGACTCCACCTCAGCTCATTGATTAATTATAAATTTAGAACAAATGATGGATGAAAGCAGGCAGGCCGGCCATTTTTTTCACGCTCATTGGACTTGTTTAATGCAATGCACCTTTGTATATTCACATGCATTCGCTTCATGCTGTAACCACTGTGCATAAAAATTTGGAAACATGGCATACAGTGTATCATTTGCTGTCTAAGTCATGTTTCCCATATTTTCCATTGCAAGATACAAGCCGGTTTAAGTGTTTGGGGCACATTTTAGCTAAAATCATCCTACGGGGCCTAACTGCTTATGCCAAAGCCTGCCTATTTTGAATGGCGTAGTGGTCAATGCAACCTCCAAAAAAATCAGGACTTACTACCCCAATAACCTGCTAACTCACCCCTGAAATACTTACTTATTCACACTATTTTGTTCATTTGACTCTTTTCTAATTCGAAATGCCCATTTTTGTGGGGCCAGAAAGGTGCGTCTTTAAAAGGCGATTTCTACGATACCCCACTTTTGCGCGTCGGACCGCGACTTTTTCCGGAAACGCCGAAAAACTGCAATTTTCAGGAGAAACGAGACGTACATCCTCCCCCTCTGCCGCCCACCCACCCAACTGACAGCCAGCCAGCAGACAAGCACAGAGAGTTCCGTGGGTCTGTCTGTGATGTCATAAAGGGCCTGCTGATCAATGGCCAGCTCTCTGATTGGCTGCTGTGTTTGATTGACAGATTGAATCTGGCAGCTGATTGGCTGTCTACCCTAAAGTGCATTACACACCCCTGATGGTACCACTGGCTAAGACTCCACCTCAGCTCATTGATTAATTATAAATTTAGAACAAATGATGGATGAAAGCAGGCAGGCCGGCCATTTTTTTCACGCTCATTGGACTTGTTTAATGCAATGCACCTTTGTATATTCACATGCATTTGCTTCATGCTGTAACCACTGTGCATAAAAATTTGGAAACATGGCATACAGTGTATCATTTGCTGTCTAAGTCATGTTTCCCATATTTTCCATTGCAAGATACAAGCCGGTTTGAGTGTTTGGGGCACATTTTAGCTAAAATCATCCTACGGGGCCTAACTGCTTATGCCAAAGCCTGCCTATTTTGAATGGCGTAGTGGTCAATGCAACCTCCAAAAAAATCAGGACTTACTACCCCAATAACCTGCTAACTCACCCCTGAAATACTTACTTATTCACACTATTTTGTTCATTTGACTTGTTTCTAATTTGAAATGCCCATTTTTGTGGGGCCAGAAAGGTGCGTCTTTAAAAGGCGATTTCTACGATACCCCACTTTTGCGCGTCGGACCGCGACTTTTTCCGGAAACGCCGAAAAACCGCAATTTTCAGGAGAAACGAGACGTACATCCTCCCCCTCTGCCGCCCACCCACCCAACTGACAGCCAGCCAGCAGACAAGCACAGAGAGTTCCGTGGGTCTGTCTGTGATGTCATAAAGGGCCTGCTGATCAATGGCCAGCTCTCTGATTGGCTGCTGTGTTTGATTGACAGATTGAATCTGGCAGCTGATTGGCTGTCTACCCTAAAGTGCATTACACACCCCTGATGGTACCACTGGCTAAGACTCCACCTCAGCTCATTGATTAATTATAAATTTAGAACAAATGATGGATGAAAGCAGGCAGGCCGGCCATTTTTTTCACGCTCATTGGACTTGTTTAATGCAATGCACCTTTGTATATTCACATGCATTCGCTTCATGCTGTAACCACTGTGCATAAAAATTTGGAAACATGGCATACAGTGTATCATTTGCTGTCTAAGTCATGTTTCCCATATTTTCCATTGCAAGATACAAGCCGGTTTGAGTGTTTGGGGCACATTTTAGCTAAAATCATCCTACGGGGCCTAACTGCTTATGCCAAAGCCTGCCTATTTTGAATGGCGTAGTGGTCAATGCAACCTCCAAAAAAATCAGGACTTACTACCCCAATAACCTGCTAAATCACCCCTGAAATACTTACTTATTCACACTATTTTGTTCATTTGACTTGTTTCTAATTTGAAATGCCCATTTTTGTGGGGCCAGAAAGGTGCGTCTTTAAAAGGCGATTTCTACGATACCCCACTTTTGCGCGTCGGACCGCGACTTTTTCCGGAAACGCCGAAAAACCGCAATTTTCAGGAGAAACGAGACGTACATCCTCCCCCTCTGCCGCCCACCCACCCAACTGACAGCCAGCCAGCAGACAAGCACAGAGAGTTCCGTGGGTCTGTCTGTGATGTCATAAAGGGCCTGCTGATCAATGGCCAGCTCTCTGATTGGCTGCTGTGTTTGATTGACAGATTGAATCTGGCAGCTGATTGGCTGTCTACCCTAAAGTGCATTACACACCCCTGATGGTACCACTGGCTAAGACTCCACCTCAGCTCATTGATTAATTATAAATTTAGAACAAATGATGGATGAAAGCAGGCAGGCCGGCCATTTTTTTCACGCTCATTGGACTTGTTTAATGCAATGCACCTGTGTATATTCACATGCATTCACTTCATGCTGTAACCACTGTGCATAAAAATTTGGAAACATGGCATACAGTGTATCATTTGCTGTCTAAGTCATGTTTCCCATATTTTCCATTGCAAGATACAAGCCGGTTTGAGTGTTTGGGGCACATTTTAGCTAAAATCATCCTACGGGGCCTAAATGCTTATGCTAAAGCCTGCCTATTTTGAATGGCGTAGTGGTCACTGCAACCTCCAAAAAAATCAGGACTTACTACCCCAATAACCTGCTAACTCACCCCTGAAATACTTACTTATTCACACTATTTTGTTCATTTGACTTGTTTCTAATTTGAAATGCCCATTTTTGTGGGGCCAGAAAGGTGCGTCTTTAAAATGCGATTTCTACGATACCCCACTTTTGCGCGTCGGACCGTGACTTTTTCCGGAAACGCTGAAAAACCGCAATTTTCAGGAGAAACGAGACGTACATCCTCCCCCTCTGCCGCCCACCCACCCAACTGACAGCCAGCCAGCAGACAAGCACAGAGAGTTCCGTGGGTCTGTCTGTGATGTCATAAAGGGCCTGCTGATCAATGGCCAGCTCTCTGATTGGCTGCTGTGTTTGATTGACAGATTGAATCTGGCAGCTGATTGGCTGTCTACCCTAAAGTGCATTACACACCCCTGATGGTACCACTAGCTAAGACTCCACCTCAGCTCATTGATTAATTATAAATTTAGAACAAATGATGGATGAAAGCAGGCAGGCCCGCCATTTTTTTCACGCTCATTGGACTTGTTTAATGCAATGCACCTTTGTATATTCACATGCATTCGCTTCATGCTGTAACCACTGTGCATAAAAATTTGGAAACATGGCATACAGTGTATCATTTGCTGTCTAAGTCATGTTTCCCATATTTTCCATTGCAAGATACAAGCCGGTTTGAGTGTTTGGGGCACATTTTAGCTAAAATCATCCTACGGGGCCTAAATGCTTATGCTAAAGCCTGCCTATTTTGAATGGCGTAGTGGTCACTGCAACCTCCAAAAAAATCAGGACTTACTACCCCAATAACCTGCTAACTCACCCCTGAAATACTTACTTATTCACACTATTTTGTTCATTTGACTTGTTTCTAATTTGAAATGCCCATTTTTGTGGGGCCAGAAAGGTGCGTCTTTAAAAGGCGATTTCTACGATACCCCACTTTTGCGCGTCGGACCGCGACTTTTTCCGGAAACGCTGAAAAACCGCAATTTTCAGGAGAAACGAGACGTACATCCTCCCCCTCTGCCGCCCACCCACCCAACTGACAGCCAGCCAGCAGACAAGCACAGAGAGTTCCGTGGGTCTGTCTGTGATGTCATAAAGGGCCTGCTGATCAATGGCCAGCTCTCTGATTGGCTGCTGTGTTTGATTGACAGATTGAATCTGGCAGCTGATTGGCTGTCTACCCTAAAGTGCATTACACACCCCTGATGGTACCACTGGCTAAGACTCCACCTCAGCTCATTGATTAATTATAAATTTAGAACAAATGATGGATGAAAGCAGGCAGGCCGGCCATTTTTTTCACACTCATTGGACTTGTTTAATGCAATGCACCTTTGTATATTCACATGCATTCGCTTCATGCTGTAACCACTGTGCATACAAATTTGGAAACATGGCATACAGTGTATCATTTGCTGTCTAAGTCATGTTTCCCATATTTTCCATTGCAAGATACAAGCCGGTTTGAGTGTTTGGGGCACATTTTAGCTAAAATCATCCTACGGGGCCTAACTGCTTATGCCAAAGCCTGCCTATTTTGAATGGCGTAGTGGTCAATGCAACCTCCAAAAAAATCAGGACTTACTACCCCAATGACCTGCTAACTCACCCCTGAAATACTTACTTATTCACACTATTTTGTTCATTTGACTTGTTTCTAATTTGAAATGCCCATTTTTGTGGGGCCAGAAAGGTGCGTCTTTAAAAGGCGATTTCTACGATACCCCACTTTTGCGCGTCGGACCGCGACTTTTTCCGGAAACGCCGAAAAACCGCAATTTTCAGGAGAAACGAGACGTACATCCTCCCCCTCTGCCGCCCACCCACCCAACTGACAGCCAGCCAGCAGACAAGCACAGAGAGTTCCGTGGGTCTGTCTGTGATGTCATAAAGGGCCTGCTGATCAATGGCCAGCTCTCTGATTGGCTGCTGTGTTTGATTGACAGATTGAATCTGGCAGCTGATTGGCTGTCTACCCTAAAGTGCATTACACACCCCTGATGGTACCACTGGCTAAGACTCCACCTCAGCTCATTGATTAATTATAAATTTAGAACAAATGATGGATGAAAGCAGGCAGGCCGGCCATTTTTTTCACGCTCATTGGACTTGTTTAATGCAATGCACCTTTGTATATTCACATGCATTCGCTTCATGCTGTAACCACTGTGCATAAAAATTTGGAAACATGGCATACAGTGTATCATTTGCTGTCTAAGTCATGTTTCCCATATTTTCCATTGCAAGATACAAGCCGGTTTGAGTGTTTGGGGAACATTTTAGCTAAAATCATCCTACGGGTCCTAACTGCTTATGCTAAAGCCTGCCTATTTTAAATGGCGTAGTGGTCACTGCAACCTCCAAAAAAATCAGGACTTACTACCCCAATAACCTGCTAACTCACCCCTGAAATACTTACTTATTCACACTATTTTGTTCATTTGACTTGTTTCTAATTTGAAATGCCCATTTTTGTGGGGCCAGAAAGGTGCGTCTTTAAAAGGCGATTTCTACGATACCCCACTTTTGCGCGTCGGACCGCGACTTTTTCCGGAAACGCCGAAAAACCGCAATTTTCAGGAGAAACGAGACGTACATCCTCCCCCTCTGCCGCCCACCCACCCAACTGACAGCCAGCCAGCAGACAAGCACAGAGAGTTCCGTGGGTCTGTCTGTGATGTCATAAAGGGCCTGCTGATCAATGGCCAGCTCTCTGATTGGCTGCTGTGTTTGATTGACAGATTGAATCTGGCAGCTGATTGGCTGTCTACCCTAAAGTGCATTACACACCCCTGATGGTACCACTGGCTAAGACTCCACCTCAGCTCATTGATTAATTATAAATTTAGAACAAATGATGGATGAAAGCAGGCAGGCCGGCCATTTTTTTCACGCTCATTGGACTTGTTTAATGCAATGCACCTGTGTATATTCACATGCATTCGCTTCATGCTGTAACCACTGTGCATAAAAATTTGGAAACATGGCATACAGTGTATCATTTGCTGTCTAAGTCATGTTTCCCATATTTTCCATTGCAAGATACAAGCCGGTTTGAGTGTTTGGGGCACATTTTAGCTAAAATCATCCTACGGGGCCTAAATGCTTATGCTAAAGCCTGCCTATTTTGAATGGCGTAGTGGTCACTGCAACCTCCAAAAAAATCAGGACTTACTACCCCAATAACCTGCTAACTCACCCCTGAAATACTTACTTATTCACACTATTTTGTTCATTTGACTTGTTTCTAATTTGAAATGCCCATTTTTGTGGGGCCAGAAAGGTGCGTCTTTAAAAGGCGATTTCTACGATACCCCACTTTTGCGCGTCGGACCGTGACTTTTTCCGGAAACGCTGAAAAACCGCAATTTTCAGGAGAAACGAGACGTACATCCTCCCCCTCTGCCGCCCACCCACCCAACTGACAGCCAGCCAGCAGACAAGCACAGAGAGTTCCGTGGGTCTGTCTGTGATGTCATAAAGGGCCTGCTGATCAATGGCCAGCTCTCTGATTGGCTGATGTGTTTGATTGACAGATTGAATCTGGCAGCTGATTGGCTGTCTACCCTAAAGTGCATTACACACCCCTGATGGTACCACTGGCTAAGACTCCACCTCAGCTCATTGATTAATTATAAATTTAGAACAAATGATGGATGAAAGCAGGCAGGCCGGCCATTTTTTTCACACTCATTGGACTTGTTTAATGCAATGCACCTTTGTATATTCACATGCATTCGCTTCATGCTGTAACCACTGTGCATACAAATTTGGAAACATGGCATACAGTGTATCATTTGCTGTCTAAGTCATGTTTCCCATATTTTCCATTGCAAGATACAAGCCGGTTTGAGTGTTTGGGGCACATTTTAGCTAAAATCATCCTACGGGGCCTAACTGCTTATGCCAAAGCCTGCCTATTTTGAATGGCGTAGTGGTCAATGCAACCTCCAAAAAAATCAGGACTTACTACCCCAATGACCTGCTAACTCACCCCTGAAATACTTACTTATTCACACTATTTTGTTCATTTGACTTGTTTCTAATTTGAAATGCCCATTTTTGTGGGACCAGAAAGGTGCGTCTTTAAAAGGCGATTTCTACGATACCCCACTTTTGCGCGTCGGACCGCGACTTTTTCCGGAAACGCCGAAAAACCGCAATTTTCAGGAGAAACGAGACGTACATCCTCCCCCTCTGCCGCCCACCCACCCAACTGACAGCCAGCCAGCAGACAAGCACAGAGAGTTCCGTGGGTCTGTCTGTGATGTCATAAAGGGCCTGCTGATCAATGGCCAGCTCTCTGATTGGCTGCTGTGTTTGATTGACAGATTGAATCTGGCAGCTGATTGGCTGTCTACCCTAAAGTGCATTACACACCCCTGATGGTACCACTGGCTAAGACTCCACCTCAGCTCATTGATTAATTATAAATTTAGAACAAATGATGGATGAAAGCAGGCAGGCCGGCCATTTTTTTCACGCTCATTGGACTTGTTTAATGCAATGCACCTGTGTATATTCACATGCATTCACTTCATGCTGTAACCACTGTGCATAAAAATTTGGAAACATGGCATACAGTGTATCATTTGCTGTCTAAGTCATGTTTCCCATATTTTCCATTGCAAGATACAAGCCGGTTTGAGTGTTTGGGGCACATTTTAGCTAAAATCATCCTACGGGGCCTAACTGCTTATGCTAAAGCCTGCCTATTTTGAATGGCGTAGTGGTCACTACAACCTCCAAAAAAATCAGGACTTACTACCCCAATAACCTGCTAACTCACCCCTGAAATACTTACTTATTCACACTATTTTGTTCATTTGACTTGTTTCTAATTTGAAATGCCCATTTTTGTGGGGCCAGAAAGGTGCGTCTTTAAAAGGCGATTTCTACGATACCCCACTTTTGCGCGTCGGACCGCGACTTTTTCCGGAAACGCCGAAAAACCGCAATTTTCAGGAGAAACGAGACGTACATCCTCCCCCTCTGCCGCCCACCCACCCAACTGACAGCCAGCCAGCAGACAAGCACAGAGAGTTCCGTGGGTCTGTCTGTGATGTCATAAAGGGCCTGCTGATCAATGGCCAGCTCTCTGATTGGCTGCTGTGTTTGATTGACAGATTGAATCTGGCAGCTGATTGGCTGTCTACCCTAAAGTGCATTACACACCCCTGATGGTACCACTGGCTAAGACTCCACCTCAGCTCATTGATTAATTATAAATTTAGAACAAATGATGGATGAAAGCAGGCAGGCCGGCCATTTTTTTCACGCTCATTGGACTTGTTTAATGCAATGCACCTGTGTATATTCACATGCATTCACTTCATGCTGTAACCACTGTGCATAAAAATTTGGAAACATGGCATACAGTGTATCATTTGCTGTCTAAGTCATGTTTCCCATATTTTCCATTGCAAGATACAAGCCGGTTTGAGTGTTTGGGGCACATTTTAGCTAAAATCATCCTACGGGGCCTAAATGCTTATGCTAAAGCCTGCCTATTTTGAATGGCGTAGTGGTCACTGCAACCTCCAAAAAAATCAGGACTTACTACCCCAATAACCTGCTAACTCACCCCTGAAATACTTACTTATTCACACTATTTTGTTCATTTGACTTGTTTCTAATTTGAAATGCCCATTTTTGTGGGGCCAGAAAGGTGCGTCTTTAAAAGGCGATTTCTACGATACCCCACTTTTGCGCGTCGGACCGCGACTTTTTCCGGAAACGCTGAAAAACCGCAATTTTCAGGAGAAACGAGACGTACATCCTCCCCCTCTGCCGCCCACCCACCCAACTGACAGCCAGCCAGCAGACAAGCACAGAGAGTTCCGTGGGTCTGTCTGTGATGTCATAAAGGGCCTGCTGATCAATGGCCAGCTCTCTGATTGGCTGCTGTGTTTGATTGACAGATTGAATCTGGCAGCTGATTGGCTGTCTACCCTAAAGTGCATTACACACCCCTGATGGTACCACTGGCTAAGACTCCACCTCAGCTCATTGATTAATTATAAATTTAGAACAAATGATGGATGAAAGCAGGCAGGCCGGCCATTTTTTTCACGCTCATTGGACTTGTTTAATGTAATGCACCTTTGTATATTCACATGCATTCGCTTCATGCTGTAACCACTGTGCATAAAAATTTGGAAACATGGCATACAGTGTATCATTTGCTGTCTAAGTCATGTTTCCCATATTTTCCATTGCAAGATACAAGCCGGTTTGAGTGTTTGGGGCACATTTTAGCTAAAATCATCCTACGGGGCCTAACTGCTTATGCCAAAGCCTGCCTATTTTGAATGGCGTAGTGGTCACTGCAACCTCCAAAAAAATCAGGACTTACTACCCCAATAACCTGCTAACTCACCCCTGAAATACTTACTTATTCACACTATTTTGTTCATTTGACTTGTTTCTAATTTGAAATGCCCATTTTTGTGGGGCCAGAAAGGTGCGTCTTTAAAAGGCGATTTCTACGATACCCCACTTTTGCGCGTCGGACCGCGACTTTTTCCGGAAACGCCGAAAAACCGCAATTTTCAGGAGAAACGAGACGTACATCCTCCCCCTCTGCCGCCCACCCACCCAACTGACAGCCAGCCAGCAGACAAGCACAGAGAGTTCCGTGGGTCTGTCTGTGATGTCATAAAGGGCCTGCTGATCAATGGCCAGCTCTCTGATTGGCTGCTGTGTTTGATTGACAGATTGAATCTGGCAGCTGATTGGCTGTCTACCCTAAAGTGCATTACACACCCCTGATGGTACCACTGGCTAAGACTCCACCTCAGCTCATTGATTAATTATAAATTTAAAACAAATGATGGATGAAAGCAGGCAGGCCGGCCATTTTTTTCACGCTCATTGGACTTGTTTAATGCAATGCACCTGTGTATATTCACATGCATTCGCTTCATGCTGTAACCACTGTGCATAAAAATTTGGAAACATGGCATACAGTGTATCATTTGCTGTCTAAGTCATGTTTCCCATATTTTCCATTGCAAGATACAAGCCGGTTTGAGTGTTTGGGGCACATTTTAGCTAAAATCATCCTACGGGGCCTAAATGCTTATGCTAAAGCCTGCCTATTTTGAATGGCGTAGTGGTCACTGCAACCTCCAAAAAAATCAGGACTTACTACCCCAATAACCTGCTAACTCACCCCTGAAATACTTACTTATTCACACTATTTTGTTCATTTGACTTGTTTCTAATTTGAAATGCCCATTTTTGTGGGGCCAGAAAGGTGCGTCTTTAAAAGGCGATTTCTACGATACCCCACTTTTGCGCGTCGGACCGCGACTTTTTCCGGAAACGCTGAAAAACCGCAATTTTCAGGAGAAACGAGACGTACATCCTCCCCCTCTGCCGCCCACCCACCCAACTGACAGCCAGCCAGCAGACAAGCACAGAGAGTTCCGTGGGTCTGTCTGTGATGTCATAAAGGGCCTGCTGATCAATGGCCAGCTCTCTGATTGGCTGCTGTGTTTGATTGACAGATTGAATCTGGCAGCTGATTGGCTGTCTACCCTAAAGTGCATTACACACCCCTGATGGTACCACTGGCTAAGACTCCACCTCAGCTCATTGATTAATTATAAATTTAGAACAAATGATGGATGAAAGCAGGCAGGCCGGCCATTTTTTTCACGCTCATTGGACTTGTTTAATGCAATGCACCTTTGTATATTCACATGCATTCGCTTCATGCTGTAACCACTGTGCATAAAAATTTGGAAACATGGCATACAGTGTATCATTTGCTGTCTAAGTCATGTTTCCCATATTTTCCATTGCAAGATACAAGCCGGTTTGAGTGTTTGGGGCACATTTTAGCTAAAATCATCCTACGGGGCCTAACTGCTTATGCCAAAGCCTGCCTATTTTGAATGGCGTAGTGGTCACTGCAACCTCCAAAAAAATCAGGACTTACTACCCCAATAACCTGCTAACTCACCCCTGAAATACTTACTTATTCACACTATTTTGTTCATTTGACTTGTTTCTAATTTGAAATGCCCATTTTTGTGGGGCCAGAAAGGTGCGTCTTTAAAAGGCGATTTCTACGATACCCCACTTTTGCGCGTCGGACCGCGACTTTTTCCGGAAACGCCGAAAAACCGCAATTTTCAGGAGAAACGAGACGTACATCCTCCCCCTCTGCCGCCCACCCACCCAACTGACAGCCAGCCAGCAGACAAGCACAGAGAGTTCCGTGGGTCTGTCTGTGATGTCATAAAGGGCCTGCTGATCAATGGCCAGCTCTCTGATTGGCTGCTGTGTTTGATTGACAGATTGAATCTGGCAGCTGATTGGCTGTCTACCCTAAAGTGCATTACACACCCCTGATGGTACCACTGGCTAAGACTCCACCTCAGCTCATTGATTAATTATAAATTTAGAACAAATGATGGATGAAAGCAGGCAGGCCGGCCATTTTTTTCACGCTCATTGGACTTGTTTAATGCAATGCACCTGTGTATATTCACATGCATTCACTTCATGCTGTAACCACTGTGCATAAAAATTTGGAAACATGGCATACAGTGTATCATTTGCTGTCTAAGTCATGTTTCCCATATTTTCCATTGCAAGATACAAGCCGGTTTGAGTGTTTGGGGCACATTTTAGCTAAAATCATCCTACGGGGCCTAACTGCTTATGCTAAAGCCTGCCTATTTTGAATGGCGTAGTGGTCACTACAACCTCCAAAAAAATCAGGACTTACTACCCCAATAACCTGCTAACTCACCCCTGAAATACTTACTTATTCACACTATTTTGTTCATTTGACTTGTTTCTAATTTGAAATGCCCATTTTTGTGGGGCCAGAAAGGTGCGTCTTTAAAAGGCGATTTCTACGATACCCCACTTTTGCGCGTCGGACCGCGACTTTTTCCGGAAACGCCGAAAAACCGCAATTTTCAGGAGAAACGAGACGTACATCCTCCCCCTCTGCCGCCCACCCACCCAACTGACAGCCAGCCAGCAGACAAGCACAGAGAGTTCCGTGGGTCTGTCTGTGATGTCATAAAGGGCCTGCTGATCAATGGCCAGCTCTCTGATTGGCTGCTGTGTTTGATTGACAGATTGAATCTGGCAGCTGATTGGCTGTCTACCCTAAAGTGCATTACACACCCCTGATGGTACCACTGGCTAAGACTCCACCTCAGCTCATTGATTAATTATAAATTTAGAACAAATGATGGATGAAAGCAGGCAGGCCGGCCATTTTTTTCACGCTCATTGGACTTGTTTAATGCAATGCACCTTTGTATATTCACATGCATTCGCTTCATGCTGTAACCACTGTGCATAAAAATTTGGTAACATGGCATACAGTGTATCATTTGCTGTCTAAGTCATGTTTCCCATATTTTCCATTGCAAGATACAAGCCGGTTTGAGTGTTTGGGGCACATTTTAGCTAAAATCATCCTACGGGGCCTAACTGCTTATGCCAAAGCCTGCCTATTTTGAATGGCGTAGTGGTCAATGCAACCTCCAAAAAAATCAGGACTTACTACCCCAATAACCTGCTAACTCACCCCTGAAATACTTACTTATTCACACTATTTTGTTCATTTGACTTGTTTCTAATTTGAAATGCCCATTTTTGTGGGGCCAGAAAGGTGCGTCTTTAAAAGGCGATTTCTACGATACCCCACTTTTGCGCGTCGGACCGCGACTTTTTTCCGGAAACGCCGAAAAACCGCAATTTTCAGGAGAAACGAGACGTACATCCTCCCCCTCTGCCGCCCACCCACCCAACTGACAGCCAGCCAGCAGACAAGCACAGAGAGTTCCGTGGGTCTGTCTGTGATGTCATAAAGGGCCTGCTGATCAATGGCCAGCTCTCTGATTGGCTGCTGTGTTTGATTGACAGATTGAATCTGGCAGCTGATTGGCTGTCTACCCTAAAGTGCATTACACACCCCTGATGGTACCACTGGCTAAGACTCCACCTCAGCTCATTGATTAATTATAAATTTAGAACAAATGATGGATGAAAGCAGGCAGGCCGGCCATTTTTTTCACGCTCATTGGACTTGTTTAATGCAATGCACCTGTGTATATTCACATGCATTCACTTCATGCTGTAACCACTGTGCATAAAAATTTGGAAACATGGCATACAGTGTATCATTTGCTGTCTAAGTCATGTTTCCCATATTTTCCATTGCAAGATACAAGCCGGTTTGAGTGTTTGGGGCACATTTTAGCTAAAATCATCCTACGGGGCCTAAATGCTTATGCTAAAGCCTGCCTATTTTGAATGGCGTAGTGGTCACTGCAACCTCCAAAAAAATCAGGACTTACTACCCCAATAACCTGCTAACTCACCCCTGAAATACTTACTTATTCACACTATTTTGTTCATTTGACTTGTTTCTAATTTGAAATGCCCATTTTTGTGGGGCCAGAAAGGTGCGTCTTTAAAAGGCGATTTCTACGATACCCCACTTTTGCGCGTCGGACCGCGACTTTTTCCGGAAACGCTGAAAAACCGCAATTTTCAGGAGAAACGAGACGTACATCCTCCCCCTCTGCCGCCCACCCACCCAACTGACAGCCAGCCAGCAGACAAGCACAGAGAGTTCCGTGGGTCTGTCTGTGATGTCATAAAGGGCCTGCTGATCAATGGCCAGCTCTCTGATTGGCTGCTGTGTTTGATTGACAGATTGAATCTGGCAGCTGATTGGCTGTCTACCCTAAAGTGCATTACACACCCCTGATGGTACCACTGGCTAAGACTCCACCTCAGCTCATTGATTAATTATAAATTTAGAACAAATGATGGATGAAAGCAGGCAGGCCGGCCATTTTTTTCACGCTCATTGGACTTGTTTAATGCAATGCACCTTTGTATATTCACATGCATTCGCTTCATGCTGTAACCACTGTGCATAAAAATTTGGAAACATGGCATACAGTGTATCATTTGCTGTCTAAGTCATGTTTCCCATATTTTCCATTGCAAGATACAAGCCGGTTTAAGTGTTTGGGGCACATTTTAGCTAAAATCATCCTACGGGGCCTAACTGCTTATGCCAAAGCCTGCCTATTTTGAATGGCGTAGTGGTCAATGCAACCTCCAAAAAAATCAGGACTTACTACCCCAATAACCTGCTAACTCACCCCTGAAATACTTACTTATTCACACTATTTTGTTCATTTGACTCTTTTCTAATTCGAAATGCCCATTTTTGTGGGGCCAGAAAGGTGCGTCTTTAAAAGGCGATTTCTACGATACCCCACTTTTGCGCGTCGGACCGCGACTTTTTCCGGAAACGCCGAAAAACTGCAATTTTCAGGAGAAACGAGACGTACATCCTCCCCCTCTGCCGCCCACCCACCCAACTGACAGCCAGCCAGCAGACAAGCACAGAGAGTTCCGTGGGTCTGTCTGTAAAGTCATAAAGGGCCTGCTGATCAATGGCCAGCTCTCTGATTGGCTGCTGTGTTTGATTGACAGATTGAATCTGGCAGCTGATTGGCTGTCTACCCTAAAGTGCATTACACACCCCTGATGGTACCACTGGCTAAGACTCCACCTCAGCTCATTGATTAATTATAAATTTAGAACAAATGATGGATGAAAGCAGGCAGGCCGGCCATTTTTTTCACGCTCATTGGACTTGTTTAATGCAATGCACCTTTGTATATTCACATGCATTTGCTTCATGCTGTAACCACTGTGCATAAAAATTTGGAAACATGGCATACAGTGTATCATTTGCTGTCTAAGTCATGTTTCCCATATTTTCCATTGCAAGATACAAGCCGGTTTGAGTGTTTGGGGCACATTTTAGCTAAAATCATCCTACGGGGCCTAACTGCTTATGCCAAAGCCTGCCTATTTTGAATGGCGTAGTGGTCAATGCAACCTCCAAAAAAATCAGGACTTACTACCCCAATAACCTGCTAACTCACCCCTGAAATACTTACTTATTCACACTATTTTGTTCATTTGACTTGTTTCTAATTTGAAATGCCCATTTTTGTGGGGCCAGAAAGGTGCGTCTTTAAAAGGCGATTTCTACGATACCCCACTTTTGCGCGTCGGACCGCGACTTTTTCCGGAAACGCCGAAAAACCGCAATTTTCAGGAGAAACGAGACGTACATCCTCCCCCTCTGCCGCCCACCCACCCAACTGACAGCCAGCCAGCAGACAAGCACAGAGAGTTCCGTGGGTCTGTCTGTGATGTCATAAAGGGCCTGCTGATCAATGGCCAGCTCTCTGATTGGCTGCTGTGTTTGATTGACAGATTGAATCTGGCAGCTGATTGGCTGTCTACCCTAAAGTGCATTACACACCCCTGATGGTACCACTGGCTAAGACTCCACCTCAGCTCATTGATTAATTATAAATTTAGAACAAATGATGGATGAAAGCAGGCAGGCCGGCCATTTTTTTCACGCTCATTGGACTTGTTTAATGCAATGCACCTTTGTATATTCACATGCATTCGCTTCATGCTGTAACCACTGTGCATAAAAATTTGGAAACATGGCATACAGTGTATCATTTGCTGTCTAAGTCATGTTTCCCATATTTTCCATTGCAAGATACAAGCCGGTTTGAGTGTTTGGGGCACATTTTAGCTAAAATCATCCTACGGGGCCTAACTGCTTATGCCAAAGCCTGCCTATTTTGAATGGCGTAGTGGTCAATGCAACCTCCAAAAAAATCAGGACTTACTACCCCAATAACCTGCTAAATCACCCCTGAAATACTTACTTATTCACACTATTTTGTTCATTTGACTTGTTTCTAATTTGAAATGCCCATTTTTGTGGGGCCAGAAAGGTGCGTCTTTAAAAGGCGATTTCTACGATACCCCACTTTTGCGCGTCGGACCGCGACTTTTTCCGGAAACGCCGAAAAACCGCAATTTTCAGGAGAAACGAGACGTACATCCTCCCCCTCTGCCGCCCACCCACCCAACTGACAGCCAGCCAGCAGACAAGCACAGAGAGTTCCGTGGGTCTGTCTGTGATGTCATAAAGGGCCTGCTGATCAATGGCCAGCTCTCTGATTGGCTGCTGTGTTTGATTGACAGATTGAATCTGGCAGCTGATTGGCTGTCTACCCTAAAGTGCATTACACACCCCTGATGGTACCACTGGCTAAGACTCCACCTCAGCTCATTGATTAATTATAAATTTAGAACAAATGATGGATGAAAGCAGGCAGGCCGGCCATTTTTTTCACGCTCATTGGACTTGTTTAATGCAATGCACCTGTGTATATTCACATGCATTCACTTCATGCTGTAACCACTGTGCATAAAAATTTGGAAACATGGCATACAGTGTATCATTTGCTGTCTAAGTCATGTTTCCCATATTTTCCATTGCAAGATACAAGCCGGTTTGAGTGTTTGGGGCACATTTTAGCTAAAATCATCCTACGGGGCCTAAATGCTTATGCTAAAGCCTGCCTATTTTGAATGGCGTAGTGGTCACTGCAACCTCCAAAAAAATCAGGACTTACTACCCCAATAACCTGCTAACTCACCCCTGAAATACTTACTTATTCACACTATTTTGTTCATTTGACTTGTTTCTAATTTGAAATGCCCATTTTTGTGGGGCCAGAAAGGTGCGTCTTTAAAAGGCGATTTCTACGATACCCCACTTTTGCGCGTCGGACCGCGACTTTTTCCGGAAACGCTGAAAAACCGCAATTTTCAGGAGAAACGAGACGTACATCCTCCCCCTCTGCCGCCCACCCACCCAACTGACAGCCAGCCAGCAGACAAGCACAGAGAGTTCCGTGGGTCTGTCTGTGATGTCATAAAGGGCCTGCTGATCAATGGCCAGCTCTCTGATTGGCTGCTGTGTTTGATTGACAGATTGAATCTGGCAGCTGATTGGCTGTCTACCCTAAAGTGCATTACACACCCCTGATGGTACCACTGGCTAAGACTCCACCTCAGCTCATTGATTAATTATAAATTTAGAACAAATGATGGATGAAAGCAGGCAGGCCGGCCATTTTTTTCACGCTCATTGGACTTGTTTAATGCAATGCACCTTTGTATATTCACATGCATTCGCTTCATGCTGTAACCACTGTGCATAAAAATTTGGAAACATGGCATACAGTGTATCATTTGCTGTCTAAGTCATGTTTCCCATATTTTCCATTGCAAGATACAAGCCGGTTTAAGTGTTTGGGGCACATTTTAGCTAAAATCATCCTACGGGGCCTAACTGCTTATGCCAAAGCCTGCCTATTTTGAATGGCGTAGTGGTCAATGCAACCTCCAAAAAAATCAGGACTTACTACCCCAATAACCTGCTAACTCACCCCTGAAATACTTACTTATTCACACTATTTTGTTCATTTGACTCTTTTCTAATTCGAAATGCCCATTTTTGTGGGGCCAGAAAGGTGCGTCTTTAAAAGGCGATTTCTACGATACCCCACTTTTGCGCGTCGGACCGCGACTTTTTCCGGAAACGCCGAAAAACTGCAATTTTCAGGAGAAACGAGACGTACATCCTCCCCCTCTGCCGCCCACCCACCCAACTGACAGCCAGCCAGCAGACAAGCACAGAGAGTTCCGTGGGTCTGTCTGTGATGTCATAAAGGGCCTGCTGATCAATGGCCAGCTCTCTGATTGGCTGCTGTGTTTGATTGACAGATTGAATCTGGCAGCTGATTGGCTGTCTACCCTAAAGTGCATTACACACCCCTGATGGTACCACTGGCTAAGACTCCACCTCAGCTCATTGATTAATTATAAATTTAGAACAAATGATGGATGAAAGCAGGCAGGCCGGCCATTTTTTTCACGCTCATTGGACTTGTTTAATGCAATGCACCTTTGTATATTCACATGCATTTGCTTCATGCTGTAACCACTGTGCATAAAAATTTGGAAACATGGCATACAGTGTATCATTTGCTGTCTAAGTCATGTTTCCCATATTTTCCATTGCAAGATACAAGCCGGTTTGAGTGTTTGGGGCACATTTTAGCTAAAATCATCCTACGGGGCCTAACTGCTTATGCCAAAGCCTGCCTATTTTGAATGGCGTAGTGGTCAATGCAACCTCCAAAAAAATCAGGACTTACTACCCCAATAACCTGCTAACTCACCCCTGAAATACTTACTTATTCACACTATTTTGTTCATTTGACTTGTTTCTAATTTGAAATGCCCATTTTTGTGGGGCCAGAAAGGTGCGTCTTTAAAAGGCGATTTCTACGATACCCCACTTTTGCGCGTCGGACCGCGACTTTTTCCGGAAACGCCGAAAAACCGCAATTTTCAGGAGAAACGAGACGTACATCCTCCCCCTCTGCCGCCCACCCACCCAACTGACAGCCAGCCAGCAGACAAGCACAGAGAGTTCCGTGGGTCTGTCTGTGATGTCATAAAGGGCCTGCTGATCAATGGCCAGCTCTCTGATTGGCTGCTGTGTTTGATTGACAGATTGAATCTGGCAGCTGATTGGCTGTCTACCCTAAAGTGCATTACACACCCCTGATGGTACCACTGGCTAAGACTCCACCTCAGCTCATTGATTAATTATAAATTTAGAACAAATGATGGATGAAAGCAGGCAGGCCGGCCATTTTTTTCACGCTCATTGGACTTGTTTAATGCAATGCACCTTTGTATATTCACATGCATTCGCTTCATGCTGTAACCACTGTGCATAAAAATTTGGAAACATGGCATACAGTGTATCATTTGCTGTCTAAGTCATGTTTCCCATATTTTCCATTGCAAGATACAAGCCGGTTTGAGTGTTTGGGGCACATTTTAGCTAAAATCATCCTACGGGGCCTAACTGCTTATGCCAAAGCCTGCCTATTTTGAATGGCGTAGTGGTCAATGCAACCTCCAAAAAAATCAGGACTTACTACCCCAATAACCTGCTAAATCACCCCTGAAATACTTACTTATTCACACTATTTTGTTCATTTGACTTGTTTCTAATTTGAAATGCCCATTTTTGTGGGGCCAGAAAGGTGCGTCTTTAAAAGGCGATTTCTACGATACCCCACTTTTGCGCGTCGGACCGCGACTTTTTCCGGAAACGCCGAAAAACCGCAATTTTCAGGAGAAACGAGACGTACATCCTCCCCCTCTGCCGCCCACCCACCCAACTGACAGCCAGCCAGCAGACAAGCACAGAGAGTTCCGTGGGTCTGTCTGTGATGTCATAAAGGGCCTGCTGATCAATGGCCAGCTCTCTGATTGGCTGCTGTGTTTGATTGACAGATTGAATCTGGCAGCTGATTGGCTGTCTACCCTAAAGTGCATTACACACCCCTGATGGTACCACTGGCTAAGACTCCACCTCAGCTCATTGATTAATTATAAATTTAGAACAAATGATGGATGAAAGCAGGCAGGCCGGCCATTTTTTTCACGCTCATTGGACTTGTTTAATGCAATGCACCTGTGTATATTCACATGCATTCACTTCATGCTGTAACCACTGTGCATAAAAATTTGGAAACATGGCATACAGTGTATCATTTGCTGTCTAAGTCATGTTTCCCATATTTTCCATTGCAAGATACAAGCCGGTTTGAGTGTTTGGGGCACATTTTAGCTAAAATCATCCTACGGGGCCTAAATGCTTATGCTAAAGCCTGCCTATTTTGAATGGCGTAGTGGTCACTGCAACCTCCAAAAAAATCAGGACTTACTACCCCAATAACCTGCTAACTCACCCCTGAAATACTTACTTATTCACACTATTTTGTTCATTTGACTTGTTTCTAATTTGAAATGCCCATTTTTGTGGGGCCAGAAAGGTGCGTCTTTAAAATGCGATTTCTACGATACCCCACTTTTGCGCGTCGGACCGTGACTTTTTCCGGAAACGCTGAAAAACCGCAATTTTCAGGAGAAACGAGACGTACATCCTCCCCCTCTGCCGCCCACCCACCCAACTGACAGCCAGCCAGCAGACAAGCACAGAGAGTTCCGTGGGTCTGTCTGTGATGTCATAAAGGGCCTGCTGATCAATGGCCAGCTCTCTGATTGGCTGCTGTGTTTGATTGACAGATTGAATCTGGCAGCTGATTGGCTGTCTACCCTAAAGTGCATTACACACCCCTGATGGTACCACTAGCTAAGACTCCACCTCAGCTCATTGATTAATTATAAATTTAGAACAAATGATGGATGAAAGCAGGCAGGCCCGCCATTTTTTTCACGCTCATTGGACTTGTTTAATGCAATGCACCTTTGTATATTCACATGCATTCGCTTCATGCTGTAACCACTGTGCATAAAAATTTGGAAACATGGCATACAGTGTATCATTTGCTGTCTAAGTCATGTTTCCCATATTTTCCATTGCAAGATACAAGCCGGTTTGAGTGTTTGGGGCACATTTTAGCTAAAATCATCCTACGGGGCCTAAATGCTTATGCTAAAGCCTGCCTATTTTGAATGGCGTAGTGGTCACTGCAACCTCCAAAAAAATCAGGACTTACTACCCCAATAACCTGCTAACTCACCCCTGAAATACTTACTTATTCACACTATTTTGTTCATTTGACTTGTTTCTAATTTGAAATGCCCATTTTTGTGGGGCCAGAAAGGTGCGTCTTTAAAAGGCGATTTCTACGATACCCCACTTTTGCGCGTCGGACCGCGACTTTTTCCGGAAACGCTGAAAAACCGCAATTTTCAGGAGAAACGAGACGTACATCCTCCCCCTCTGCCGCCCACCCACCCAACTGACAGCCAGCCAGCAGACAAGCACAGAGAGTTCCGTGGGTCTGTCTGTGATGTCATAAAGGGCCTGCTGATCAATGGCCAGCTCTCTGATTGGCTGCTGTGTTTGATTGACAGATTGAATCTGGCAGCTGATTGGCTGTCTACCCTAAAGTGCATTACACACCCCTGATGGTACCACTGGCTAAGACTCCACCTCAGCTCATTGATTAATTATAAATTTAGAACAAATGATGGATGAAAGCAGGCAGGCCGGCCATTTTTTTCACACTCATTGGACTTGTTTAATGCAATGCACCTTTGTATATTCACATGCATTCGCTTCATGCTGTAACCACTGTGCATACAAATTTGGAAACATGGCATACAGTGTATCATTTGCTGTCTAAGTCATGTTTCCCATATTTTCCATTGCAAGATACAAGCCGGTTTGAGTGTTTGGGGCACATTTTAGCTAAAATCATCCTACGGGGCCTAACTGCTTATGCCAAAGCCTGCCTATTTTGAATGGCGTAGTGGTCAATGCAACCTCCAAAAAAATCAGGACTTACTACCCCAATGACCTGCTAACTCACCCCTGAAATACTTACTTATTCACACTATTTTGTTCATTTGACTTGTTTCTAATTTGAAATGCCCATTTTTGTGGGGCCAGAAAGGTGCGTCTTTAAAAGGCGATTTCTACGATACCCCACTTTTGCGCGTCGGACCGCGACTTTTTCCGGAAACGCCGAAAAACCGCAATTTTCAGGAGAAACGAGACGTACATCCTCCCCCTCTGCCGCCCACCCACCCAACTGACAGCCAGCCAGCAGACAAGCACAGAGAGTTCCGTGGGTCTGTCTGTGATGTCATAAAGGGCCTGCTGATCAATGGCCAGCTCTCTGATTGGCTGCTGTGTTTGATTGACAGATTGAATCTGGCAGCTGATTGGCTGTCTACCCTAAAGTGCATTACACACCCCTGATGGTACCACTGGCTAAGACTCCACCTCAGCTCATTGATTAATTATAAATTTAGAACAAATGATGGATGAAAGCAGGCAGGCCGGCCATTTTTTTCACGCTCATTGGACTTGTTTAATGCAATGCACCTTTGTATATTCACATGCATTCGCTTCATGCTGTAACCACTGTGCATAAAAATTTGGAAACATGGCATACAGTGTATCATTTGCTGTCTAAGTCATGTTTCCCATATTTTCCATTGCAAGATACAAGCCGGTTTGAGTGTTTGGGGAACATTTTAGCTAAAATCATCCTACGGGGCCTAACTGCTTATGCTAAAGCCTGCCTATTTTAAATGGCGTAGTGGTCACTGCAACCTCCAAAAAAATCAGGACTTACTACCCCAATAACCTGCTAACTCACCCCTGAAATACTTACTTATTCACACTATTTTGTTCATTTGACTTGTTTCTAATTTGAAATGCCCATTTTTGTGGGGCCAGAAAGGTGCGTCTTTAAAAGGCGATTTCTACGATACCCCACTTTTGCGCGTCGGACCGCGACTTTTTCCGGAAACGCCGAAAAACCGCAATTTTCAGGAGAAACGAGACGTACATCCTCCCCCTCTGCCGCCCACCCACCCAACTGACAGCCAGCCAGCAGACAAGCACAGAGAGTTCCGTGGGTCTGTCTGTGATGTCATAAAGGGCCTGCTGATCAATGGCCAGCTCTCTGATTGGCTGCTGTGTTTGATTGACAGATTGAATCTGGCAGCTGATTGGCTGTCTACCCTAAAGTGCATTACACACCCCTGATGGTACCACTGGCTAAGACTCCACCTCAGCTCATTGATTAATTATAAATTTAGAACAAATGATGGATGAAAGCAGGCAGGCCGGCCATTTTTTTCACGCTCATTGGACTTGTTTAATGCAATGCACCTGTGTATATTCACATGCATTCGCTTCATGCTGTAACCACTGTGCATAAAAATTTGGAAACATGGCATACAGTGTATCATTTGCTGTCTAAGTCATGTTTCCCATATTTTCCATTGCAAGATACAAGCCGGTTTGAGTGTTTGGGGCACATTTTAGCTAAAATCATCCTACGGGGCCTAAATGCTTATGCTAAAGCCTGCCTATTTTGAATGGCGTAGTGGTCACTGCAACCTCCAAAAAAATCAGGACTTACTACCCCAATAACCTGCTAACTCACCCCTGAAATACTTACTTATTCACACTATTTTGTTCATTTGACTTGTTTCTAATTTGAAATGCCCATTTTTGTGGGGCCAGAAAGGTGCGTCTTTAAAAGGCGATTTCTACGATACCCCACTTTTGCGCGTCGGACCGTGACTTTTTCCGGAAACGCTGAAAAACCGCAATTTTCAGGAGAAACGAGACGTACATCCTCCCCCTCTGCCGCCCACCCACCCAACTGACAGCCAGCCAGCAGACAAGCACAGAGAGTTCCGTGGGTCTGTCTGTGATGTCATAAAGGGCCTGCTGATCAATGGCCAGCTCTCTGATTGGCTGATGTGTTTGATTGACAGATTGAATCTGGCAGCTGATTGGCTGTCTACCCTAAAGTGCATTACACACCCCTGATGGTACCACTGGCTAAGACTCCACCTCAGCTCATTGATTAATTATAAATTTAGAACAAATGATGGATGAAAGCAGGCAGGCCGGCCATTTTTTTCACACTCATTGGACTTGTTTAATGCAATGCACCTTTGTATATTCACATGCATTCGCTTCATGCTGTAACCACTGTGCATACAAATTTGGAAACATGGCATACAGTGTATCATTTGCTGTCTAAGTCATGTTTCCCATATTTTCCATTGCAAGATACAAGCCGGTTTGAGTGTTTGGGGCACATTTTAGCTAAAATCATCCTACGGGGCCTAACTGCTTATGCCAAAGCCTGCCTATTTTGAATGGCGTAGTGGTCAATGCAACCTCCAAAAAAATCAGGACTTACTACCCCAATGACCTGCTAACTCACCCCTGAAATACTTACTTATTCACACTATTTTGTTAATTTGACTTGTTTCTAATTTGAAATGCCCATTTTTGTGGGACCAGAAAGGTGCGTCTTTAAAAGGCGATTTCTACGATACCCCACTTTTGCGCGTCGGACCGCGACTTTTTCCGGAAACGCCGAAAAACCGCAATTTTCAGGAGAAACGAGACGTACATCCTCCCCCTCTGCCGCCCACCCACCCAACTGACAGCCAGCCAGCAGACAAGCACAGAGAGTTCCGTGGGTCTGTCTGTGATGTCATAAAGGGCCTGCTGATCAATGGCCAGCTCTCTGATTGGCTGCTGTGTTTGATTGACAGATTGAATCTGGCAGCTGATTGGTTGTCTACCCTAAAGTGCATTACACACCCCTGATGGTACCACTGGCTAAGACTCCACCTCAGCTCATTGATTAATTATAAATTTAAAACAAATGATGGATGAAAGCAGGCAGGCCCAGAGGCAGAACTCTGGGAGGCAATGGAGTCATCTGCCGCCGGGCTCCTGCTCCCAAGGGGGCACCTCTCCTCTACCTGGAAGTTTAAATCAGTTATTTAAAAGACATTGCTTCTGTGGCTGAGTTCTGGAACATATGTTATCTATCTATCTATCTATCTATCTATCTATCTATCTATCTATCTATCTATCTATCTATCTATCTATCTGAACAGAAATATTTTATATGTAGGGTTGTATGTGTGTGGGGGGGCACCAATATATATCTTGCCTCCGGGCAACTGCAACGAACTTACGCCACTGGGCAGGCCGGCCATTTTTTTCACGCTCATTGGACTTGTTTAATGCAATGCACCTTTGTATATTCACATGCATTCGCTTCATGCTGTAACCACTGTGCATAAAAATTTGGAAACATGGCATACAGTGTATCATTTGCTGTCTAAGTCATGTTTCCCATATTTTCCATTGCAAGATACAAGCCGGTTTGAGTGTTTGGGGAACATTTTAGCTAAAATCATCCTACGGGGCCTAACTGCTTATGCTAAAGCCTGCCTATTTTAAATGGCGTAGTGGTCACTGCAACCTCCAAAAAAATCAGGACTTACTACCCCAATAACCTGCTAACTCACCCCTGAAATACTTACTTATTCACACTATTTTGTTCATTTGACTTGTTTCTAATTTGAAATGCCCATTTTTGTGGGGCCAGAAAGGTGCGTCTTTAAAAGGCGATTTCTACGATACCCCACTTTTGCGCGTCGGACCGCGACTTTTTCCGGAAACGCCGAAAAACCGCAATTTTCAGGAGAAACGAGACGTACATCCTCCCCCTCTGCCGCCCACCCACCCAACTGACAGCCAGCCAGCAGACAAGCACAGAGAGTTCCGTGGGTCTGTCTGTGATGTCATAAAGGGCCTGCTGATCAATGGCCAGCTATCTGATTGGCTGCTGTGTTTGATTGACAGATTGAATCTGGCAGCTGATTGGCTGTCTACCCTAAAGTGCATTACACACCCCTGATGGTACCACTGGCTAAGACTCCACCTCAGCTCATTGATTAATTATAAATTTAGAACAAATGATGGATGAAAACAGGCAGGCCGGCCATTTTTTTCACGCTCATTGGACTTGTTTAATGCAATGCACCTTTGTATATTCACATGCATTCGCTTCATGCTGTAACCACTGTGCATAAAAATTTGGAAACATGGCATACAGTGTATCATTTGCTGTCTAAGTCATGTTTCCCATATTTTCCATTGCAAGATACAAGCCGGTTTGAGTGTTTGGGGCACATTTTAGCTAAAATCATCCTACGGGGCCTAACTGCTTATGCTAAAGCCTGCCTATTTTGAATGGCGTAGTGGTCACTGCAACCTCCAAAAAAATCAGGACTTACTACCCCAATAACCTGCTAACTCACCCCTGAAATACTTACTTATTCACACTATTTTGTTCATTTGACTTGTTTCTAATTTGAAATGCCCATTTTTGTGGGGCCAGAAAGGTGCGTCTTTAAAAGGCGATTTCTACGATACCCCACTTTTGCGCGTCGGACCGCGACTTTTTCCGGAAACGCCGAAAAACCGCAATTTTCAGGAGAAACGAGACGTACATCCTCCCCCTCTGCCGCCCACCCACCCAACTGACAGCCAGCCAGCAGACAAGCACAGAGAGTTCCGTGGGTCTGTCTGTGATGTCATAAAGGGCCTGCTGATCAATGGCCAGCTCTCTGATTGGCTGCTGTGTTTGATTGACAGATTGAATCTAGCAGCTGATTGGCTGTCTACCCTAAAGTGCATTACACACCCCTGATGGTACCACTGGCTAAGACTCCACCTCAGCTCATTGATTAATTATAAATTTAGAACAAATGATGGATGAAAACAGGCAGGCCGGCCATTTTTTTCACGCTCATTGGACTTGTTTAATGCAATGCACCTTTGTATATTCACATGCATTCGCTTCATGCTGTAACCACTGTGCATAAAAATTTGGAAACATGGCATACAGTGTATCATTTGCTGTCTAAGTCATGTTTCCCATATTTTCCATTGCAAGATACAAGCCGGTTTGAGTGTTTGGGGCACATTTTAGCTAAAATCATCCTACGGGGCCTAACTGCTTATGCTAAAGCCTGCCTATTTTGAATGGCGTAGTGGTCACTGCAACCTCCAAAAAAATCAGGACTTACTACCCCAATAACCTGCTAACTCACCCCTGAAATACTTACTTATTCACACTATTTTGTTCATTTGACTTGTTTCTAATTTGAAATGCCCATTTTTGTGGGGCCAGAAAGGTGCGTCTTTAAAAGGCGATTTCTACGATACCCCACTTTTGCGCGTCGGACCGCGACTTTTTCCGGAAACGCCGAAAAACCGCAATTTTCAGGAGAAACGAGACGTACATCCTCCCCCTCTGCCGCCCACCCACCCAACTGACAGCCAGCCAGCAGACAAGCACAGAGAGTTCCGTGGGTCTGTCTGTGATGTCATAAAGGGCCTGCTGATCAATGGCCAGCTCTCTGATTGGCTGCTGTGTTTGATTGACAGATTGAATCTGGCAGCTGATTGGCTGTCTACCCTAAAGTGCATTACACACCCCTGATGGTACCACTGGCTAAGACTCCACCTCAGCTCATTGATTAATTATAAATTTAGAACAAATGATGGATGAAAGCGGGCAGGCCGGCCATTTTTTTCACGCTCATTGGACTTGTTTAATGCAATGCACCTGTGTATATTCACATGCATTCACTTCATGCTGTAACCACTGTGCATAAAAATTTGGAAACATGGCATACAGTGTATCATTTGCTGTCTAAGTCATGTTTCCCATATTTTCCATTGCAAGATACAAGCCGGTTTGAGTGTTTGGGGCACATTTTAGCTAAAATCATCCTACGGGGTCTAACTGCTTATGCTAAAGCCTGCCTATTTTGAATGGCGTAGTGGTCACTGCAACTTCCAAAAAAATCAGGACTTACTACCCCAATAACCTGCTAACTCACCCCTGAAATACTTACTTATTCACACTATTTTGTTCATTTGACTTGTTTCTATTTTGAAATGCCCATTTTTGTGGGGCCAGAAAGGTGCGTCTTTAAAAGGCGATTTCTACGATACCCCACTTTTGCGCGTCGGACCGCGACTTTTTCCGGAAACGCTGAAAAACCGCAATTTTCAGGAGAAACGAGACGTACATCCTCCCCCTCTGCCGCCCACCCACCCAACTGACAGCCAGCCAGCAGACAAGCACAGAGAGTTCCGTGGGTCTGTCTGTGATGTCATAAAGGGCCTGCTGATCAATGGCCAGCTCTCTGATTGGCTGCTGTGTTTGATTGACAGATTGAATCTGGCAGCTGATTGGCTGTCTACCCTAAAGTGCATTACACACCCCTGATGGTACCACTGGCTAAGACTCCACCTCAGCTCATTGATTAATTATAAATTTAGAACAAATGATGGATGAAAGCAGGCAGGCCGGCCATTTTTTTCACGCTCATTGGACTTGTTTATCGCAATGCACCTTTGTATATTCACATGCATTCGCTTCATGCTGTAACCACTGTGCATAAAAATTTGGAAACATGGCATACAGTGTATCATTTGCTGTCTAAGTCATGTTTCCCATATTTTCCATTGCAAGATACAAGCCGGTTTGAGTGTTTGGGGCACATTTTAGCTAAAATCATCCTACGGGGCCTAACTGCTTATGCCAAAGCCTGCCTATTTTGAATGGCGTAGTGGTCAATGCAACCTCCAAAAAAATCAGGACTTACTACCCCAATAACCTGCTAACTCACCCCTGAAATACTTACTTATTCACACTATTTTGTTCATTTGACTTGTTTCTAATTTGAAATGCCCATTTTTGTGGGGCCAGAAAGGTGCGTCTTTAAAAGGCGATTTCTACGATACCCCACTTTTGCGCGTCGGACCGCGACTTTTTCCGGAAACGCAGAAAAAACGCAATTTTCAGGAGAAACGAGACGTACATCCTCCCCCTCTGCCGCCCACCCACCCAACTGACAGCCAGCCAGCAGACAAGCACAGAGAGTTCCGTGGGTCTGTCTGTGATGTCATAAAGGGCCTGCTGATCAATGGCCAGCTCTCTGATTGGCTGCTGTGTTTGATTGACAGATTGAATCTGGCAGCTGATTGGCTGTCTACCCTAAAGTGCATTACACACCCCTGATGGTACCACTGGCTAAGACTCCACCTCAGCTCATTGATTAATTATAAATTTAGAACAAATGATGGGTGAAAGCAGGCAGGCCGGCCATTTTTTTCACGCTCATTGGACTTGTTTAATGCAATGCACCTGTGTATATTCACATGCATTCACTTCATGCTGTAACCACTGTGCATAAAAATTTGGAAACATGGCATACAGTGTATCATTTGCTGTCTAAGTCATGTTTCCCATATTTTCCATTGCAAGATACAAGCCGGTTTGAGTGTTTGGGGCACATTTTAGCTAAAATCATCCTACGGGGCCTAACTGCTTATGCTAAAGCCTGCCTATTTTGAATGGCGTAGTGGTCACTGCAACCTCCAAAAAAATCAGGACTTACTACCCCAATAACCTGCTAACTCACCCCTGAAATACTTACTTATTCACACTATTTTGTTCATTTGACTTGTTTCTAATTTGAAATGCCCATTTTTGTGGGGCCAGAAAGGTGCGTCTTTAAAAGGCGATTTCTACGATACCCCACTTTTGCGTGTCGGACCGCGACTTTTTCCGGAAACGCCGAAAAACCGCAATTTTCAGGAGAAACGAGACGTACATCCTCCCCCTCTGCCGCCCACCCACCCAACTGACAGCCAGCCAGCAGACAAGCACAGAGAGTTCCGTGGGTCTGTCTGTGATGTCATAAAGGGCCTGCTGATCAATGGCCAGCTCTCTGATTGGCTGCTGTGTTTGATTGACAGATTGAATCTGGCAGCTGATTGGCTGTCTACCCTAAAGTGCATTACACACCCCTGATGGTACCACTGGCTAAGACTCCACCTCAGCTCATTGATTAATTATAAATTTAGAACAAATGATGGATGAAAGCAGGCAGGCCGGCCATTTTTTTCACGCTCATTGGACTTGTTTAATACAATGCACCTTTGTATATTCACATGCATTCGCTTCATGCTGTAACCACTGTGCATAAAAATTTGGAAACATGGCATACAGTGTATCATTTGCTGTCTAAGTCATGTTTCCCATATTTTCCATTGCAAGATACAAGCCGGTTTGAGTGTTTGGGGCACATTTTAGCTAAAATCATCCTACGGGGCCTAACTGCTTATGCTAAAGCCTGCCTATTTTGAATGGCGTAGTGGTCACTGCAACCTCCAAAAAAATCAGGACTTACTACCCCAATAACCTGCTAACTCACCCCTGAAATACTTACTTATTCACACTATTTTGTTCATTTGACTTGTTTCTAATTTGAAATGCCCATTTTTGTGGGGCCAGAAAGGTGCGTCTTTAAAAGGCGATTTCTACGATACCCCACTTTTGCGTGTCGGACCGCGACTTTTTCCGGAAACGCCGAAAAACCGCAATTTTCAGGAGAAACGAGACGTACATCCTCCCCCTCTGCCGCCCACCCACCCAACTGACAGCCAGCCAGCAGACAAGCACAGAGAGTTCCGTGGGTCTGTCTGTGATGTCATAAAGGGCCTGCTGATCAATGGCCAGCTCTCTGATTGGCTGCTGTGTTTGATTGACAGATTGAATCTGGCAGCTGATTGGCTGTCTACCCTAAAGTGCATTACACACCCCTGATGGTACCACTGGCTAAGACTCCACCTCAGCTCATTGATTAATTATAAATTTAGAACAAATGATGGATGAAAGCAGGCAGGCCGGCCATTTTTTTCACGCTCATTGGACTTGTTTAATACAATGCACCTTTGTATATTCACATGCATTCGCTTCATGCTGTAACCACTGTGCATAAAAATTTGGAAACATGGCATACAGTGTATCATTTGCTGTCTAAGTCATGTTTCCCATATTTTCCATTGCAAGATACAAGCCGGTTTGAGTGTTTGGGGCACATTTTAGCTAAAATCATCCTACGGGGCCTAACTGCTTATGCCAAAGCCTGCCTATTTTGAATGGCGTAGTGGTCAATGCAACCTCCAAAAAAATCAGGACTTACTACCCCAATAACCTGCTAACTCACCCCTGAAATACTTACTTATTCACACTATTTTGTTCATTTGACTTGTTTCTAATTTGAAATGCCCATTTTTGTGGGGCCAGAAAGGTGCGTCTTTAAAAGGCGATTTCTACGATACCCCACTTTTGCGCGTCGGACCGCGACTTTTCCGGAAACGCCGAAAAACCGCAATTTTCAGGAGAAACGAGACGTACATCCTCCCCCTCTGCCGCCCACCCACCCAACTGACAGCCAGCCAGCAGACAAGCACAGAGAGTTCCGTGGGTCTGTCTGTGATGTCATAAAGGGCCTGCTGATCAATGGCCAGCTCTCTGATTGGCTGATGTGTTTGATTGACAGATTGAATCTGGCAGCTGATTGGCTGTCTACCCTAAAGTGCATTACACACCCCTGATGGTACCACTGGCTAAGACTCCACCTCAGCTCATTGATTAATTATAAATTTAGAACAAATGATGGATGAAAGCAGGCAGGCCGGCCATTTTTTTCACGCTCATTGGACTTGTTTAATGCAATGCACCTGTGTATATTCACATGCATTCACTTCATGCTGTAACCACTGTGCATAAAAATTTGGAAACATGGCATACAGTGTATCATTTGCTGTCTAAGTCATGTTTCCCATATTTTCCATTGCAAGATACAAGCCGGTTTGAGTGTTTGGGGCACATTTTAGCTAAAATCATCCTACGGGGCCTAAATGCTTATGCTAAAGCCTGCCTATTTTGAATGGCGTAGTGGTCACTGCAACCTCCAAAAAAATCAGGACTTACTACCCCAATAACCTGCTAACTCACCCCTGAAATACTTACTTATTCACACTATTTTGTTCATTTGACTTGTTTCTAATTTGAAATGCCCATTTTTGTGGGGCCAGAAAGGTGCGTCTTTAAAAGGCGATTTCTACGATACCCCACTTTTGCGTGTCGGACCGCAACTTTTTCCGGAAACGCCGAAAAACCGCAATTTTCAGGAGAAACGAGACGTACATCCTCCCCCTCTGCCGCCCACCCACCCAACTGACAGCCAGCCAGCAGACAAGCACAGAGAGTTCCGTGGGTCTGTCTGTGATGTCATAAAGGGCCTGCTGATCAATGGCCAGCTCTCTGATTGGCTGCTGTGTTTGATTGACAGATTGAATCTGGCAGCTGATTGGCTGTCTACCCTAAAGTGCATTACACACCCCTGATGGTACCACTGGCTAAGACTCCACCTCAGCTCATTGATTAATTATAAATTTAGAACAAATGATGGATGAAAGCAGGCAGGCCGGCCATTTTTTTCACGCTCATTGGACTTGTTTAATGCAATGCACCTTTGTATATTCACATGCATTCGCTTCATGCTGTAACCACTGTGCATAAAAATTTGGAAACATGGCATACAGTGTATCATTTGCTGTCTAAGTCATGTTTCCCATATTTTCCATTGCAAGATACAAGCCGGTTTGAGTGTTTGGGGCACATTTTAGCTAAAATCATCCTACGGGGCCTAACTGCTTATGCCAAAGCCTGCCTATTTTGAATGGCGTAGTGGTCACTGCAACCTCCAAAAAAATCAGGACTTACTACCCCAATAACCTGCTAACTCACCCCTGAAATACTTACTTATTCACACTATTTTGTTCATTTGACTTGTTTCTAATTTGAAATGCCCATTTTTGTGGGGCCAGAAAGGTGCGTCTTTAAAAGGCGATTTCTACGATACCCCACTTTTGCGCGTCGGACCGCGACTTTTTCCGGAAACGCCGAAAAACCGCAATTTTCAGGAGAAACGAGACGTACATCCTCCCCCTCTGCCGCCCACCCACCCAACTGACAGCCAGCCAGCAGACAAGCACAGAGAGTTCCGTGGGTCTGTCTATGATGTCATAAAGGGCCTGCTGATCAATGGCCAGCTCTCTGATTGGCTGCTGTGTTTGATTGACAGATTGAATCTGGCAGCTGATTGGCTGTCTACCCTAAAGTGCATTACACACCCCTGATGGTACCACTGGCTAAGACTCCACCTCAGCTCATTGATTAATTATAAATTTAGAACAAATGATGGATGAAAGCAGGCGGGCCGGCCATTTTTTTCACGCTCATTGGACTTGTTTAATGCAATGCACCTTTGTATATTCACATGCATTCGCTTCATGCTGTAACCACTGTGCATAAAAATTTGGAAACATGGCATACAGTGTATCATTTGCTGTCTAAGTCATGTTTCCCATATTTTCCATTGCAAGATACAAGCCGGTTTGAGTGTTTGGGGCACATTTTAGCTAAAATCATCCTACGGGGCCTAACTGCTTATGCCAAAGCCTGCCTATTTTGAATGGCGTAGTGGTCAATGCAACCTCCAAAAAAATCAGGACTTACTACCCCAATAACCTGCTAACTCACCCCTGAAATACTTACTTATTCACACTATTTTGTTCATTTGACTTGTTTCTAATTTGAAATGCCCATTTTTGTGGGGCCAGAAAGGTGCGTCTTTAAAAGGCGATTTCTACGATACCCCACTTTTGCGCGTCGGACCGCGACTTTTTCCGGAAACGCCGAAAAACCGCAATTTTCAGGAGAAACGAGACGTACATCCTCCCCCTCTGCCGCCCACCCACCCAACTGACAGCCAGCCAGCAGACAAGCACAGAGAGTTCCGTGGGTCTGTCTGTGTTGTCATAAAGGGCCTGCTGATCAATGGCCAGCTCTCTGATTGGCTGCTGTGTTTGATTGACAGATTGAATCTGGCAGCTGATTGGCTGTCTACCCTAAAGTGCATTACACACCCCTGATGGTACCACTGGCTAAGACTCCACCTCAGCTCATTGATTAATTATAAATTTAGAACAAATGATGGATGAAAGCAGGCAGGCCGGCCATTTTTTTCACGCTCATTGGACTTGTTTAATGCAATGCACCTGTGTATATTCACATGCATTCACTTCATGCTGTAACCACTGTGCATAAAAATTTGGAAACATGGCATACAGTGTATCATTTGCTGTCTAAGTCATGTTTCCCATATTTTCCATTGCAAGATACAAGCCGGTTTGAGTGTTTGGGGCACATTTTAGCTAAAATCATCCTACGGGGCCTAAATGCTTATGCTAAAGCCTGCCTATTTTGAATGGCGTAGTGGTCACTGCAACCTCCAAAAAAATCAGGACTTACTACCCCAATAACCTGCTAACTCACCCCTGAAATTCTTACTTATTCACACTATTTTGTTCATTTGACTTGTTTCTAATTTGAAATGCCCATTTTTGTGGGGCCAGAAAGGTGCGTCTTTAAAAGGCGATTTCTACGATACCCCAATTTTGCGCGTCGGACCGCGACTTTTTCCGGAAACGCTGAAAAACCGCAATTTTCAGGAGAAACGAGACGTACATCCTCCCCCTCTGCCGCCCACCCACCCAACTGACAGCCAGCCAGCAGACAAGCACAGAGAGTTCCGTGGGTCTGTCTGTGATGTCATAAAGGGCCTGCTGATCAATGGCCAGCTCTCTGATTGGCTGCTGTGTTTGATTGACAGATTGAATCTGGCAGCTGATTGGCTGTCTACCCTAAAGTGCATTACACACCCCTGATGGTACCACTGGCTAAGACTCCACCTCAGCTCATTGATTAATTATAAATTTAGAACAAATGATGGATGAAAGCAGGCAGGCCGGACATTTTTTTCACGCTCATTGGACTTGTTTAATGCAATGCACCTTTGTATATTCACATGCATTCGCTTCATGCTGTAACCACTGTGCATAAAAATTTGGAAACATGGCATACAGTGTATCATTTGCTGTCTAAGTCATGTTTCCCATATTTTCCATTGCAAGATACAAGCCGGTTTGAGTGTTTGGGGCACATTTTAGCTAAAATCATCCTACGGGCCCTAACTGCTTATGCTAAAGCCTGCCTATTTTGAATGGCGTAGTGGTCACTGCAACCTCCAAAAAAATCAGGACTTACTACCCCAATAACCTGCTAACTCACCCCTGAAATACTTACTTATTCACACTATTTTGTTCATTTGACTTGTTTCTAATTTGAAATGCCCATTTTTGTGGGGCCAGAAAGGTGCGTCTTTAAAAGGCGATTTCTACGATACCCCACTTTTGCGCGTCGGACCGCGACTTTTTCCGGAAACGCCGAAAAACCGCAATTTTCAGGAGAAACGAGACGTACATCCTCCCCCTCTGCCGCCCACCCACCCAACTGACAGCCAGCCAGCAGACAAGCACAGAGAGTTCCGTGGGTCTGTCTGTGATGTCATAAAGGGCCTGCTGATCAATGGCCAGCTCTCTGATTGGCTGCTGTGTTTGATTGACAGATTGAATCTGGCAGCTGATTGGCTGTCTACCCTAAAGTGCATTACACACCCCTGATGGTACCACTGGCTGACTCCACCTCAGCTCATTGATTAATTATAAATTTAGAACAAATGATGGATGAAAACAGGCAGGCCGGCCATTTTTTTCACGCTCATTGGACTTGTTTAATGCAATGCACCTTTGTATATTCACATGCATTCGCTTCATGCTGTAACCACTGTGCATAAAAATTTGGAAACATGGCATACAGTGTATCATTTGCTGTCTAAGTCATTTTTCCCATATTTTCCATTGCAAGATACAAGCCGGTTTGAGTGTTTGGGGCACATTTTAGCTAAAATCATCCTACGGGGCCTAACTGCTTATGCTAAAGCCTGCCTATTTTGAATGGCGTAGTGGTCACTGCAACCTCCAAAAAAATCAGGACTTACTTCCCCAATAACCTGCTAACTCACCCCTGAAATACTTACTTATTCACACTATTTTGTTCATTTGACTTGTTTCTAATTTGAAATGCCCATTTTTGTGGGGCCAGAAAGGTGCGTCTTTAAAAGGCGATTTCTACGATACCCCACTTTTGCGCGTCGGACCGCGACTTTTTCCGGAAACGCCGAAAAAACGCAATTTTCAGGAGAAACGAGACGTATATCCTCCCCCTCTGCCGCCCACCCACCCAACTGACAGCCAGTCAGCAGACAAGCACAGAGAGTTCCGTGGGTCTGTCTGTGATGTCATAAAGGGCCTGCTGATCAATGGCCAGCTCTCTGATTGGCTGCTGTGTTTGATTGACAGATTGAATCTGGCAGCTGATTGGCTGTCTACCCTAAAGTGCATTACACACCCCTGATGGTACCACTGGCTAAGACTCCACCTCAGCTCATTGATTAATTATAAATTTAGAACAAATGATGGATGAAAGCAGGCAGGCCGGCCATTTTTTTCACGCTCATTGGACTTGTTTAATGCAATGCACCTGTGTATATTCACATGCATTCACTTCATGCTGTAACCACTGTGCATAAAAATTTGGAAACATGGCATACAGTGTATCATTTGCTGTCTAAGTCATGTTTCCCATATTTTCCATTGCAAGATACAAGCCGGTTTGAGTGTTTGGGGCACATTTTAGCTAAAATCATCCTACGGGGCCTAACTGCTTATGCTAAAGCCTGCCTATTTTGAATGGCGTAGTGGTCACTGCAACCTCCAAAAAAATCAGGACTTACTACCCCAATAACCTGCTAACTCACCCCTGAAATACTTACTTATTCACACTATTTTGTTCATTTGACTTGTTTCTAATTTGAAATGCCCATTTTTGTGGGGCCAGAAAGGTGCGTCTTTAAAAGGCGATTTCTACGATACCCCACTTTTGCGTGTCGGACCGCGACTTTTTCCGGAAACGCCGAAAAACCGCAATTTTCAGGAGAAACGAGACGTACATCCTCCCCCTCTGCCGCCCACCCACCCAACTGACAGCCAGCCAGCAGACAAGCACAGAGAGTTCCGTGGGTCTGTCTGTGATGTCATAAAGGGCCTGCTGATCAATGGCCAGCTCTCTGATTGGCTGCTGTGTTTGATTGACAGATTGAATCTGGCAGCTGATTGGCTGTCTACCCTAAAGTGCATTACACACCCCTGATGGTACCACTGGCTAAGACTCCACCTCAGCTCATTGATTAATTATAAATTTAGAACAAATGATGGATGAAAGCAGGCAGGCCGGCCATTTTTTTCACGCTCATTGGACTTGTTTAATACAATGCACCTTTGTATATTCACATGCATTCGCTTCATGCTGTAACCACTGTGCATAAAAATTTGGAAACATGGCATACAGTGTATCATTTGCTGTCTAAGTCATGTTTCCCATATTTTCCATTGCAAGATACAAGCCGGTTTGAGTGTTTGGGGCACATTTTAGCTAAAATCATCCTACGGGGCCTAACTGCTTATGCCAAAGCCTGCCTATTTTGAATGGCGTAGTGGTCAATGCAACCTCCAAAAAAATCAGGACTTACTACCCCAATAACCTGCTAACTCACCCCTGAAATACTTACTTATTCACACTATTTTGTTCATTTGACTTGTTTCTAATTTGAAATGCCCATTTTTGTGGGGCCAGAAAGGTGCGTCTTTAAAAGGCGATTTCTACGATACCCCACTTTTGCGCGTCGGACCGCGACTTTTTCCGGAAACGCCGAAAAACCGCAATTTTCAGGAGAAACGAGACGTACATCCTCCCCCTCTGCCGCCCACCCACCCAACTGACAGCCAGCCAGCAGACAAGCACAGAGAGTTCCGTGGGTCTGTCTGTGATGTCATAAAGGGCCTGCTGATCAATGGCCAGCTCTCTGATTGGCTGATGTGTTTGATTGACAGATTGAATCTGGCAGCTGATTGGCTGTCTACCCTAAAGTGCATTACACACCCCTGATGGTACCACTGGCTAAGACTCCACCTCAGCTCATTGATTAATTATAAATTTAGAACAAATGATGGATGAAAGCAGGCAGGCCGGCCATTTTTTTCACGCTCATTGGACTTGTTTAATGCAATGCACCTGTGTATATTCACATGCATTCACTTCATGCTGTAACCACTGTGCATAAAAATTTGGAAACATGGCATACAGTGTATCATTTGCTGTCTAAGTCATGTTTCCCATATTTTCCATTGCAAGATACAAGCCGGTTTGAGTGTTTGGGGCACATTTTAGCTAAAATCATCCTACGGGGCCTAAATGCTTATGCTAAAGCCTGCCTATTTTGAATGGCGTAGTGGTCACTGCAACCTCCAAAAAAATCAGGACTTACTACCCCAATAACCTGCTAACTCACCCCTGAAATACTTACTTATTCACACTATTTTGTTCATTTGACTTGTTTCTAATTTGAAATGCCCATTTTTGTGGGGCCAGAAAGGTGCGTCTTTAAAAGGCGATTTCTACGATACCCCACTTTTGCGTGTCGGACCGCGACTTTTTCCGGAAACGCCGAAAAACCGCAATTTTCAGGAGAAACGAGACGTACATCCTCCCCCTCTGCCGCCCACCCACCCAACTGACAGCCAGCCAGCAGACAAGCACAGAGAGTTCCGTGGGTCTGTCTGTGATGTCATAAAGGGCCTGCTGATCAATGGCCAGCTCTCTGATTGGCTGCTGTGTTTGATTGACAGATTGAATCTGGCAGCTGATTGGCTGTCTACCCTAAAGTGCATTACACACCCCTGATGGTACCACTGGCTAAGACTCCACCTCAGCTCATTGATTAATTATAAATTTAGAACAAATGATGGATGAAAGCAGGCAGGCCGGCCATTTTTTTCACGCTCATTGGACTTGTTTAATGCAATGCACCTTTGTATATTCACATGCATTCGCTTCATGCTGTAACCACTGTGCATAAAAATTTGGAAACATGGCATACAGTGTATCATTTGCTGTCTAAGTCATGTTTCCCATATTTTCCATTGCAAGATACAAGCCGGTTTGAGTGTTTGGGGCACATTTTAGCTAAAATCATCCTACGGGGCCTAACTGCTTATGCCAAAGCCTGCCTATTTTGAATGGCGTAGTGGTCACTGCAACCTCCAAAAAAATCAGGACTTACTACCCCAATAACCTGCTAACTCACCCCTGAAATACTTACTTATTCACACTATTTTGTTCATTTGACTTGTTTCTAATTTGAAATGCCCATTTTTGTGGGGCCAGAAAGGTGCGTCTTTAAAAGGCGATTTCTACGATACCCCACTTTTGCGCGTCGGACCGCGACTTTTTCCGGAAACGCCGAAAAACCGCAATTTTCAGGAGAAACGAGACGTACATCCTCCCCCTCTGCCGCCCACCCACCCAACTGACAGCCAGCCAGCAGACAAGCACAGAGAGTTCCGTGGGTCTGTCTATGATGTCATAAAGGGCCTGCTGATCAATGGCCAGCTCTCTGATTGGCTGCTGTGTTTGATTGACAGATTGAATCTGGCAGCTGATTGGCTGTCTACCCTAAAGTGCATTACACACCCCTGATGGTACCACTGGCTAAGACTCCACCTCAGCTCATTGATTAATTATAAATTTAGAACAAATGATGGATGAAAGCAGGCGGGCCGGCCATTTTTTTCACGCTCATTGGACTTGTTTAATGCAATGCACCTTTGTATATTCACATGCATTCGCTTCATGCTGTAACCACTGTGCATAAAAATTTGGAAACATGGCATACAGTGTATCATTTGCTGTCTAAGTCATGTTTCCCATATTTTCCATTGCAAGATACAAGCCGGTTTGAGTGTTTGGGGCACATTTTAGCTAAAATCATCCTACGGGGCCTAACTGCTTATGCCAAAGCCTGCCTATTTTGAATGGCGTAGTGGTCAATGCAACCTCCAAAAAAATCAGGACTTACTACCCCAATAACCTGCTAACTCACCCCTGAAATACTTACTTATTCACACTATTTTGTTCATTTGACTTGTTTCTAATTTGAAATGCCCATTTTTGTGGGGCCAGAAAGGTGCGTCTTTAAAAGGCGATTTCTACGATACCCCACTTTTGCGCGTCGGACCGCGACTTTTTCCGGAAACGCCGAAAAACCGCAATTTTCAGGAGAAACGAGACGTACATCCTCCCCCTCTGCCGCCCACCCACCCAACTGACAGCCAGCCAGCAGACAAGCACAGAGAGTTCCGTGGGTCTGTCTGTGTTGTCATAAAGGGCCTGCTGATCAATGGCCAGCTCTCTGATTGGCTGCTGTGTTTGATTGACAGATTGAATCTGGCAGCTGATTGGCTGTCTACCCTAAAGTGCATTACACACCCCTGATGGTACCACTGGCTAAGACTCCACCTCAGCTCATTGATTAATTATAAATTTAGAACAAATGATGGATGAAAGCAGGCAGGCCGGCCATTTTTTTCACGCTCATTGGACTTGTTTAATGCAATGCACCTGTGTATATTCACATGCATTCACTTCATGCTGTAACCACTGTGCATAAAAATTTGGAAACATGGCATACAGTGTATCATTTGCTGTCTAAGTCATGTTTCCCATATTTTCCATTGCAAGATACAAGCCGGTTTGAGTGTTTGGGGCACATTTTAGCTAAAATCATCCTACGGGGCCTAAATGCTTATGCTAAAGCCTGCCTATTTTGAATGGCGTAGTGGTCACTGCAACCTCCAAAAAAATCAGGACTTACTACCCCAATAACCTGCTAACTCACCCCTGAAATTCTTACTTATTCACACTATTTTGTTCATTTGACTTGTTTCTAATTTGAAATGCCCATTTTTGTGGGGCCAGAAAGGTGCGTCTTTAAAAGGCGATTTCTACGATACCCCAATTTTGCGCGTCGGACCGCGACTTTTTCCGGAAACGCTGAAAAACCGCAATTTTCAGGAGAAACGAGACGTACATCCTCCCCCTCTGCCGCCCACCCACCCAACTGACAGCCAGCCAGCAGACAAGCACAGAGAGTTCCGTGGGTCTGTCTGTGATGTCATAAAGGGCCTGCTGATCAATGGCCAGCTCTCTGATTGGCTGCTGTGTTTGATTGACAGATTGAATCTGGCAGCTGATTGGCTGTCTACCCTAAAGTGCATTACACACCCCTGATGGTACCACTGGCTAAGACTCCACCTCAGCTCATTGATTAATTATAAATTTAGAACAAATGATGGATGAAAGCAGGCAGGCCGGCCATTTTTTTCACGCTCATTGGACTTGTTTAATACAATGCACCTTTGTATATTCACATGCATTCGCTTCATGCTGTAACCACTGTGCATAAAAATTTGGAAACATGGCATACAGTGTATCATTTGCTGTCTAAGTCATGTTTCCCATATTTTCCATTGCAAGATACAAGCCGGTTTGAGTGTTTGGGGCACATTTTAGCTAAAATCATCCTACGGGGCCTAACTGCTTATGCCAAAGCCTGCCTATTTTGAATGGCGTAGTGGTCAATGCAACCTCCAAAAAAATCAGGACTTACTACCCCAATAACCTGCTAACTCACCCCTGAAATACTTACTTATTCACACTATTTTGTTCATTTGACTTGTTTCTAATTTGAAATGCCCATTTTTGTGGGGCCAGAAAGGTGCGTCTTTAAAAGGCGATTTCTACGATACCCCACTTTTGCGCGTCGGACCGCGACTTTTTCCGGAAACGCCGAAAAACCGCAATTTTCAGGAGAAACGAGACGTACATCCTCCCCCTCTGCCGCCCACCCACCCAACTGACAGCCAGCCAGCAGACAAGCACAGAGAGTTCCGTGGGTCTGTCTGTGATGTCATAAAGGGCCTGCTGATCAATGGCCAGCTCTCTGATTGGCTGATGTGTTTGATTGACAGATTGAATCTGGCAGCTGATTGGCTGTCTACCCTAAAGTGCATTACACACCCCTGATGGTACCACTGGCTAAGACTCCACCTCAGCTCATTGATTAATTATAAATTTAGAACAAATGATGGATGAAAGCAGGCAGGCCGGCCATTTTTTTCACGCTCATTGGACTTGTTTAATGCAATGCACCTGTGTATATTCACATGCATTCACTTCATGCTGTAACCACTGTGCATAAAAATTTGGAAACATGGCATACAGTGTATCATTTGCTGTCTAAGTCATGTTTCCCATATTTTCCATTGCAAGATACAAGCCGGTTTGAGTGTTTGGGGCACATTTTAGCTAAAATCATCCTACGGGGCCTAAATGCTTATGCTAAAGCCTGCCTATTTTGAATGGCGTAGTGGTCACTGCAACCTCCAAAAAAATCAGGACTTACTACCCCAATAACCTGCTAACTCACCCCTGAAATACTTACTTATTCACACTATTTTGTTCATTTGACTTGTTTCTAATTTGAAATGCCCATTTTTGTGGGGCCAGAAAGGTGCGTCTTTAAAAGGCGATTTCTACGATACCCCACTTTTGCGTGTCGGACCGCGACTTTTTCCGGAAACGCCGAAAAACCGCAATTTTCAGGAGAAACGAGACGTACATCCTCCCCCTCTGCCGCCCACCCACCCAACTGACAGCCAGCCAGCAGACAAGCACAGAGAGTTCCGTGGGTCTGTCTGTGATGTCATAAAGGGCCTGCTGATCAATGGCCAGCTCTCTGATTGGCTGCTGTGTTTGATTGACAGATTGAATCTGGCAGCTGATTGGCTGTCTACCCTAAAGTGCATTACACACCCCTGATGGTACCACTGGCTAAGACTCCACCTCAGCTCATTGATTAATTATAAATTTAGAACAAATGATGGATGAAAGCAGGCAGGCCGGCCATTTTTTTCACGCTCATTGGACTTGTTTAATGCAATGCACCTTTGTATATTCACATGCATTCGCTTCATGCTGTAACCACTGTGCATAAAAATTTGGAAACATGGCATACAGTGTATCATTTGCTGTCTAAGTCATGTTTCCCATATTTTCCATTGCAAGATACAAGCCGGTTTGAGTGTTTGGGGCACATTTTAGCTAAAATCATCCTACGGGGCCTAACTGCTTATGCCAAAGCCTGCCTATTTTGAATGGCGTAGTGGTCACTGCAACCTCCAAAAAAATCAGGACTTACTACCCCAATAACCTGCTAACTCACCCCTGAAATACTTACTTATTCACACTATTTTGTTCATTTGACTTGTTTCTAATTTGAAATGCCCATTTTTGTGGGGCCAGAAAGGTGCGTCTTTAAAAGGCGATTTCTACGATACCCCACTTTTGCGCGTCGGACCGCGACTTTTTCCGGAAACGCCGAAAAACCGCAATTTTCAGGAGAAACGAGACGTACATCCTCCCCCTCTGCCGCCCACCCACCCAACTGACAGCCAGCCAGCAGACAAGCACAGAGAGTTCCGTGGGTCTGTCTATGATGTCATAAAGGGCCTGCTGATCAATGGCCAGCTCTCTGATTGGCTGCTGTGTTTGATTGACAGATTGAATCTGGCAGCTGATTGGCTGTCTACCCTAAAGTGCATTACACACCCCTGATGGTACCACTGGCTAAGACTCCACCTCAGCTCATTGATTAATTATAAATTTAGAACAAATGATGGATGAAAGCAGGCGGGCCGGCCATTTTTTTCACGCTCATTGGACTTGTTTAATGCAATGCACCTTTGTATATTCACATGCATTCGCTTCATGCTGTAACCACTGTGCATAAAAATTTGGAAACATGGCATACAGTGTATCATTTGCTGTCTAAGTCATGTTTCCCATATTTTCCATTGCAAGATACAAGCCGGTTTGAGTGTTTGGGGCACATTTTAGCTAAAATCATCCTACGGGGCCTAACTGCTTATGCCAAAGCCTGCCTATTTTGAATGGCGTAGTGGTCAATGCAACCTCCAAAAAAATCAGGACTTACTACCCCAATAACCTGCTAACTCACCCCTGAAATACTTACTTATTCACACTATTTTGTTCATTTGACTTGTTTCTAATTTGAAATGCCCATTTTTGTGGGGCCAGAAAGGTGCGTCTTTAAAAGGCGATTTCTACGATACCCCACTTTTGCGCGTCGGACCGCGACTTTTTCCGGAAACGCCGAAAAACCGCAATTTTCAGGAGAAACGAGACGTACATCCTCCCCCTCTGCCGCCCACCCACCCAACTGACAGCCAGCCAGCAGACAAGCACAGAGAGTTCCGTGGGTCTGTCTGTGTTGTCATAAAGGGCCTGCTGATCAATGGCCAGCTCTCTGATTGGCTGCTGTGTTTGATTGACAGATTGAATCTGGCAGCTGATTGGCTGTCTACCCTAAAGTGCATTACACACCCCTGATGGTACCACTGGCTAAGACTCCACCTCAGCTCATTGATTAATTATAAATTTAGAACAAATGATGGATGAAAGCAGGCAGGCCGGCCATTTTTTTCACGCTCATTGGACTTGTTTAATGCAATGCACCTGTGTATATTCACATGCATTCACTTCATGCTGTAACCACTGTGCATAAAAATTTGGAAACATGGCATACAGTGTATCATTTGCTGTCTAAGTCATGTTTCCCATATTTTCCATTGCAAGATACAAGCCGGTTTGAGTGTTTGGGGCACATTTTAGCTAAAATCATCCTACGGGGCCTAAATGCTTATGCTAAAGCCTGCCTATTTTGAATGGCGTAGTGGTCACTGCAACCTCCAAAAAAATCAGGACTTACTACCCCAATAACCTGCTAACTCACCCCTGAAATTCTTACTTATTCACACTATTTTGTTCATTTGACTTGTTTCTAATTTGAAATGCCCATTTTTGTGGGGCCAGAAAGGTGCGTCTTTAAAAGGCGATTTCTACGATACCCCAATTTTGCGCGTCGGACCGCGACTTTTTCCGGAAACGCTGAAAAACCGCAATTTTCAGGAGAAACGAGACGTACATCCTCCCCCTCTGCCGCCCACCCACCCAACTGACAGCCAGCCAGCAGACAAGCACAGAGAGTTCCGTGGGTCTGTCTGTGATGTCATAAAGGGCCTGCTGATCAATGGCCAGCTCTCTGATTGGCTGCTGTGTTTGATTGACAGATTGAATCTGGCAGCTGATTGGCTGTCTACCCTAAAGTGCATTACACACCCCTGATGGTACCACTGGCTAAGACTCCACCTCAGCTCATTGATTAATTATAAATTTAGAACAAATGATGGATGAAAGCAGGCAGGCCGGACATTTTTTTCACGCTCATTGGACTTGTTTAATGCAATGCACCTTTGTATATTCACATGCATTCGCTTCATGCTGTAACCACTGTGCATAAAAATTTGGAAACATGGCATACAGTGTATCATTTGCTGTCTAAGTCATGTTTCCCATATTTTCCATTGCAAGATACAAGCCGGTTTGAGTGTTTGGGGCACATTTTAGCTAAAATCATCCTACGGGCCCTAACTGCTTATGCTAAAGCCTGCCTATTTTGAATGGCGTAGTGGTCACTGCAACCTCCAAAAAAATCAGGACTTACTACCCCAATAACCTGCTAACTCACCCCTGAAATACTTACTTATTCACACTATTTTGTTCATTTGACTTGTTTCTAATTTGAAATGCCCATTTTTGTGGGGCCAGAAAGGTGCGTCTTTAAAAGGCGATTTCTACGATACCCCACTTTTGCGCGTCGGACCGCGACTTTTTCCGGAAACGCCGAAAAACCGCAATTTTCAGGAGAAACGAGACGTACATCCTCCCCCTCTGCCGCCCACCCACCCAACTGACAGCCAGCCAGCAGACAAGCACAGAGAGTTCCGTGGGTCTGTCTGTGATGTCATAAAGGGCCTGCTGATCAATGGCCAGCTCTCTGATTGGCTGCTGTGTTTGATTGACAGATTGAATCTGGCAGCTGATTGGCTGTCTACCCTAAAGTGCATTACACACCCCTGATGGTACCACTGGCTGACTCCACCTCAGCTCATTGATTAATTATAAATTTAGAACAAATGATGGATGAAAACAGGCAGGCCGGCCATTTTTTTCACGCTCATTGGACTTGTTTAATGCAATGCACCTTTGTATATTCACATGCATTCGCTTCATGCTGTAACCACTGTGCATAAAAATTTGGAAACATGGCATACAGTGTATCATTTGCTGTCTAAGTCATTTTTCCCATATTTTCCATTGCAAGATACAAGCCGGTTTGAGTGTTTGGGGCACATTTTAGCTAAAATCATCCTACGGGGCCTAACTGCTTATGCTAAAGCCTGCCTATTTTGAATGGCGTAGTGGTCACTGCAACCTCCAAAAAAATCAGGACTTACTTCCCCAATAACCTGCTAACTCACCCCTGAAATACTTACTTATTCACACTATTTTGTTCATTTGACTTGTTTCTAATTTGAAATGCCCATTTTTGTGGGGCCAGAAAGGTGCGTCTTTAAAAGGCGATTTCTACGATACCCCACTTTTGCGCGTCGGACCGCGACTTTTTCCGGAAACGCCGAAAAAACGCAATTTTCAGGAGAAACGAGACGTATATCCTCCCCCTCTGCCGCCCACCCACCCAACTGACAGCCAGTCAGCAGACAAGCACAGAGAGTTCCGTGGGTCTGTCTGTGATGTCATAAAGGGCCTGCTGATCAATGGCCAGCTCTCTGATTGGCTGCTGTGTTTGATTGACAGATTGAATCTGGCAGCTGATTGGCTGTCTACCCTAAAGTGCATTACACACCCCTGATGGTACCACTGGCTAAGACTCCACCTCAGCTCATTGATTAATTATAAATTTAGAACAAATGATGGATGAAAGCAGGCAGGCCGGCCATTTTTTTCACGCTCATTGGACTTGTTTAATGCAATGCACCTGTGTATATTCACATGCATTCACTTCATGCTGTAACCACTGTGCATAAAAATTTGGAAACATGGCATACAGTGTATCATTTGCTGTCTAAGTCATGTTTCCCATATTTTCCATTGCAAGATACAAGCCGGTTTGAGTGTTTGGGGCACATTTTAGCTAAAATCATCCTACGGGGCCTAAATGCTTATGCTAAAGCCTGCCTATTTTGAATGGCGTAGTGGTCACTGCAACCTCCAAAAAAATCAGGACTTACTACCCCAATAACCTGCTAACTCACCCCTGAAATACTTACTTATTCACACTATTTTGTTCATTTGACTTGTTTCTAATTTGAAATGCCCATTTTTGTGGGGCCAGAAAGGTGCGTCTTTAAAAGGCGATTTCTACGATACCCCACTTTTGCGCGTCGGACCGCTACTTTTTCCGGAAACGCTGAAAAAACGCAATTTTCAGGAGAAACGAGACGTACATCCTCCCCCTCTGCCGCCCACCCACCCAACTGACAGCCAGCCAGCAGACAAGCACAGAGAGTTCCGTGGGTCTGTCTGTGATGTCATAAAGGGCCTGCTGATCAATGGCCAGCTCTCTGATTGGCTGCTGTGTTTGATTGACAGATTGAATCTGGCAGCTGATTGGCTGTCTACCCTAAAGTGCATTACACACCCCTGATGGTACCACTGGCTAAGACTCCACCTCAGCTCATTGATTAATTATAAATTTAGAACAAATGATGGATGAAAGCAGGCAGGCCGGCCATTTTTTTCACGCTCATTGGACTTGTTTAATGCAATGCACCTTTGTATATTCACATGCATTCGCTTCATGCTGTAGCCACTGTGCATAAAAATTTGGAAACATGGCATACAGTGTATCATTTGCTGTCTAAGTCATGTTTCCCATATTTTCCATTGCAAGATACAAGCCGGTTTGAGTGTTTGGGGCACATTTTAGCTAAAATCATCCTACGGGGCCTAACTGCTTATGCTAAAGCCTGCCTATTTTGAATGGCGTAGTGGTCACTGCAACCTCCAAAAAAATCAGGACTTACTACCCCAATAACCTGCTAACTCACCCCTGAAATACTTACTTATTCACACTATTTTGTTCATTTGACTTGTTTCTAATTTGAAATGCCCATTTTTGTGGGGCCAGAAAGGTGCGTCTTTAAAAGGCGATTTCTACGATACCCCACTTTTGCGCGTCGGACCGCGACTTTTTCCGGAAACGCTGAAAAACCGCAATTTTCAGGAGAAACGAGACGTACATCCTCCCCCTCTGCCGCCCACCCACCCAACTGACAGCCAGCCAGCAGACAAGCACAGAGAGTTCCGTGGGTCTGTCTGTGATGTCATAAAGGGCCTGCTGATCAATGGCCAGCTCTCTGATTGGCTGCTGTGTTTGATTGACAGATTGAATCTGGCAGCTGATTGGCTGTCTACCCTAAAGTGCATTACACACCCCTGATGGTACCACTGGCTAAGACTCCACCTCAGCTCATTGATTAATTATAAATTTAGAACAAATGATGGATGAAAGCAGGCAGGCCGGCCATTTTTTTCACGCTCATTGGACTTGTTTAATGCAATGCACCTTTGTATATTCACATGCATTCGCTTCATGCTGTAACCACTGTGCATAAAAATTTGGAAACATGGCATACAGTGTATCATTTGCTGTCTAAGTCATGTTTCCCATATTTTCCATTGCAAGATACAAGCCGGTTTGAGTGTTTGGGGCACATTTTAGCTAAAATCATCCTACGGGGCCTAACTGCTTATGCCAAAGCCTGCCTATTTTGAATGGCGTAGTGGTCACTGCAACCTCCAAAAAAATCAGGACTTACTACCCCAATAACCTGCTAACTCACCCCTGAAATACTTACTTATTCACACTATTTTGTTCATTTGACTTGTTTCTAATTTGAAATGCCCATTTTTGTGGGGCCAGAAAGGTGCGTCTTCAAAAGGCGATTTCTACGATACCCCACTTTTGCGCGTCGGACCGCGACTTTTTCCGGAAACGCCGAAAAACCGCAATTTTCAGGAGAAACGAGACGTACATCCTCCCCCTCTGCCGCCCACCCACCCAACTGACAGCCAGCCAGCAGACAAGCACAGAGAGTTCCGTGGGTCTGTCTGTGATGTCATAAAGGGCCTGCTGATCAATGGCCAGCTCTCTGATTGGCTGCTGTGTTTGATTGACAGATTGAATCTGGCAGCTGATTGGCTGTCTACCCTAAAGTGCATTACACACCCCTGATGGTACCACTGGCTAAGACTCCACCTCAGCTCATTGATTAATTATAAATTTAGAACAAATGATGGATGAAAGCAGGCAGGCCGGCCATTTTTTTCACGCTCATTGGACTTGTTTAATGCAATGCACCTTTGTATATTCACATGCATTCGCTTCATGCTGTAACCACTGTGCATAAAAATTTGGAAACATGGCATACAGTGTATCATTTGCTGTCTAAGTCATGTTTCCCATATTTTCCATTGCAAGATACAAGCCGGTTTGAGTGTTTGGGGCACATTTTAGCTAAAATCATCCTACGGGGCCTAACTGCTTATGCCAAAGCCTGCCTATTTTGAATGGCGTAGTGGTCACTGCAACCTCCAAAAAAATCAGGACTTACTACCCCAATAACCTGCTAACTCACCCCTGAAATACTTACTTATTCACACTATTTTGTTCATTTGACTTGTTTCTAATTTGAAATGCCCATTTTTGTGGGGCCAGAAAGGTGCGTCTTTAAAAGGCGATTTCTACGATACCCCACTTTTGCGCGTCGGACCGCGACTTTTTCCGGAAACGCCGAAAAACCACAATTTTCAGGAGAAACGAGACGTACATCCTCCCCCTCTGCCGCCCACCCACCCAACTGACAGCCAGCCAGCAGACAAGCACAGAGAGTTCCGTGGGTCTGTCTGTGATGTCATAAAGGGCCTGCTGATCAATGGCCAGCTCTCTGATTGGCTGCTGTGTTTGATTGATAATTGAATCTGGCAGCTGATTGGCTGTCTACCCTAAAGTGCATTACACACCCCTGATGGTACCACTGGCTAAGACTCCACCTCAGCTCATTGATTAATTATAAATTTAGAACAAATGATGGATGAAAGCAGGCAGGCCGGCCATTTTTTTCACGCTCATTGGACTTGTTTAATGCAATGCACCTGTGTATATTCACATGCATTCACTTCATGCTGTAACCACTGTGCATAAAAATTTGGAAACATGGCATACAGTGTATCATTTGCTGTCTAAGTCATGTTTCCCATATTTTCCATTGCAAGATACAAGCCGGTTTGAGTGTTTGGGGCACATTTTAGCTAAAATCATCCTACGGGGCCTAACTGCTTATGCTAAAGCCTGCCTATTTTGAATGGCGTAGTGGTCACTGCAACCTCCAAAAAAATCAGGACTTACTACCCCAATAACCTGCTAACTCACCCCTGAAATACTTACTTATTCACACTATTTTGTTCATTTGACTTGTTTCTAATTTGAAATGCCCATTTTTGTGGGGCCAGAAAGGTGTGTCTTTAAAAGGCGATTTCTACGATACCCCACTTTTGCGCGTCGGACCGCGACTTTTTCCGGAAACGCCGAAAAACCGCAATTTTCAGGAGAAACGAGACGTACATCCTCCCCCTCTGCCGCCCACCCACCCAACTGACAGCCAGCCAGCAGACAAGCACAGAGAGTTCCGTGGGTCTGTCTGTGATGTCATAAAGGGCCTGCTGATCAATGGCCAGCTCTCTGATTGTCTGCTGTGTTTGATTGACAGATTGAATCTGGCAGCTGATTGGCTGTCTACCCTAAAGTGCATTACACACCCCTGATGGTACCACTGGCTAAGACTCCACCTCAGCTCATTGATTAATTATAAATTTAGAACAAATGATGGATGAAAGCAGGCAGGCCGGCCATTTTTTTCACGCTCATTGGACTTGTTTAATGCAATGCACCTGTGTATATTCACATGCATTCACTTCATGCTGTAACCACTGTGCATAAAAATTTGGAAACATGGCATACAGTGTATCATTTGCTGTCTAAGTCATGTTTCCCATATTTTCCATTGCAAGATACAAGCCGGTTTGAGTGTTTGGGGCACATTTTAGCTAAAATCATCCTACGGGGCCTAAATGCTTATGCTAAAGCCTGCCTATTTTGAATGGCGTAGTGGTCACTGCAACCTCCAAATAAATCAGGACTTACTACCCCAATAACCTGCTAACTCACCCCTGAAATACTTACTTATTCACACTATTTTGTTCATTTGACTTGTTTCTAATTTGAAATGCCCATTTTTGTGGGGCCAGAAAGGTGCGTCTTTAAAAGGCGATTTCTACGATACCCCACTTTTGCGCATCGGACCGCGACTTTTTCCGGAAACGCCGAAAAACCGCAATTTTCAGGAGAAACGAGACGTACATCCTCCCCCTCTGCCGCCCACCCACCCAACTGACAGCCAGCCAGCAGACAAGCACAGAGAGTTCCGTGGGTCTGTCTGTGATGTCATAAAGGGCCTGCTGATCAATGGCCAGCTCTCTGATTGGCTGCTGTGTTTGATTGACAGATTGAATCTGGCAGCTGATTGGCTGTCTACCCTAAAGTGCATTACACACCCCTGATGGTACCACTGGCTAAGACTCCACCTCAGCTCATTGATTAATTATAAATTTAGAACAAATGATGGATGAAAGCAGGCAGGCCGGACATTTTTTTCACGCTCATTGGACTTGTTTAATGCAATGCACCTTTGTATATTCACATGCATTCGCTTCATGCTGTAACCACTGTGCATAAAAATTTGGAAACATGGCATACAGTGTATCATTTGTTGTCTAAGTCATGTTTCCCATATTTTCCATTGCAAGATACAAGCCGGTTTGAGTGTTTGGGGCACATTTTAGCTAAAATCATCCTACGGGGCCTAACTGCTTATGCTAAAGCCTGCCTATTTTGAATGGCGTAGTGGTCACTGCAACCTCCAAAAAAATCAGGACTTACTACCCCAATAACCTGCTAACTCACCCCTGAAATACTTACTTATTCACACTATTTTGTTCATTTGACTTGTTTCTAATTTGAAATGCCCATTTTTGTGGGGCCAGAAAGGTGCGTCTTTAAAAGGCGATTTCTACGATACCCCACTTTTGCGCGTCGGACCGCAACTTTTTCCGGAAACGCTGAAAAACCGCAATTTTCAGGAGAAACGAGACGTACATCCACCCCCTCTGCCGCCCACCCACCCAACTGACAGCCAGCCAGCAGACAAGCACAGAGAGTTCCGTGGGTCTGTCTGTGATGTCATAAAGGGCCTGCTGATCAATGGCCAGCTCTCTGATTGGCTGCTGTGTTTGATTGACAGATTGAATCTGGCAGCTGATTGGCTGTCTACCCTAAAGTGCATTACACACCCCTGATGGTAACACTGGCTAAGACTCCACCTCAGCTCATTGATTAATTATAAATTTAGAACAAATGATGGATGAAAGCAGGCAGGCCGGCCATTTTTTTCACGCTCATTGGACTTGTTTAATGCAATGCACCTGTGTATATTCACATGCATTCACTTCATGCTGTAACCACTGTGCATAAAAATTTGGAAACATGGCATACAGTGTATCATTTGCTGTCTAAGTCATGTTTCCCATATTTTCCATTGCAAGATACAAGCCGGTTTGAGTGTTTGGGGCACATTTTAGCTAAAATCATCCTACGGGGCCTAACTGCTTATGCTAAAGCCTGCCTATTTTGAATGGCGTAGTGGTCACTGCAACCTCCAAAAAAATCAGGACTTACTACCCCAATAACCTGCTAACTCACCCCTGAAATACTTACTTATTCACACTATTTTGTTCATTTGACTTGTTTCTAATTTGAAATGCCCATTTTTGTGGGGCCAGAAAGGTGCGTCTTTAAAAGGCGATTTCTACGATACCCCACTTTTGCACGTCGGACCGCGACTTTTTCCGGAAACGCCGAAAAACCGCAATTTTCAGGAGAAACGAGACGTACATCCTCCCCCTCTGCCGCCCACCCACCCAACTGACAGCCAGCCAGCAGACAAGCACAGAGAGTTCCGTGGGTCTGTCTGTGATGTCATAAAGGGCCTGCTGATCAATGGCCAGCTCTCTGATTGGCTGCTGTGTTTGATTGACAGATTGAATCTGGCAGCTGATTGGCTGTCTACCCTAAAGTGCATTACACACCCCTGATGGTACCACTGGCTAAGACTCCACCTCAGCTCATTGATTAATTATAAATTTAGAACAAATGATGGATGAAAGCAGGCAGGCCGGCCATTTTTTTCACGCTCATTGGACTTGTTTAATGCAATGCACCTGTGTATATTCACATGCATTCACTTCATGCTGTAACCACTGTGCATAAAAATTTGGAAACATGGCATACAGTGTATCATTTGCTGTCTAAGTCATGTTTCCCATATTTTCCATTGCAAGATACAAGCCGGTTTGAGTGTTTGGGGCACATTTTAGCTAAAATCATCCTACGGGGCCTAAATGCTTATGCTAAAGCCTGCCTATTTTGAATGGCGTAGTGGTCACTGCAACCTCCAAAAAAATCAGGACTTACTACCCCAATAACCTGCTAACTCACCCCTGAAATACTTACTTATTCACACTATTTTGTTCATTTGACTTGTTTCTAATTTGAAATGCCCATTTTTGTGGGGCCAGAAAGGTGCGTCTTTAAAAGGCGATTTCTACGATACCCCACTTTTGCGCGTCGGACCGCGACTTTTTCCGGAAACGCCGAAAAACCGCAATTTTCAGGAGAAACGAGACGTACATCCTCCCCCTCTGCCGCCCACCCACCCAACTGACAGCCAGCCAGCAGACAAGCACAGAGAGTTCCGTGGGTCTGTCTGTGATGTCATAAAGGGCCTGCTGATCAATGGCCAGCTCTCTGATTGGCTGCTGTGTTTGATTGACAGATTGAATCTGGCAGCTGATTGGCTGTCTACCCTAAAGTGCATTACACACCCCTGATGGTACCACTGGCTAAGACTCCACCTCAGCTCATTGATTAATTATAAATTTAGAACAAATGATGGATGAAAGCAGGCAGGCCGGCCATTTTTTTCACGCTCATTGGACTTGTTTAATGCAATGCACCTTTGTATATTCACATGCATTCGCTTCATGCTGTAACCACTGTGCATAAAAATTTGGAAACATGGCATACAGTGTATCATTTGCTGTCTAAGTCATGTTTCCCATATTTTCCATTGCAAGATACAAGCCGGTTTGAGTGTTTGGGGCACATTTTAGCTAAAATCATCCTACGGGGCCTAACTGCTTATGCCAAAGCCTGCCTATTTTGAATGGCGTAGTGGTCACTGCAACCTCCAAAAAAATCAGGACTTACTACCCCAATAACCTGCTAACTCACCCCTGAAATACTTACTTATTCACACTCTTTTGTTCATTTGACTTGTTTCTAATTTGAAATGCCCATTTTTGTGGGGCCAGAAAGGTGCGTCTTTAAAAGGCGATTTCTACGATACCCCACTTTTGCGCGTCGGACCGCGACTTTTTCCGGAAACGCAGAAAAACCGCAATTTTCAGGAGAAACGAGACGTACATCCTCCCCCTCTGCCGCCCACCCACCCAACTGACAGCCAGCCAGCAGACAAGCACAGAGAGTTCCGTGGGTCTGTCTGTGATGTCATAAAGGGCCTGCTGATCAATGGCCAGCTCTCTGATTGGCTGCTGTGTTTGATTGACAGATTGAATCTGGCAGCTGATTGGCTGTCTACCCTAAAGTGCATTACACACCCCTGATGGTACCACTGGCTAAGACTCCACCTCAGCTCATTGATTAATTATAAATTTAGAACAAATGATGGATGAAAGCAGGCAGGCCGGCCATTTTTTTCACGCTCATTGGACTTGTTTAATGCAATGCACCTGTGTATATTCACATGCATTCACTTCATGCTGTAACCACTGTGCATAAAAATTTGGAAACATGGCATACAGTGTATCATTTGCTGTCTAAGTCATGTTTCCCATATTTTCCATTGCAAGATACAAGCCGGTTTGAGTGTTTGGGGCACATTTTAGCTAAAATCATCCTACGAGGCCTAACTGCTTATGCTAAAGCCTGCCTATTTTGAATGGCGTAGTGGTCACTGCAACCTCCAAAAAAATCAGGACTTACTACCCCAATAACCTGCTAACTCACCCCTGAAATACTTACTTATTCACACTATTTTGTTCATTTGACTTGTTTCTAATTTGAAATGCCCATTTTTGTGGGGCCAGAAAGGTGCGCCTTTAAAAGGCGATTTCTACGATACCCCACTTTTGCACGTCGGACCGCGACTTTTTCCGGAAACGCCGAAAAACCGCAATTTTCAGGAGAAACGAGACGTACATCCTCCCCCTCTGCCGCCCACCCACCCAACTGACAGCCAGCCAGCAGACAAGCACAGAGAGTTCCGTGGGTCTGTCTGTGATGTCATAAAGGGCCTGCTGATCAATGGCCAGCTCTCTGATTGGCTGCTGTGTTTGATTGACAGATTGAATCTGGCAGCTGATTGGCTGTCTACCCTAAAGTGCATTACACACCCCTGATGGTAACACTGGCTAAGACTCCACCTCAGCTCATTGATTAATTATAAATTTAGAACAAATGATGGATGAAAGCAGGCAGGCCGGCCATTTTTTTCACGCTCATTGGACTTGTTTAATGCAATGCACCTGTGTATATTCACATGCATTCACTTCATGCTGTAACCACTGTGCATAAAAATTTGGAAACATGGCATACAGTGTATCATTTGCTGTCTAAGTCATGTTTCCCATATTTTCCATTGCAAGATACAAGCCGGTTTGAGTGTTTGGGGCACATTTTAGCTAAAATCATCCTACGGGGCCTAACTGCTTATGCTAAAGCCTGCCTATTTTGAATGGCGTAGTGGTCACTGCAACCTCCAAAAAAATCAGGACTTACTACCCCAATAACCTGCTAACTCACCCCTGAAATACTTACTTATTCACACTATTTTGTTCATTTGACTTGTTTCTAATTTGAAATGCCCATTTTTGTGGGGCCAGAAAGGTGCGTCTTTAAAAGGCGATTTCTACGATACCCCACTTTTGCACGTCGGACCGCGACTTTTTCCGGAAACGCCGAAAAACCGCAATTTTCAGGAGAAACGAGACGTACATCCTCCCCCTCTGCCGCCCACCCACCCAACTGACAGCCAGCCAGCAGACAAGCACAGAGAGTTCCGTGGGTCTGTCTGTGATGTCATAAAGGGCCTGCTGATCAATGGCCAGCTCTCTGATTGGCTGCTGTGTTTGATTGACAGATTGAATCTGGCAGCTGATTGGCTGTCTACCCTAAAGTGCATTACACACCCCTGATGGTACCACTGGCTAAGACTCCACCTCAGCTCATTGATTAATTATAAATTTAGAACAAATGATGGATGAAAGCAGGCAGGCCGGCCATTTTTTTCACGCTCATTGGACTTGTTTAATGCAATGCACCTGTGTATATTCACATGCATTCACTTCATGCTGTAACCACTGTGCATAAAAATTTGGAAACATGGCATACAGTGTATCATTTGCTGTCTAAGTCATGTTTCCCATATTTTCCATTGCAAGATACAAGCCGGTTTGAGTGTTTGGGGCACATTTTAGCTAAAATCATCCTACGGGGCCTAAATGCTTATGCTAAAGCCTGCCTATTTTGAATGGCGTAGTGGTCACTGCAACCTCCAAAAAAATCAGGACTTACTACCCCAATAACCTGCTAACTCACCCCTGAAATACTTACTTATTCACACTATTTTGTTCATTTGACTTGTTTCTAATTTGAAATGCCCATTTTTGTGGGGCCAGAAAGGTGCGTCTTTAAAAGGCGATTTCTACGATACCCCACTTTTGCGCGTCGGACCGCGACTATTTCCGGAAACGCTGAAAAACCGCAATTTTCAGGAGAAACGAGACGTACATCCTCCCCCTCTGCCGCCCACCCACCCAACTGACAGCCAGCCAGCAGACAAGCACAGAGAGTTCCGTGGGTCTGTCTGTGATGTCATAAAGGGCCTGCTGATCAATGGCCAGCTCTCTGATTGGCTGCTGTGTTTGATTGACAGATTGAATCTGGCAGCTGATTGGCTGTCTACCCTAAAGTGCATTGCACACCCCTGATGGTACCACTGGCTAAGACTCCACCTCAGCTCATTGATTAATTATAAATTTAGAACAAATGATGGATGAAAGCAGGCAGTCCGGCCATTTTTTTCACGCTCATTGGACTTGTTTAATGCAATGCACCTTTGTATATTCACATGCATTCGCTTCATGCTGTAACCACTGTGCATAAAAATTTGGAAACATGGCATACAGTGTATCATTTGCTGTCTAAGTCATGTTTCCCATATTTTCCATTGCAAGATACAAGCCGGTTTGAGTGTTTGGGGCACATTTTAGCTAAAATCATCCTACGGGGCCTAACTGCTTATGCCAAAGCCTGCCTATTTTGAATGGCGTAGTGGTCAATGCAACCTCCAAAAAAATCAGGACTTACTACCCCAATAACCTGCTAACTCACCCCTGAAATACTTACTTATTCACACTATTTTGTTCATTTGACTTGTTTCTAATTTGAAATGCCCATTTTTGTGGGGCCAGAAAGGTGCGTCTTTAAAAGGCGATTTCTACGATACCCCACTTTTGCGCGTCGGACCGCGACTTTTTCCGGAAACGCCGAAAAACCGCAATTTTCAGGAGAAACGAGACGTACATCCTCCCCCTCTGCCGCCCACCCACCCAACTGACAGCCAGCCAGCAGACAAGCACAGAGAGTTCCGTGGGTCTGTCTGTGATGTCATAAAGGGCCTGCTGATCAATGGCCAGCTCTCTGATTGGCTGCTGTGTTTGATTGACAGATTGAATCTGGCAGCTGATTGGCTGTCTACCCTAAAGTGCATTACACACCCCTGATGGTACCACTGGCTAAGACTCCACCTCAGCTCATTGATTAATTATAAATTTAGAACAAATGATGGATGAAAGCAGGCAGGCCGGCCATTTTTTTCACGCTCATTGGACTTGTTTAATGCAATGCACCTTTCTATATTCACATGCATTCGCTTCATGCTGTAACCACTGTGCATACAAATTTGGAAACATGGCATACAGTGTATCATTTGCTGTCTAAGTCATGTTTCCCATATTTTCCATTGCAAGATACAAGCCGGTTTGAGTGTTTGGGGCACATTTTAGCTAAAATCATCCTACGGGGCCTAACTGCTTATGCTAAAGCCTGCCTATTTTGAATGGCGTAGTGGTCACTGCAACCTCCAAAAAAATCAGGACTTACTACCCCAATAACCTGCTAACTCACCCCTGAAATACTTACTTATTCACACTATTTTGTTCATTTGACTTGTTTCTAATTTGAAATGCCCATTTTTGTGGGGCCAGAAAGGTGCGTCTTTAAAAGGCGATTTCTACGATACCCCACTTTTGCGCGTCGGACCGCGACTTTTTCCGAAAACGCCGAAAAACCGCAATTTTCAGGAGAAACGAGACGTACATCCACCCCCTCTGCCGCCCACCCACCCAACTGACAGCCAGCCAGCAGACAAGCACAGAGAGTTCCGTGGGTCTGTCTGTGATGTCATAAAGGGCCTGCTGATCAATGGCCAGCTCTCTGATTGTCTGCTGTGTTTGATTGACAGATTGAATCTGGCAGCTGATTGGCTGTCTACCCTAAAGTGCATTACACACCCCTGATGGTACCACTGGCTAAGACTCCACCTCAGCTCATTGATTAATTATAAATTTAGAACAAATGATGGATGAAAGCAGGCAGGCCGGCCATTTTTTTCACGCTCATTGGACTTGTTTAATGCAATGCACCTGTGTATATTCACATGCATTCACTTCATGCTGTAACCACTGTGCATAAAAATTTGGAAACATGGCATACAGTGTATCATTTGCTGTCTAAGTCATGTTTCCCATATTTTCCATTGCAAGATACAAGCCGGTTTGAGTGTTTGGGGCACATTTTAGCTAAAATCATCCTACGGGGCCTAACTGCTTATGCTAAAGCCTGCCTATTTTGAATGGCGTAGTGGTCACTGCAACCTCCAAAAAAATCAGGACTTACTACCCCAATAACCTGCTAACTCACCCCTGAAATACTTACTTATTCACACTATTTTGTTCATTTGACTTGTTTCTAATTTGAAATGCCCATTTTTGTGGGGCCAGAAAGGTGCGTCTTTAAAAGGCGATTTCTACGATACCCCACTTTTGCGCGTCGGACCGCGACTTTTTCCGGAAACGCCGAAAAACCGCAATTTTCAGGAGAAACGAGACGTACATCCTCCCCCTCTGCCGCCCACCCACCCAACTGACAGCCAGCCAGCAGACAAGCACAGAGAGTTCCGTGGGTCTGTCTGTGATGTCATAAAGGGCCTGCTGATCAATGGCCAGCTCTCTGATTGGCTGCTGTGTTTGATTGACAGATTGAATCTGGCAGCTGATTGGCTGTCTACCCTAAAGTGCATTACACACCCCTGATGGTACCACTGGCTAAGACTCCACCTCAGCTCATTGATTAATTATAAATTTAGAACAAATGATGGATGAAAACAGGCAGGCCGGCCATTTTTTTCACGCTCATTGGACTTGTTTAATGCAATGCACCTTTGTATATTCACATGCATTCGCTTCATGCTGTAACCACTGTGCATAAAAATTTGGAAACATGGCATACAGTGTATCATTTGCTGTCTAAGTCATGTTTCCCATATTTTCCATTGCAAGATACAAGCCGGTTTGAGTGTTTGGGGCACATTTTAGCTAAAATCATCCTACGGGGCCTAACTGCTTATGCTAAAGCCTGCCTATTTTTAATGGCGTAGTGGTCACTGCAACCTCCAAAAAAATCAGGACTTACTACCCCAATAACCTGCTAACTCACCCCTGAAATACTTACTTATTCACACTATTTTGTTCATTTGACTTGTTTCTAATTTGAAATGCCCATTTTTGTGGGGCCAGAAAGGTGCGTCTTTAAAAGGCGATTTCTACGATACCCCACTTTTGCACGTCGGACCGCGACTTTTTCCGGAAACGCCGAAAAACCGCAATTTTCAGGAGAAACGAGACGTACATCCTCCCCCTCTGCCGCCCACCCACCCAACTGACAGCCAGCCAGCAGACAAGCACAGAGAGTTCCGTGGGTCTGTCTGTGATGTCATAAAGGGCCTGCTGATCAATGGCCAGCTCTCTGATTGGCTGCTGTGTTTGATTGACAGATTGAATCTGGCAGCTGATTGGCTGTCTACCCTAAAGTGCATTACACACCCCTGATGGTACCACTGGCTAAGATTCCACCTCAGCTCATTGATTAATTATAAATTTAGAACAAATGATGGATGAAAGCAGGCAGGCCGGCCATTTTTTTCACGCTCATTGGACTTGTTTAATGCAATGCACCTGTGTATATTCACATGCATTCACTTCATGCTGTAACCACTGTGCATAAAAATTTGGAAACATGGCATACAGTGTATCATTTGCTGTCTAAGTCATGTTTCCCATATTTTCCATTGCAAGATACAAGCCGGTTTGAGTGTTTGGGGCACATTTTAGCTAAAATCATCCTACGGGGCCTAAATGCTTATGCTAAAGCCTGCCTATTTTGAATGGCGTAGTGGTCACTGCAACCTCCAAAAAAATCAGGACTTACTACCCCAATAACCTGCTAACTCACCCCTGAAATACTTACTTATTCACACTATTTTGTTCATTTGACTTGTTTCTAATTTGAAATGCCCATTTTTGTGGGGCCAGAAAGGTGCGTCTTTAAAAGGCGATTTCTACGATACCCCACTTTTGCGCGTCGGACCGCGACTATTTCCGGAAACGCTGAAAAACCGCAATTTTCAGGAGAAACGAGACGTACATCCTCCCCCTCTGCCGCCCACCCACCCAACTGACAGCCAGCCAGCAGACAAGCACAGAGAGTTCCGTGGGTCTGTCTGTGATGTCATAAAGGGCCTGCTGATCAATGGCCAGCTCTCTGATTGGCTGCTGTGTTTGATTGACAGATTGAATCTGGCAGCTGATTGGCTGTCTACCCTAAAGTGCATTGCACACCCCTGATGGTACCACTGGCTAAGACTCCACCTCAGCTCATTGATTAATTATAAATTTAGAACAAATGATGGATGAAAGCAGGCAGTCCGGCCATTTTTTTCACGCTCATTGGACTTGTTTAATGCAATGCACCTTTGTATATTCACATGCATTCGCTTCATGCTGTAACCACTGTGCATAAAAATTTGGAAACATGGCATACAGTGTATCATTTGCTGTCTAAGTCATGTTTCCCATATTTTCCATTGCAAGATACAAGCCGGTTTGAGTGTTTGGGGCACATTTTAGCTAAAATCATCCTACGGGGCCTAACTGCTTATGCCAAAGCCTGCCTATTTTGAATGGCGTAGTGGTCAATGCAACCTCCAAAAAAATCAGGACTTACTACCCCAATAACCTGCTAACTCACCCCTGAAATACTTACTTATTCACACTATTTTGTTCATTTGACTTGTTTCTAATTTGAAATGCCCATTTTTGTGGGGCCAGAAAGGTGCGTCTTTAAAAGGCGATTTCTACGATACCCCACTTTTGCGCGTCGGACCGCGACTTTTTCCGGAAACGCCGAAAAACCGCAATTTTCAGGAGAAACGAGACGTACATCCTCCCCCTCTGCCGCCCACCCACCCAACTGACAGCCAGCCAGCAGACAAGCACAGAGAGTTCCGTGGGTCTGTCTGTGATGTCATAAAGGGCCTGCTGATCAATGGCCAGCTCTCTGATTGGCTGCTGTGTTTGATTGACAGATTGAATCTGGCAGCTGATTGGCTGTCTACCCTAAAGTGCATTACACACCCCTGATGGTACCACTGGCTAAGACTCCACCTCAGCTCATTGATTAATTATAAATTTAGAACAAATGATGGATGAAAGCAGGCAGGCCGGCCATTTTTTTCACGCTCATTGGACTTGTTTAATGCAATGCACCTTTGTATATTCACATGCATTCGCTTCATGCTGTAACCACTGTGCATAAAAATTTGGAAACATGGCATACAGTGTATCATTTGCTGTCTAAGTCATGTTTCCCATATTTTCCATTGCAAGATACAAGCCGGTTTGAGTGTTTGGGGCACATTTTAGCTAAAATCATCCTACGGGGCCTAACTGCTTATGCTAAAGCCTGCCTATTTTGAATGGCGTAGTGGTCACTGCAACCTCCAAAAAAATCAGGACTTACTACCCCAATAACCTGCTAACTCACCCCTGAAATACTTACTTATTCACACTATTTTGTTCATTTGACTTGTTTCTAATTTGAAATGCCCATTTTTGTGGGGCCAGAAAGGTGCTTCTTTAAAAGGCGATTTCTACGATACCCCACTTTTGCGCGTCGGACCGCGACTTTTTCCGGAAACGCCGAAAAACCGCAATTTTCAGGAGAAACGAGACGTACATCCACCCCCTCTGCCGCCCACCCACCCAACTGACAGCCAGCCAGCAGACAAGCACAGAGAGTTCCGTGGGTCTGTCTGTGATGTCATAAAGGGCCTGCTGATCAATGGCCAGCTCTCTGATTGGCTGCTGTGTTTGATTGACAGATTGAATCTGGCAGCTGATTGGCTGTCTACCCTAAAGTGCATTACACACCCCTGATGGTACCACTGGCTAAGACTCCACCTCAGCTCATTGATTAATTATAAATTTAGAACAAATGATGGATGAAAACAGGCAGGCCGGCCATTTTTTTCACGCTCATTGGACTTGTTTAATGCAATGCACCTTTGTATATTCACATGCATTCGCTTCATGCTGTAACCACTGTGCATACAAATTTGGAAACATGGCATACAGTGTATCATTTGCTGTCTAAGTCATGTTTCCCATATTTTCCATTGCAAGATACAAGCCGGTTTGAGTGTTTGGGGCACATTTTAGCTAAAATCATCCTACGGGGCCTAACTGCTTATGCTAAAGTCTGCCTATTTTGAATGGCGTAGTGGTCACTGCAACCTCCAAAAAAATCAGGACTTACTACCCCAATAACCTGCTAACTCACCCCTGAAATACTTACTTATTCACACTATTTTGTTCATTTGACTTGTTTCTAATTTGAAATGCCCATTTTTGTGGGGCCAGAAAGGTGCGTCTTTAAAAGGCGATTTCTACGATACCCCACTTTTGCGCGTCGGACCGCGACTTTTTCCGGAAACGCAGAAAAAACGCAATTTTCAGGAGAAACGAGACGTACATCCTCCCCCTCTGCCGCCCACCCACCCAACTGACAGCCAGCCAGCAGACAAGCACAGAGAGTTCCGTGGGTCTGTCTGTGATGTCATAAAGGGCCTGCTGATCAATGGCCAGCTCTCTGATTGGCTGCTGTGTTTGATTGACAGATTGAATCTGGCAGCTGATTGGCTGTCTACCCTAAAGTGCATTACACACCCCTGATGGTACCACTGGCTAAGACTCCACCTCAGCTCATTGATTAATTATAAATTTAGAACAAATGATGGATGAAAGCAGGCAGGCCGGCCATTTTTTTCACGCTCATTAGACTTGTTTAATGCAATGCACCTTTGTATATTCACATGCATTCGCTTCATGCTGTAACCACTGTGCATAAAAATTTGGAAACATGGCATACAGTGTATCATTTGCTGTCTAAGTCATGTTTCCCATATTTTCCATTGCAAGATACAAGCCGGTTTGAGTGTTTGGGGCACATTTTAGCTAAAATCATCCTACGGGGCCTAACTGCTTATGCTAAAGCCTGCCTATTTTGAATGGCGTAGTGGTCACTGCAACCTCCAAAAAAATCAGGACTTACTACCCCAATAACCTGCTAACTCACCCCTGAAATACTTACTTATTCACACTATTTTGTTCATTTGACTTGTTTCTAATTTGAAATGCCCATTTTTGTGGAGCCAGAAAGGTGCGTCTTTAAAAGGCGATTTCTACGATACCCCACTTTTGCGCGTCGGACCGCGACTTTTTTCCGGAAACGCCGAAAAACCGCAATTTTCAGGAGAAACGAGACGTACATCCTCCCCCTCTGCCGCCCACCCACCCAACTGACAGCCAGCCAGCAGACAAGCACAGAGAGTTCCATGGGTCTGTCTGTGATGTCATAAAGGGCCTGCTGATCAATGGCCAGCTCTCTGATTGGCTGCTGTGTTTGAATGACAGATTGAATCTGGCAGCTGATTGGCTGTCTACCCTAAAGTGCATTACACACCCCTGATGGTACCACTGGCTAAGACTCCACCTCAGCTCATTGATTAATTATAAATTTAGAACAAATGATGGATGAAAGCAGGCAGGCCGGCCATTTTTTTCACGCTCATTGGACTTGTTTAATGCAATGCACCTGTGTATATTCACATGCATTCACTTCATGCTGTAACCACTGTGCATAAAAATTTGGAAACATGGCATACAGTGTATCATTTGCTGTCTAAGTCATGTTTCCCATATTTTCCATTGCAAGATACAAGCCGGTTTGAGTGTTTGGGGCACATTTTAGCTAAAATCATCCTACGGGGCCTAACTGCTTATGCCAAAGCCTGCCTATTTTGAATGGCGTAGTGGTCACTGCAACCTCCAAAAAAATCAGGACTTACTACCCCAATAACCTGCTAACTCACCCCTGAAATACTTACTTATTCACACTATTTTGTTCATTTGACTTGTTTCTAATTTGAAATGCCCATTTTTGTGGGGCCAGAAAGGTGCGTCTTTAAAAGGCGATTTCTACGATACCCCACTTTTGCGCGTCGGACCGCGACTTTTTCCGGAAACGCCGAAAAACCGCAATTTTCAGTAGAAACGAGACGTACATCCTCCCCCTCTGCCGCCCACCCACCCAACTGACAGCCAGCCAGCAGACAAGCACAGAGAGTTCCGTGGGTCTGTCTGTGATGTCATAAAGGGCCTGCTGATCAATGGCCAGCTCTCTGATTGGCTGCTGTGTTTGATTGACAGATTGAATCTGGCAGCTGATTGGCTGTCTACCCTAAAGTGCATTACACACCCCTGATGGTACCACTGGCTAAGACTCCACCTCAGCTCATTGATTAATTATAAATTTAGAACAAATGATGGATGAAAGCAGGCAGGCCGGACATTTTTTTCACGCTCATTGGACTTGTTTAATGCAATGCACCTTTGTATATTCACATGCATTCGCTTCATGCTGTAACCACTGTGCATAAAAATTTGGAAACATGGCATACAGTGTATCATTTGCTGTCTAAGTCATGTTTCCCATATTTTCCATTGCTAAATACAAGCCGGTTTGAGTGTTTGGGGCACATTTTAGCTAAAATCATCCTACGGGCCCTAACTGCTTATGCTAAAGCCTGCCTATTTTGAATGGCGTAGTGGTCACTGCAACCTCCAAAAAAATCAGGACTTACTACCCCAATAACCTGCTAACTCACCCCTGAAATACTTACTTATTCACACTATTTTGTTCATTTGACTTGTTTCTAATTTGAAATGCCCATTTTTGTGGGGCCAGAAAGGTGCGTCTATAAAAGGCGATTTCTACGATACCCCACTTTTGCGCGTCGGACCGTGACTTTTTCCGGAAACGACGAAAAACCGCAATTTTCAGGAGAAACGAGACGTACATCCTCCCCCTCTGCCGCCCACCCACCCAACTGACAGCCAGCCAGCAGACAAGCACAGAGAGTTCCGTGGGTCTGTCTGTGATGTCATAAAGGGCCTGCTGATCAATGGCCAGCTCTCTGATTGGCTGCTGTGTTTGATTGACAGATTGAATCTGGCAGCTGATTGGCTGTCTACCCTAAAGTGCATTACACACCCCTGATGGTACCACTGGCTAAGACTCCACCTCAGCTCATTGATTAATTATAAATTTAGAACAAATGATGGATGAAAGCAGGCAGGCCGGCCATTTTTTTCACGCTCATTGGACTTGTTTAATGCAATGCACCTGTGTATATTCACATGCATTCACTTCATGCTGTAACCACTGTGCATAAAAATTTGGAAACATGGCATACAGTGTATCATTTGCTGTCTAAGTCATGTTTCCCATATTTTCCATTGCAAGATACAAGCCGGTTTGAGTGTTTGGGGCACATTTTAGCTAAAATCATCCTACGGGGCTTAAATGCTTATGCTAAAGCCTGCCTATTTTGAATGGCGTAGTGGTCACTGCAACCTCCAAAAAAATCAGGACTTACTACCCCAATAACCTGCTAACTCACCCCTGAAATACTTACTTATTCACACTATTTTGTTCATTTGACTTGTTTCTAATTTGAAATGCCCATTTTTGTGGGGCCAGAAAGGTGCGTCTTTAAAAGGCGATTTCTACGATACCCCACTTTTGCGCGTCGGACCGCGACTATTTCCGGAAACGCTGAAAAACCGCAATTTTCAGGAGAAACGAGACGTACATCCTCCCCCTCTGCCGCCCACCCACCCAACTGACAGCCAGCCAGCAGACAAGCACAGAGAGTTCCGTGGGTCTGTCTGTGATGTCATAAAGGGCCTGCTGATCAATGGCCAGCTCTCTGATTGGCTGCTGTGTTTGATTGACAGATTGAATCTGGCAGCTGATTGGCTGTCTACCCTAAAGTGCATTGCACACCCCTGATGGTACCACTGGCTAAGACTCCACCTCAGCTCATTGATTAATTATAAATTTAGAACAAATGATGGATGAAAGCAGGCAGTCCGGCCATTTTTTTCACGCTCATTGGACTTGTTTAATGCAATGCACCTTTGTATATTCACATGCATTCGCTTCATGCTGTAACCACTGTGCATAAAAATTTGGAAACATGGCATACAGTGTATCATTTGCTGTCTAAGTCATGTTTCCCATATTTTCCATTGCAAGATACAAGCCGGTTTGAGTGTTTGGGGCACATTTTAGCTAAAATCATCCTACGGGGCCTAACTGCTTATGCCAAAGCCTGCCTATTTTGAATGGCGTAGTGGTCAATGCAACCTCCAAAAAAATCAGGACTTACTACCCCAATAACCTGCTAACTCACCCCTGAAATACTTACTTATTCACACTATTTTGTTCATTTGACTTGTTTCTAATTTGAAATGCCCATTTTTGTGGGGCCAGAAAGGTGCGTCTTTAAAAGGCGATTTCTACGATACCCCACTTTTGCGCGTCGGACCGCGACTTTTTCCGGAAACGCCGAAAAACCGCAATTTTCAGGAGAAACGAGACGTACATCCTCCCCCTCTGCCGCCCACCCACCCAACTGACAGCCAGCCAGCAGACAAGCACAGAGAGTTCCGTGGGTCTGTCTGTGATGTCATAAAGGGCCTGCTGATCAATGGCCAGCTCTCTGATTGGCTGCTGTGTTTGATTGACAGATTGAATCTGGCAGCTGATTGGCTGTCTACCCTAAAGTGCATTACACACCCCTGATGGTACCACTGGCTAAGACTCCACCTCAGCTCATTGATTAATTATAAATTTAGAACAAATGATGGATGAAAGCAGGCAGGCCGGCCATTTTTTTCACGCTCATTGGACTTGTTTAATGCAATGCACCTTTGTATATTCACATGCATTCGCTTCATGCTGTAACCACTGTGCATAAAAATTTGGAAACATGGCATACAGTGTATCATTTGCTGTCTAAGTCATGTTTCCCATATTTTCCATTGCAAGATACAAGCCGGTTTGAGTGTTTGGGGCACATTTTAGCTAAAATCATCCTACGGGGCCTAACTGCTTATGCTAAAGCCTGCCTATTTTGAATGGCGTAGTGGTCACTGCAACCTCCAAAAAAATCAGGACTTACTACCCCAATAACCTGCTAACTCACCCCTGAAATACTTACTTATTCACACTATTTTGTTCATTTGACTTGTTTCTAATTTGAAATGCCCATTTTTGTGGGGCCAGAAAGGTGCGTCTTTAAAAGGCGATTTCTACGATACCCCACTTTTGCGCGTCGGACCGCGACTTTTTCCGGAAACGCCGAAAAACCGCAATTTTCAGGAGAAACGAGACGTACATCCACCCCCTCTGCCGCCCACCCACCCAACTGACAGCCAGCCAGCAGACAAGCACAGAGAGTTCCGTGGGTCTGTCTGTGATGTCATAAAGGGCCTGCTGATCAATGGCCAGCTCTCTGATTGTCTGCTGTGTTTGATTGACAGATTGAATCTGGCAGCTGATTGGCTGTCTACCCTAAAGTGCATTACACACCCCTGATGGTACCACTGGCTAAGACTCCACCTCAGCTCATTGATTAATTATAAATTTAGAACAAATGATGGATGAAAGCAGGCAGGCCGGCCATTTTTTTCACGCTCATTGGACTTGTTTAATGCAATGCACCTGTGTATATTCACATGCATTCACTTCATGCTGTAACCACTGTGCATAAAAATTTGGAAACATGGCATACAGTGTATCATTTGCTGTCTAAGTCATGTTTCCCATATTTTCCATTGCAAGATACAAGCCGGTTTGAGTGTTTGGGGCACATTTTAGCTAAAATCATCCTACGGGGCCTAACTGCTTATGCTAAAGCCTGCCTATTTTGAATGGCGTAGTGGTCACTGCAACCTCCAAAAAAATCAGGACTTACTACCCCAATAACCTGCTAACTCACCCCTGAAATACTTACTTATTCACACTATTTTGTTCATTTGACTTGTTTCTAATTTGAAATGCCCATTTTTGTGGGGCCAGAAAGGTGCGTCTTTAAAAGGCGATTTCTACGATACCCCACTTTTGCGCGTCGGACCGCGACTTTTTCCGGAAACGCCGAAAAACCGCAATTTTCAGGAGAAACGAGACGTACATCCTCCCCCTCTGCCGCCCACCCACCCAACTGACAGCCAGCCAGCAGACAAGCACAGAGAGTTCCGTGGGTCTGTCTGTGATGTCATAAAGGGCCTGCTGATCAATGGCCAGCTCTCTGATTGGCTGCTGTGTTTGATTGACAGATTGAATCTGGCAGCTGATTGGCTGTCTACCCTAAAGTGCATTACACACCCCTGATGGTACCACTGGCTAAGACTCCACCTCAGCTAATTGATTAATTATAAATTTAGAACAAATGATGGATGAAAACAGGCAGGCCGGCCATTTTTTTCACGCTCATTGGACTTGTTTAATGCAATGCACCTTTGTATATTCACATGCATTCGCTTCATGCTGTAACCACTGTGCATAAAAATTTGGAAACATGGCATACAGTGTATCATTTGCTGTCTAAGTCATGTTTCCCATATTTTCCATTGCAAGATACAAGCCGGTTTGAGTGTTTGGGGCACATTTTAGCTAAAATCATCCTACGGGGCCTAACTGCTTATGCTAAAGCCTGCCTATTTTTAATGGCGTAGTGGTCACTGCAACCTCCAAAAAAATCAGGACTTACTACCCCAATAACCTGCTAACTCACCCCTGAAATACTTACTTATTCACACTATTTTGTTCATTTGACTTGTTTCTAATTTGAAATGCCCATTTTTGTGGGGCCAGAAAGGTGCGTCTTTAAAAGGCGATTTCTACGATACCCCACTTTTGCACGTCGGACCGCGACTTTTTCCGGAAACGCCGAAAAACCGCAATTTTCAGGAGAAACGAGACGTACATCCTCCCCCTCTGCCGCCCACCCACCCAACTGACAGCCAGCCAGCAGACAAGCACAGAGAGTTCCGTGGGTCTGTCTGTGATGTCATAAAGGGCCTGCTGATCAATGGCCAGCTCTCTGATTGGCTGCTGTGTTTGATTGACAGATTGAATCTGGCAGCTGATTGGCTGTCTACCCTAAAGTGCATTACACACCCCTGATGGTACCACTGGCTAAGACTCCACCTCAGCTCATTGATTAATTATAAATTTAGAACAAATGATGGATGAAAGCAGGCAGGCCGGCCATTTTTTTCACGCTCATTGGACTTGTTTAATGCAATGCACCTGTGTATATTCACATGCATTCACTTCATGCTGTAACCACTGTGCATAAAAATTTGGAAACATGGCATACAGTGTATCATTTGCTGTCTAAGTCATGTTTCCCATATTTTCCATTGCAAGATACAAGCCGGTTTGAGTGTTTGGGGCACATTTTAGCTAAAATCATCCTACGGGGCCTAAATGCTTATGCTAAAGCCTGCCTATTTTGAATGGCGTAGTGGTCACTGCAACCTCCAAAAAAATCAGGACTTACTACCCCAATAACCTGCTAACTCACCCCTGAAATACTTACTTATTCACACTATTTTGTTCATTTGACTTGTTTCTAATTTGAAATGCCCATTTTTGTGGGGCCAGAAAGGTGCGTCTTTAAAAGGCGATTTCTACGATACCCCACTTTTGCGCGTCGGACCGCGACTATTTCCGGAAACGCTGAAAAACCGCAATTTTCAGGAGAAACGAGACGTACATCCTCCCCCTCTGCCGCCCACCCACCCAACTGACAGCCAGCCAGCAGACAAGCACAGAGAGTTCCGTGGGTCTGTCTGTGATGTCATAAAGGGCCTGCTGATCAATGGCCAGCTCTCTGATTGGCTGCTGTGTTTGATTGACAGATTGAATCTGGCAGCTGATTGGCTGTCTACCCTAAAGTGCATTGCACACCCCTGATGGTACCACTGGCTAAGACTCCACCTCAGCTCATTGATTAATTATAAATTTAGAACAAATGATGGATGAAAGCAGGCAGGCCGGCCATTTTTTTCACGCTCATTGGACTTGTTTAATGCAATGCACCTGTGTATATTCACATGCATTCACTTCATGCTGTAACCACTGTGCATAAAAATTTGGAAACATGGCATACAGTGTATCATTTGCTGTCTAAGTCATGTTTCCCATATTTTCCATTGCAAGATACAAGCCGGTTTGAGTGTTTGGGGCACATTTTAGCTAAAATCATCCTACGGGGCCTAAATGCTTATGCTAAAGCCTGCCTATTTTGAATGGCGTAGTGGTCACTGCAACCTCCAAAAAAATCAGGACTTACTACCCCAATAACCTGCTAACTCACCCCTGAAATACTTACTTATTCACACTATTTTGTTCATTTGACTTGTTTCTAATTTGAAATGCCCATTTTTGTGGGGCCAGAAAGGTGCGTCTTTAAAAGGCGATTTCTACGATACCCCACTTTTGCGCGTCGGACCGCGACTATTTCCGGAAACGCTGAAAAACCGCAATTTTCAGGAGAAACGAGACGTACATCCTCCCCCTCTGCCGCCCACCCACCCAACTGACAGCCAGCCAGCAGACAAGCACAGAGAGTTCCGTGGGTCTGTCTGTGATGTCATAAAGGGCCTGCTGATCAATGGCCAGCTCTCTGATTGGCTGCTGTGTTTGATTGACAGATTGAATCTGGCAGCTGATTGGCTGTCTACCCTAAAGTGCATTGCACACCCCTGATGGTACCACTGGCTAAGACTCCACCTCAGCTCATTGATTAATTATAAATTTAGAACAAATGATGGATGAAAGCAGGCAGTCCGGCCATTTTTTTCACGCTCATTGGACTTGTTTAATGCAATGCACCTTTGTATATTCACATGCATTCGCTTCATGCTGTAACCACTGTGCATAAAAATTTGGAAACATGGCATACAGTGTATCATTTGCTGTCTAAGTCATGTTTCCCATATTTTCCATTGCAAGATACAAGCCGGTTTGAGTGTTTGGGGCACATTTTAGCTAAAATCATCCTACGGGGCCTAACTGCTTATGCCAAAGCCTGCCTATTTTGAATGGCGTAGTGGTCAATGCAACCTCCAAAAAAATCAGGACTTACTACCCCAATAACCTGCTAACTCACCCCTGAAATACTTACTTATTCACACTATTTTGTTCATTTGACTTGTTTCTAATTTGAAATGCCCATTTTTGTGGGGCCAGAAAGGTGCGTCTTTAAAAGGCGATTTCTACGATACCCGACTTTTGCGCGTCGGACCGCGACTTTTTCCGGAAACGCCGAAAAACCGCAATTTTCAGGAGAAACGAGACGTACATCCTCCCCCTCTGCCGCCCACCCACCCAACTGACAGCCAGCCAGCAGACAAGCACAGAGAGTTCCGTGGGTCTGTCTGTGATGTCATAAAGGGCCTGCTGATCAATGGCCAGCTCTCTGATTGGCTGCTGTGTTTGATTGACAGATTGAATCTGGCAGCTGATTGGCTGTCTACCCTAAAGTGCATTACACACCCCTGATGGTACCACTGGCTAAGACTCCACCTCAGCTCATTGATTAATTATAAATTTAGAACAAATGATGGATGAAAGCAGGCAGGCCGGCCATTTTTTTCACGCTCATTGGACTTGTTTAATGCAATGCACCTTTGTATATTCACATGCATTCGCTTCATGCTGTAACCACTGTGCATAAAAATTTGGAAACATGGCATACAGTGTATCATTTGCTGTCTAAGTCATGTTTCCCATATTTTCCATTGCAAGATACAAGCCGGTTTGAGTGTTTGGGGCACATTTTAGCTAAAATCATCCTACGGGGCCTAACTGCTTATGCTAAAGCCTGCCTATTTTGAATGGCGTAGTGGTCACTGCAACCTCCAAAAAAATCAGGACTTACTACCCCAATAACCTGCTAACTCACCCCTGAAATACTTACTTATTCACACTATTTTGTTCATTTGACTTGTTTCTAATTTGAAATGCCCATTTTTGTGGGGCCAGAAAGGTGCGTCTTTAAAAGGCGATTTCTACGATACCCCACTTTTGCGCGTCGGACCGCGACTTTTTCCGGAAACGCCGAAAAACCGCAATTTTCAGGAGAAACGAGACGTACATCCACCCCCTCTGCCGCCCACCCACCCAACTGACAGCCAGCCAGCGGACAAGCACAGAGAGTTCCGTGGGTCTGTCTGTGATGTCATAAAGGGCCTGCTGATCAATGGCCAGCTCTCTGATTGTCTGCTGTGTTTGATTGACAGATTGAATCTGGCAGCTGATTGGCTGTCTACCCTAAAGTGCATTACACACCCCTGATGGTACCACTGGCTAAGACTCCACCTCAGCTCATTGATTAATTATAAATTTAGAACAAATGATGGATGAAAGCAGGCAGGCCGGCCATTTTTTTCACGCTCATTGGACTTGTTTAATGCAATGCACCTGTGTATATTCACATGCATTCACTTCATGCTGTAACCACTGTGCATAAAAATTTGGAAACATGGCATACAGTGTATCATTTGCTGTCTAAGTCATGTTTCCCATATTTTCCATTGCAAGATACAAGCCGGTTTGAGTGTTTGGGGCACATTTAAGCTAAAATCATCCTACGGGGCCTAACTGCTTATGCTAAAGCCTGCCTATTTTGAATGGCGTAGTGGTCACTGCAACCTCCAAAAAAATCAGGACTTACTACCCCAATAACCTGCTAACTCACCCCTGAAATACTTACTTATTCACACTATTTTGTTCATTTGACTTGTTTCTAATTTGAAATGCCCATTTTTGTGGGGCCAGAAAGGTGCGTCTTTAAAAGGCGATTTCTACGATACCCCACTTTTGCGCGTCGGACCGCGACTTTTTCCGGAAACGCCGAAAAACCGCAATTTTCAGGAGAAACGAGACGTACATCCTCCCCCTCTGCCGCCCACCCACCCAACTGACAGCCAGCCAGCAGACAAGCACAGAGAGTTCCGTGGGTCTGTCTGTGATGTCATAAAGGGCCTGCTGATCAATGGCCAGCTCTCTGATTGGCTGCTGTGTTTGATTGACAGATTGAATCTGGCAGCTGATTGGCTGTCTACCCTAAAGTGCATTACACACCCCTGATGGTACCACTGGCTAAGACTCCACCTCAGCTCATTGATTAATTATAAATTTAGAACAAATGATGGATGAAAACAGGCAGGCCGGCCATTTTTTTCACGCTCATTGGACTTGTTTAATGCAATGCACCTTTGTATATTCACATGCATTCGCTTCATGCTGTAACCACTGTGCATAAAAATTTGGAAACATGGCATACAGTGTATCATTTGCTGTCTAAGTCATGTTTCCCATATTTTCCATTGCAAGATACAAGCCGGTTTGAGTGTTTGGGGCACATTTTAGCTAAAATCATCCTACGGGGCCTAACTGCTTATGCTAAAGTCTGCCTATTTTGAATGGCGTAGTGGTCACTGCAACCTCCAAAAAAATCAGGACTTACTACCCCAATAACCTGCTAACTCACCCCTGAAATACTTACTTATTCACACTATTTTGTTCATTTGACTTGTTTCTAATTTGAAATGCCCATTTTTGTGGGGCCAGAAAGGTGAGTCTTTAAAAGGCGATTTCTACGATACCCCACTTTTGCGCGTTGGACCGCGACTTTTTCCGGAAACGCAGAAAAAACGCAATTTTCAGGAGAAACGAGACGTACATCCTCCCCCTCTGCCGCCCACCCACCCAACTGACAGCCAGCCAGCAGACAAGCACAGAGAGTTCCGTGGGTCTGTCTGTGATGTCATAAAGGGCCTGCTGATCAATGGCCAGCTCTCTGATTGGCTGCTGTGTTTGATTGACAGATTGAATCTGGCAGCTGATTGGCTGTCTACCCTAAAGTGCATTACACACCCCTGATGGTACCACTGGCTAAGACTCCACCTCAGCTCATTGATTAATTATAAATTTAGAACAAATGATGGATGAAAGCAGGCAGGCCGGCCATTTTTTTCACGCTCATTGGACTTGTTTAATGCAATGCACCTTTGTATATTCACATGCATTCGCTTCATGCTGTAACCACTGTGCATAAAAATTTGGAAACATGGCATACAGTGTATCATTTGCTGTCTAAGTCATGTTTCCCATATTTTCCATTGCAAGATACAAGCCGGTTTGAGTGTTTGGGGCACATTTTAGCTAAAATCATCCTACGGGGCCTAACTGCTTATGCTAAAGCCTGCCTATTTTGAATGGCGTAGTGGTCACTGCAACCTCCAAAAAAATCAGGACTTACTACCCCAATAACCTGCTAACTCACCCCTGAAATACTTACTTATTCACACTATTTTGTTCATTTGACTTGTTTCTAATTTGAAATGCCCATTTTTGTGGGGCCAGAAAGGTGCGTCTTTAAAAGGCGATTTCTACGATACCCCACTTTTGCGCGTCGGACCGCGACTTTTTCCGGAAACGCCGAAAAACCGCAATTTTCAGGAGAAACGAGACGTACATCCACCCCCTCTGCCGCCCACCCACCCAACTGACAGCCAGCCAGCGGACAAGCACAGAGAGTTCCGTGGGTCTGTCTGTGATGTCATAAAGGGCCTGCTGATCAATGGCCAGCTCTCTGATTGTCTGCTGTGTTTGATTGACAGATTGAATCTGGCAGCTGATTGGCTGTCTACCCTAAAGTGCATTACACACCCCTGATGGTACCACTGGCTAAGACTCCACCTCAGCTCATTGATTAATTATAAATTTAGAACAAATGATGGATGAAAGCAGGCAGGCCGGCCATTTTTTTCACGCTCATTGGACTTGTTTAATGCAATGCACCTGTGTATATTCACATGCATTCACTTCATGCTGTAACCACTGTGCATAAAAATTTGGAAACATGGCATACAGTGTATCATTTGCTGTCTAAGTCATGTTTCCCATATTTTCCATTGCAAGATACAAGCCGGTTTGAGTGTTTGGGGCACATTTTAGCTAAAATCATCCTACGGGGCCTAACTGCTTATGCTAAAGCCTGCCTATTTTGAATGGCGTAGTGGTCACTGCAACCTCCAAAAAAATCAGGACTTACTACCCCAATAACCTGCTAACTTACCCCTGAAATACTTACTTATTCACACTATTTTGTTCATTTGACTTGTTTCTAATTTGAAATGCCCATTTTTGTGGGGCCAGAAAGGTGCGTCTTTAAAAGGCGATTTCTACGATACCCCACTTTTGCGCGTCGGACCGCGACTTTTTCCGGAAACGCCGAAAAACCGCAATTTTCAGGAGAAACGAGACGTACATCCTCCCCCTCTGCCGCCCACCCACCCAACTGACAGCCAGCCAGCAGACAAGCACAGAGAGTTCCGTGGGTCTGTCTGTGATGTCATAAAGGGCCTGCTGATCAATGGCCAGCTCTCTGATTGGCTGCTGTGTTTGATTGACAGATTGAATCTGGCAGCTGATTGGCTGTCTACCCTAAAGTGCATTACACACCCCTGATGGTACCACTGGCTAAGACTCCACCTCAGCTCATTGATTAATTATAAATTTAGAACAAATGATGGATGAAAGCAGGCAGGCCGGCCATTTTTTTCACGCTCATTGGACTTGTTTAATGCAATGCACCTTTGTATATTCACATGCATTCGCTTCATGCTGTAACCACTGTGCATAAAAATTTGGAAACATGGCATACAGTGTATCATTTGCTGTCTAAGTCATGTTTCCCATATTTTCCATTGCAAGATACAAGCCGGTTTGAGTGTTTGGGGCACATTTTAGCTAAAATCATCCTACGGGCCCTAACTGCTTATGCTAAAGCCTGCCTATTTTGAATGGCGTAGTGGTCACTGCAACCTCCAAAAAAATCAGGACTTACTTCCCCAATAACCTGCTAACTCACCCCTGAAATACTTACTTATTCACACTATTTTGTTCATTTGACTTGTTTCTAATTTGAAATGCCCATTTTTGTGGGGCCAGAAAGGTGCGTCTATAAAAGGCGATTTCTACGATACCCCACTTTTGCGCGTCGGACCGTGACTTTTTCCGGAAACGACGAAAAACCGCAATTTTCAGGAGAAACGAGACGTACATCCTCCCCCTCTGCCGCCCACCCACCCAACTGACAGCCAGCCAGCAGACAAGCACAGAGAGTTCCGTGGGTCTGTCTGTGATGTCATAAAGGGCCTGCTGATCAATGGCCAGCTCTCTGATTGGCTGCTGTGTTTGATTGACAGATTGAATCTGGCAGCTGATTGGCTGTCTACCCTAAAGTGCATTACACACCCCTGATGGTACCACTGGCTAAGACTCCACCTCAGCTCATTGATTAATTATAAATTTAGAACAAATGATGGATGAAAGCAGGCAGGCCGGCCATTTTTTTCACGCTCATTGGACTTGTTTAATGCAATGCACCTTTGTATATTCACATGCATTCGCTTCATGCTGTAACCACTGTGCATAAAAATTTGGAAACATGGCATACAGTGTATCATTTGCTGTCTAAGTCATGTTTCCCATATTTTCCATTGCAAGATACAAGCCGGTTTGAGTGTTTGGGGAACATTTTAGCTAAAATCATCCTACGGGGCCTAACTGCTTATGCTAAAGCCTGCCTATTTTGAATGGCGTAGTGGTCACTGCAACCTCCAAAAAAATCAGGACTTACTACCCCAATAACCTGCTAACTCACCACTGAAATACTTACTTATTCACACTATTTTGTTCATTTGACTTGTTTCTAATTTGAAATGCCCATTTTTGTGGGGCCAGAAAGGTGCGTCTTTAAAAGGCGATTTCTACGATACCCCACTTTTGCGCGTCGGACCGCAACTTTTTCCGGAAACGCCGAAAAACCGCAATTTTCAGGAGAAACGAGACGTACATCCTCCCCCTCTGCCGTCCACCCACCCAACTGACAGCCAGCCAGCAGACAAGCACAGAGAGTTCCGTGGGTCTGTCTGTGATGTCATAAAGGGCCTGCTGATCAATGGCCAGCTCTCTGATTGGCTGCTGTGTTTGATTGACAGATTGAATCTGGCAGCTGATTGGCTGTCTACCCTAAAGTGCATTACACACCCCTGATGGTACCACTGGCTAAGACTCCACCTCAGCTCATTGATTAATTATAAATTTAGAACAAATGATGGATGAAAACAGGCAGGCCGGCCATTTTTTTCACGCTCATTGGACTTGTTTAATGCAATGCACCTGTGTATATTCACATGCATTCGCTTCATGCTGTAACCACTGTGCATAAAAATTTGGAAACATGGCATACAGTGTATCATTTGCTGTCTAAGTCATGTTTCCCATATTTTCCATTGCAAGATACAAGCCGGTTTGAGTGTTTGGGGCACATTTTAGCTAAAATCATCCTACGGGGCCTAACTGCTTATGCTAAAGCCTGCCTATTTTGAATGGCGTAGTGGTCACTGCAACCTCCAAAAAAATCAGGACTTACTACCCCAATAACCTGCTAACTCACCCCTGAAATACTTACTTATTCACACTATTTTGTTCATTTGACTTGTTTCTAATTTGAAATGCCCATTTTTGTGGGGCCAGAAAGGTGCGTCTTTAAAAGGCGATTTCTACGATACCCCACTTTTGCGTGTCGGACCGCGACTTTTTCCGGAAACGCCGAAAAACCGCAATTTTCAGGAGAAACGAGACGTACATCCTCCCCCTCTGCCGCCCACCCACCCAACTGACAGCCAGCCAGCAGACAAGCACAGAGAGTTCCGTGGGTCTGTCTGTGATGTCATAAAGGGCCTGCTGATCAATGGCCAGCTCTCTGATTGGCTGCTGTGTTTGAATGACAGATTGAATCTGGCAGCTGATTGGCTGTCTACCCTAAAGTGCATTACACACCCCTGATGGTACCACTGGCTAAGACTCCACCTCAGCTCATTGATTAATTATAAATTTAGAACAAATGATGGATGAAAGCAGGCAGGCCGGCCATTTTTTTCACGCTCATTGGACTTGTTTAATGCAATGCACCTGTGTATATTCACATGCATTCACTTCATGCTGTAACCACTGTGCATAAAAATTTGGAAACATGGCATACAGTGTATCATTTGCTGTCTAAGTCATGTTTCCCATATTTTCCATTGCAAGATACAAGCCGGTTTGAGTGTTTGGGGCACATTTTAGCTAAAATCATCCTACGGGGCCTAAATGCTTATGCTAAAGCCTGCCTATTTTGAATGGCGTAGTGGTCACTGCAACCTCCAAAAAAATCAGGACTTACTACCCCAATAACCTGCTAACTCACCCCTGAAATACTTACTTATTCACACTATTTTGTTCATTTGACTTGTTTCTAATTTGAAATGCCCATTTTTGTGGGGCCAGAAAGGTGCGTCTTTAAAAGGCGATTTCTGCGATACCCCACTTTTGCGCGTCGGACCGCGACTTTTTCCGGAAACGCTGAAAAACCGCAATTTTCAGGAGAAACGAGACGTACATCCTCCCCCTCTGCCGCCCACCCACCCAACTGACAGCCAGCCAGCAGACAAGCACAGAGAGTTCCGTGGGTCTGTCTGTGATGTCATAAAGGGCCTGCTGATCAATGGCCAGCTCTCTTATTGGCTGCTGTGTTTGATTGACAGATTGAATCTGGCAGCTGATTGGCTGTCTACCCTAAAGTGCATTACACACCCCTGATGGTACCACTGGCTAAGACTCCACCTCAGCTCATTGATTAATTATAAATTTAGAACAAATGATGGATGAAAGCAGGCAGGCCGGCCATTTTTTTCACGCTCATTGGACTTGTTTAATGCAATGCACCTTTGTATATTCACATGCATTCGCTTCATGCTGTAACCACTGTGCATAAAAATTTGGAAACATGGCATACAGTGTATCATTTGCTGTCTAAGTCATGTTTCCCATATTTTCCATTGCAAGATACAAGCCGGTTTGAGTGTTTGGGGCACATTTTAGCTAAAATCATCCTACGGGGCCTAAATGCTTATGCTAAAGCCTGCCTATTTTGAATGGCGTAGTGGTCACTGCAACCTCCAAAAAAATCAGGACTTACTACCCCAATAACCTGCTAACTCACCCCTGAAATACTTACTTATTTACACTATTTTGTTCATTTGACTTGTTTCTAATTTGAAATGCCCATTTTTGTGGGGCCAGAAAGGTGCGTCTTTAAAAGGCGATTTCTACGATACCCCACTTTTGCGCGTCGGACCGCGACTTTTTCCGGAAACGCCGAAAAACCGCAATTTTCAGGAGAAACGAGACGTACATACTCCCCCTCTGCCGCCCACCCACCCAACTGACAGCCAGCCAGCAGACAAGCACAGAGAGTTCCGTGGGTCTGTCTGTGATGTCATAAAGGGCCTGCTGATCAATGGCCAGCTCTCTGATTGGCTGCTGTGTTTGATTGACAGATTGAATCTGGCAGCTGATTGGCTGTCTACCCTAAAGTGCATTACACACCCCTGATGGTACCACTGGCTAAGACTCCACCTCAGCTCATTGATTAATTATAAATTTAGAACAAATGATGGATGAAAACAGGCAGGCCGGCCATTTTTTTCACGCTCATTGGACTTGTTTAATGCAATGCACCTTTGTATATTCACATGCATTCGCTTCATGCTGTAACCACTGTGCATAAAAATTTGGAAACATGGCATACAGTGTATCATTTGCTGTCTAAGTCATGTTTCCCATATTTTCCATTGCAAGATACAAGCCGGTTTGAGTGTTTGGGGCACATTTTATCTAAAATCATCCTACGGGGCCTAACTGCTTATGCTAAAGCCTGCCTATTTTGAATGGCGTAGTGGTCACTGCAACCTCCAAAAAAATCAGGACTTACTACCCCAATAACCTGCTAACTCACCCCTGAAATACTTACTTATTTACACTATTTTGTTCATTTGACTTGTTTCTAATTTGAAATGCCCATTTTTGTGGGGCCAGAAAGGTGCGTCTTTAAAAGGCGATTTCTACGATACCCCACTTTTGCGCGTCGGACCGCGACTTTTTCCGGAAACGCCGAAAAACCGCAATTTTCAGGAGAAACGAGACGTACATACTCCCCCTCTGCCGCCCACCCACCCAACTGACAGCCAGCCAGCAGACAAGCACAGAGAGTTCCGTGGGTCTGTCTGTGATGTCATAAAGGGCCTGCTGATCAATGGCCAGCTCTCTGATTGGCTGCTGTGTTTGATTGACAGATTGAATCTGGCAGCTGATTGGCTGTCTACCCTAAAGTGCATTACACACCCCTGATGGTACCACTGGCTAAGACTCCACCTCAGCTCATTGATTAATTATAAATTTAGAACAAATGATGGATGAAAACAGGCAGGCCGGCCATTTTTTTCACGCTCATTGGACTTGTTTAATGCAATGCACCTTTGTATATTCACATGCATTCGCTTCATGCTGTAACCACTGTGCATAAAAATTTGGAAACATGGCATACAGTGTATCATTTGCTGTCTAAGTCATGTTTCCCATATTTTCCATTGCAAGATACAAGCCGGTTTGAGTGTTTGGGGCACATTTTATCTAAAATCATCCTACGGGGCCTAACTGCTTATGCTAAAGCCTGCCTATTTTGAATGGCGTAGTGGTCACTGCAACCTCCAAAAAAATCAGGACTTACTACCCCAATAACCTGCTAACTCACCCCTGAAATACTTACTTATTCACACTATTTTGTTCATTTGACTTGTTTCTAATTTGAAATGCCCATTTTTGTGGGGCCAGAAAGGTGCGTCTTTAAAAGGCGATTTCTACGATACCCCACTTTTGCGCGTCGGACCGCGACTTTTTCCGGAAACGCAGAAAAAACGCAATTTTCAGGAGAAACGAGACGTACATCCTCCCCCTCTGCCGCCCACCCACCCAACTGACAGCCAGCCAGCAGACAAGCACAGAGAGTTCCGTGGGTCTGTCTGTGATGTCATAAAGGGCCTGCTGATCAATGGCCAGCTCTCTGATTGGCTGCTGTGTTTGATTGACAGATTGAATCTGGCAGCTGATTGGCTGTCTACCCTAAAGTGCATTACACACCCCTGATGGTACCACTGGCTAAGACTCCACCTCAGCTCATTGATTAATTATAAATTTAGAACAAATGATGGATGAAAGCAGGCAGGCCGGCCATTTTTTTCACGCTCATTAGACTTGTTTAATGCAATGCACCTTTGTATATTCACATGCATTCGCTTCATGCTGTAACCACTGTGCATAAAAATTTGGAAACATGGCATACAGTGTATCATTTGCTGTCTAAGTCATGTTTCCCATATTTTCCATTGCAAGATACAAGCCGGTTTGAGTGTTTGGGGCACATTTTAGCTAAAATCATCCTACGGGGCCTAACTGCTTATGCTAAAGCCTGCCTATTTTGAATGGCGTAGTGGTCACTGCAACCTCCAAAAAAATCAGGACTTACTACCCCAATAACCTGCTAACTCACCCCTGAAATACTTACTTATTCACACTATTTTGTTCATTTGACTTGTTTCTAATTTGAAATGCCCATTTTTGTGTGGCCAGAAAGGTGCGTCTTTAAAAGGCGATTTCTACGATACCCCTCTTTTGCGCGTCGGACCGCGACTTTTTCCGGAAACGCCGAAAAACCGCAATTTTCAGGAGAAACGAGACGTACATCCTCCCCCTCTGCCGCCCACCCACCCAACTGACAGCCAGCCAGCAGACAAGCACAGAGAGTTCCATGGGTCTGTCTGTGATGTCATAAAGGGCCTGCTGATCAATGGCCAGCTCTCTGATTGGCTGCTGTGTTTGAATGACAGATTGAATCTGGCAGCTGATTGGCTGTCTACCCTAAAGTGCATTACACACCCCTGATGGTACCACTGGCTAAGACTCCACCTCAGCTCATTGATTAATTATAAATTTAGAACAAATGATGGATGAAAGCAGGCAGGCCGGACATTTTTTTCACGCTCATTGGACTTGTTTAATGCAATGCACCTGTGTATATTCACATGCATTCACTTCATGCTGTAACCACTGTGCATAAAAATTTGGAAACATGGCATACAGTGTATCATTTGCTGTCTAAGTCATGTTTCCCATATTTTCCATTGCAAGATACAAGCCGGTTTGAGTGTTTGGGGCACATTTTAGCTAAAATCATCCTACGGGGCCTAAATGCTTATGCTAAAGCCTGCCTATTTTGAATGGCGTAGTGGTCACTGCAACCTCCAAAAAAATCAGGACTTACTACCCCAATAACCTGCTAACTCACCCCTGAAATACTTACTTATTCACACTATTTTGTTCATTTGACTTGTTTCTAATTTGAAATGCCCATTTTTGTGGGGCCAGAAAGGTGCGTCTTTAAAAGGCGATTTCTACGATACCCCACTTTTGCGCGTCGGACCGCGACTTTTTCCGGAAACGCTGAAAAACCGCAATTTTCAGGAGAAACGAGACGTACATCCTCCCCCTCTGTCGCCCACCCACCCAACTGACAGCCAGCCAGCAGACAAGCACAGAGAGTTCCGTGGGTCTGTCTGTGATGTCATAAAGGGCCTGCTGATCAATGGCCAGCTCTCTGATTGGCTGCTGTGTTTGATTGACAGATTGAATCTGGCAGCTGATTGGCTGTCTACCCTAAAGTGCATTACACACCCCTGATGGTACCACTGGCTAAGACTCCACCTCAGCTCATTGATTAATTATAAATTTAGAACAAATGATGGATGAAAGCAGGCAGGCCGGCCATTTTTTTCACGCTCATTGGACTTGTTTAATGCAATGCACCTTTGTATATTCACATGCATTCGCTTCATGCTGTAACCACTGTGCATAAAAATTTGGAAACATGGCATACAGTGTATCATGTGCTGTCTAAGTCATGTTTCCCATATTTTCCATTGCAAGATACAAGCCGGTTTGAGTGTTTGGGGCACATTTTAGCTAAAATCATCCTACGGGGCCTAACTGCTTATGCCAAAGCCTGCCTATTTTGAATGGCGTAGTGGTCACTGCAACCTCCAAAAAAATCAGGACTTACTACCCCAATAACCTGCTAACTCACCCCTGAAATACTTACTTATTCACACTATTTTGTTCATTTGACTTGTTTCTAATTTGAAATGCCCATTTTTGTGGGGCCAGAAAGGTGCGTCTTTAAAAGGCGATTTCTACGATACCCCACTTTTGCGCGTCGGACCGCGACTTTTTCCGGAAACGCCGAAAAACCGCAATTTTCAGGAGAAACGAGACGTACATCCTCCCCCTCTGCCGCCCACCCACCCAACTGACAGCCAGCCAGCAGACAAGCACAGAGAGTTCCGTGGGTCTGTCTGTGATGTCATAAAGGGCCTGCTGATCAATGGCCAGCTCTCTGATTGGCTGCTGTGTTTGATTGACAGATTGAATCTGGCAGCTGATTGGCTGTCTACCCTAAAGTGCATTACACACCCCTGATGGTACCACTGGCTAAGACTCCACCTCAGCTCATTGATTAATTATAAATTTAGAACAAATGATGGATGAAAGCAGCAGGCCGGACATTTTTTTCACGCTCATTGGACTTGTTTAATGCAATGCACCTTTGTATATTCACATGCATTCGCTTCATGCTGTAACCACTGTGCATAAAAATTTGGAAACATGGCATACAGTGTATCATTTGCTGTCTAAGTCATGTTTCCCATATTTTCCATTGCAAGATACAAGCCGGTTTGAGTGTTTGGGGCACATTTTAGCTAAAATCATCCTACGGGGCCTAACTGCTTATGCTAAAGCCTGCCTATTTTGAATGGCGTAGTGGTCACTGCAACCTCCAAAAAAATCAGGACTTACTACCCCAATAACCTGCAAACTCACCCCTGAAATACTTACTTATTCACACTATTTTGTTCATTTGACTTGTTTCTAATTTGAAATGCCCATTTTTGTGGGGCCAGAAAGGTGCGTCTTTAAAAGGCGATTTCTACGATACCCCACTTTTGCGCGTCGGACCGCGACTTTTTCCGGAAACGCCGAAAAACCGCAATTTTCAGGAGAAACGAGACGTACATCCTCCCCCTCTGCCGCCCACCCACCCAACTGACAGCCAGCCAGCAGACAAGCACAGAGAGTTCCGTGGGTCTGTCTGTGATGTCATAAAGGGCCTGATGATCAATGGCCAGCTCTCTGATTGGCTGCTGTGTTTGATTGACAGATTGAATCTGGCAGCTGATTGGCTGTCTACCCTAAAGTGCATTACACACCCCTGATGGTACCACTGGCTAAGACTCCACCTCAGCTCATTGATTAATTATAAATTTAGAACAAATGATGGATGAAAACAGGCAGGCCGGCCATTTTTTTCACGCTCATTGGACTTGTTTAATGCAATGCACCTTTGTATATTCACATGCATTCGCTTCATGCTGTAACCACTGTGCATAAAAATTTGGAAACATGGCATACAGTGTATCATTTGCTGTCTAAGTCATGTTTCCCATATTTTCCATTGCAAGATACAAGCCGGTTTGAGTGTTTGGGGCACATTTTAGCTAAAATCATCCTACGGGGCCTAACTGCTTATGCTAAAGCCTGCCTATTTTGAATGGCGTAGTGGTCACTGCAACCTCCAAAAAAATCAGGACTTACTACCCCAATAACCTGCTAACTCACCCCTGAAATACTTACTTATTCACACTATTTTGTTCATTTGACTTGTTTCTAATTTGAAATGCCCATTTTTGTGGGGCCAGAAAGGTGCGTCTTTGAAAGGCGATTTCTACGATACCCCACTTTTGCGCGTCGGACCGCGACTTTTTCCGGAAACGCAGAAAAAACGCAATTTTCAGGAGAAACGAGACGTACATCCTCCCCCTCTGCCGCCCACCCAACTGACAGCCAGCCAGCAGACAAGCACAGAGAGTTCCGTGGGTCTGTCTGTTGTGTCATAAAGGGCCTGCTGATCAATGGCCAGCTCTCTGATTGGCTGCTGTGTTTGATTGACAGATTGAATCTGGCAGCTGATTGGCTGTCTACCCTAAAGTGCATTACACACCCCTGATGGTACCACTGGCTAAGACTCCACCTCAGCTCATTGATTAATTATAAATTTAGAACAAATGATGGATGAAAGCAGGCAGGCCGGCCATTTTTTTCACGCTCATTAGACTTGTTTAATGCAATGCACCTTTGTATATTCACATGCATTCGCTTCATGCTGTAACCACTGTGCATAAAAATTTGGAAACATGGCATACAGTGTATCATTTGCTGTCTAAGTCATGTTTCCCATATTTTCCATTGCAAGATACAAGCCGGTTTGAGTGTTTGGGGCACATTTTAGCTAAAATCATCCTACGGGGCCTAACTGCTTATGCTAAAGCCTGCCTATTTTGAATGGCGTAGTGGTCACTGCAACCTACAAAAAAATCAGGACTTACTACCCCAATAACCTGCTAACTCACCCCTGAAATACTTACTTATTCACACTATTTTGTTCATTTGACTTGTTTCTAATTTGAAATGCCCATTTTTGTGGGGCCAGAAAGGTGCGTCTTTAAAAGGCGATTTCTACGATACCCCACTTTTGCGCGTCGGACCGCGACTTTTTCCGGAAACGCCGAAAAACCGCAATTTTCAGGAGAAACGAGACGTACATCCTCCCCCTCTGCCGCCCACCCACCCAACTGACAGCCAGCCAGCAGACAAGCACAGAGAGTTCCATGGGTCTGTCTGTGATGTCATAAAGGGCCTGCTGATCAATGGCCAGCTCTCTGATTGGCTGCTGTGTTTGAATGACAGATTGAATCTGGCAGCTGATTGGCTGTCTACCCTAAAGTGCATTACACACCCCTGATGGTACCACTGGCTAAGACTCCACCTTAGCTCATTGATTAATTATAAATTTAGAACAAATGATGGATGAAAGCAGGCAGGCCGGCCATTTTTTTCACGCTCATTGGACTTGTTTAATGCAATGCACCTGTGTATATTCACATGCATTCGCTTCATGCTGTAACCACTGTGCATAAAAATTTGGAAACATGGCATACAGTGTATCATTTGCTGTCTAAGTCATGTTTCCCATATTTTCCATTGCAAGATACAAGCCGGTTTGAGTGTTTGGGGCACATTTTAGCTAAAATCATCCTACGGGGCCTAAATGCTTATGCTAAAGCCTGCCTATTTTGAATGGCGTAGTGGTCACTGCAACCTCCAAAAAAATCAGGACTTACTACCCCAATAACCTGCTAACTCACCCCTGAAATACTTACTTATTCACACTATTTTGTTCATTTGACTTGTTTCTAATTTGAAATGCCCATTTTTGTGGGGCCAGAAAGGTGCGTCTTTAAAAGGCGATTTCTACGATACCCCACTTTTGCGCGTCGGACCGCGACTTTTTCCGGAAACGCTGAAAAACCGCAATTTTCAGGAGAAACGAGACGTACATCCTCCCCCTCTGCCGCCCACCCACCCAACTGACAGCCAGCCAGCAGACAAGCACAGAGAGTTCCGTGGGTCTGTCTGTGATGTCATAAAGGGCCTGCTGATCAATGGCCAGCTCTCTGATTGGCTGCTGTGTTTGATTGACAGATTGAATCTGGCAGCTGATTGGCTGTCTACCCTAAAGTGCATTACACACCCCTGATGGTACCACTGGCTAAGACTCCACCTCAGCTCATTGATTAATTATAAATTTAGAACAAATGATGGATGAAAGCAGGCAGGCCGGCCATTTTTTTCACGCTCATTGGACTTGTTTAATGCAATGCACCTTTGTATATTCACATGCATTCGCTTCATGCTGTAACCACTGTGCATAAAAATTTGGAAACATGGCATACAGTGTATCATTTGCTGTCTAAGTCATGTTTCCCATATTTTCCATTGCAAGATACAAGCCGGTTTGAGTGTTTGGGGCACATTTTAGCTAAAATCATCCTACGGGGCCTAACTGCTTATGCCAAAGCCTGCCTATTTTGAATGGCGTAGTGGTCACTGCAACCTCCAAAAAAATCAGGACTTACTACCCCAATAACCTGCTAACTCACCCCTGAAATACTTACTTATTCACACTATTTTGTTCATTTGACTTGTTTCTAATTTGAAATGCCCATTTTTGTGGGGCCAGAAAGGTGCGTCTTTAAAAGGCGATTTCTACGATACCCCACTTTTGCGCGTCGGACCGCGACTTTTTCCGGAAACGCCGAAAAACCGCAATTTTCAGGAGAAACGAGACGTACATCCTCCCCCTCTGCCGCCCACCCACCCAACTGACAGGCAGCCAGCAGACAAGCACAGAGAGTTCCGTGGGTCTGTCTGTGATGTCATAAAGGGCCTGCTGATCAATGGCCAGCTCTCTGATTGGCTGCTGTGTTTGATTGACAGATTGAATCTGGCAGCTGATTGGCTGTCTACCCTAAAGTGCATTACACACCCCTGATGGTACCACTGGCTAAGACTCCACCTCAGCTCATTGATTAATTATAAATTTAGAACAAATGATGGATGAAAGCAGGCAGGCCGGCCATTTTTTTCACGCTCATTGGACTTGTTTAATGCAATGCACCTTTGTATATTCACATGCATTCGCTTCATGCTGTAACCACTGTGCATAAAAATTTGGAAACATGGCATACAGTGTATCATTTGCTGTCTAAGTCATGTTTCCCATATTTTCCATTGCAAGATACAAGCCGGTTTGAGTGTTTGGGGCACATTTTAGCTAAAATCATCCTACGGGGCCTAACTGCTTATGCCAAAGCCTGCCTATTTTGAATGGCGTAGTGGTCACTGCAACCTCCAAAAAAATCAGGACTTACTACCCCAATAACCTGCTAACTCACCCCTGAAATACTTACTTATTCACACTATTTTGTTCATTTGACTTGTTTCTAATTTGAAATGCCCATTTTTGTGGGGCCAGAAAGGTGCGTCTTTAAAAGGCGATTTCTACGATACCCCACTTTTGCGCGTCGGACCGCGACTTTTTCCGGAAACGCCGAAAAACCGCAATTTTCAGGAGAAACGAGACGTACATCCTCCCCCTCTGCCGCCCACCCACCCAACTGACAGCCAGCCAGCAGACAAGCACAGAGAGTTCTGTGGGTCTGTCTGTGATGTCATAAAGGGCCTGCTGATCAATGGCCAGCTCTCTGATTGGCTGCTGTGTTTGATTGACAGATTGAATCTGGCAGCTGATTGGCTGTCTACCCTAAAGTGCATTACACACCCCTGATGGTACCACTGGCTAAGACTCCACCTCAGCTCATTGATTAATTATAAATTTAGAACAAATGATGGATGAAAGCAGGCAGGCCGGACATTTTTTTCACGCTCATTGGACTTGTTTAATGCAATGCACCTTTGTATATTCACATGCATTCGCTTCATGCTGTAACCACTGTGCATAAAAATTTGGAAACATGGCATACAGTGTATCATTTGCTGTCTAAGTCATGTTTCCCATATTTTCCATTGCAAGATACAAGCCGGTTTGAGTGTTTGGGGCACATTTTAGCTAAAATCATCCTACGGGCCCTAACTGCTTATGCTAAAGCCTGCCTATTTTGAATGGCGTAGTGGTCACTGCAACCTCCAAAAAAATCAGGACTTACTACCCCAATAACCTGCTAACTCACCCCTGAAATACTTACTTATTCACACTATTTTGTTCATTTGACTTGTTTCTAATTTGAAATGCACATTTTTGTGGGGCCAGAAAGGTGCGTCTTTAAAAGGCGATTTCTACGATACCCCACTTTTGCGCGTCGGACCGCGACTTTTTCCGGAAATGCCGAAAAACCGCAATTTTCAGGAGAAACGAGACGTACATCCTCCCCCTCTGCCGCCCACCCACCCAACTGACAGCCAGCCAGCAGACAAGCACAGAGAGTTCCGTGGGTCTGTCTGTGATGTCATAAAGGGCCTGCTGATCAATGGCCAGCTCTCTGATTGGCTGCTGTGTTTGATTGACAGATTGAATCTGGCAGCTGATTGGCTGTCTACCCTAAAGTGCATTACACACCCCTGATGGTACCACTGGCTAAGACTCCACCTCAGCTCATTGATTAATTATAAATTTAGAACAAATGATGGATGAAAGCAGGCAGGCCGGACATTTTTTTCACGCTCATTGGACTTGTTTAATGCAATGCACCTTTGTATATTCACATGCATTCGCTTCATGCTGTAACCACTGTGCATAAAAATTTGGAAACATGGCATACAGTGTATCATTTGCTGTCTAAGTCATGTTTCCCATATTTTCCATTGCAAGATACAAGCCGGTTTGAGTGTTTGGGGCACATTTTAGCTAAAATCATCCTACGGGCCCTAACTGCTTATGCTAAAGCCTGCCTATTTTGAATGGCATAGTGGTCACTGCAACCTCCAAAAAAAAAAATCAGGACTTACTACCCCAATAACCTGCTAACTCACCCCTGAAATACTTACTTATTCACACTATTTTGTTCATTTGACTTGTTTCTAATTTGAAATGCCCATTTTTGTGGGGCCAGAAAGGTGCGTCTTTAAAAGGCGATTTCTACGATACCCCACTTTTGCGCGTCGGACCGCGACTTTTTCCGGAAACGCCGAAAAACCGCAATTTTCAGGAGAAACGAGACGTACATCCTCCCCCTCTGCCGCCCACCCACCCAACTGACAGCCAGCCAGCAGACAAGCACAGAGAGTTCCGTGGGTCTGTCTGTGATGTCATAAAGGGCCTGATGATCAATGGCCAGCTCTCTGATTGGCTGCTGTGTTTGATTGACAGATTGAATCTGGCAGCTGATTGGCTGTCTACCCTAAAGTGCATTACACACCCCTGATGGTACCACTGGCTAAGACTCCACCTCAGCTCATTGATTAATTATAAATTTAGAACAAATGATGGATGAAAACAGGCAGGCCGGCCATTTTTTTCACGCTCATTGGACTTGTTTAATGCAATGCACCTTTGTATATTCACATGCATTCGCTTCATGCTGTAACCACTGTGCATAAAAATTTGGAAACATGGCATACAGTGTATCATTTGCTGTCTAAGTCATGTTTCCCATATTTTCCATTGCAAGATACAAGCCGGTTTGAGTGTTTGGGGCACATTTTAGCTAAAATCATCCTACGGGGCCTAACTGCTTATGCTAAAGCCTGCCTATTTTGAATGGCGTAGTGGTCACTGCAACCTCCAAAAAAATCAGGACTTACTACCCCAATAACCTGCTAACTCACCCCTGAAATACTTACTTATTCACACTATTTTGTTCATTTGACTTGTTTCTAATTTGAAATGCCCATTTTTGTGGGGCCAGAAAGGTGCGTCTTTAAAAGGCGATTTCTACGATACCCCACTTTTGCGCGTCGGACCGCGACTTTTTCCGGAAACGCCGAAAAACCGCAATTTTCAGGAGAAACGAGACGTACATCCTCCCCCTCTGCCGCCCACCCACCCAACTGACAGGCAGCCAGCAGACAAGCACAGAGAGTTCCGTGGGTCTGTCTGTGATGTCATAAAGGGCCTGCTGATCAATGGCCAGCTCTCTGATTGGCTGCTGTGTTTGATTGACAGATTGAATCTGGCAGCTGATTGGCTGTCTACCCTAAAGTGCATTACACACCCCTGATGGTACCACTGGCTAAGACTCCACCTCAGCTCATTGATTAATTATAAATTTAGAACAAATGATGGATGAAAGCAGGCAGGCCGGCCATTTTTTTCACGCTCATTGGACTTGTTTAATGCAATGCACCTTTGTATATTCACATGCATTCGCTTCATGCTGTAACCACTGTGCATAAAAATTTGGAAACATGGCATACAGTGTATCATTTGCTGTCTAAGTCATGTTTCCCATATTTTCCATTGCAAGATACAAGCCGGTTTGAGTGTTTGGGGCACATTTTAGCTAAAATCATCCTACGGGGCCTAACTGCTTATGCCAAAGCCTGCCTATTTTGAATGGCGTAGTGGTCACTGCAACCTCCAAAAAAATCAGGACTTACTACCCCAATAACCTGCTAACTCACCCCTGAAATACTTACTTATTCACACTATTTTGTTCATTTGACTTGTTTCTAATTTGAAATGCCCATTTTTGTGGGGCCAGAAAGGTGCGTCTTTAAAAGGCGATTTCTACGATACCCCACTTTTGCGCGTCGGACCGCGACTTTTTCCGGAAACGCAGAAAAAACGCAATTTTCAGGAGAAACGAGACGTACATCCTCCCCCTCTGCCGCCCACCCACCCAACTGACAGCCAGCCAGCAGACAAGCACAGAGAGTTCCGTGGGTCTGTCTGTGATGTCATAAAGGGCCTGCTGATCAATGGCCAGCTCTCTGATTGGCTGCTGTGTTTGATTGACAGATTGAATCTGGCAGCTGATTGGCTGTCTACCCTAAAGTGCATTACACACCCCTGATGGTACCACTGGCTAAGACTCCACCTCAGCTCATTGATTAATTATAAATTTAGAACAAATGATGGATGAAAGCAGGCAGGCCGGACATTTTTTTCACGCTCATTGGACTTGTTTAATGCAATGCACCTTTGTATATTCACATGCATTCGCTTCATGCTGTAACCACTGTGCATAAAAATTTGGAAACATGGCATACAGTGTATCATTTGCTGTCTAAGTCATGTTTCCCATATTTTCCATTGCAAGATACAAGCCGGTTTGAGTGTTTGGGGCACATTTTAGCTAAAATCATCCTACGGGCCCTAACTGCTTATGCTAAAGCCTGCCTATTTTGAATGGCGTAGTGGTCACTGCAACCTCCAAAAAAATCAGGACTTACTACCCCAATAACCTGCTAACTCACCCCTGAAATACTTACTTATTCACACTATTTTGTTCATTTGACTTGTTTCTAATTTGAAATGCCCATTTTTGTGGGGCCAGAAAGGTGCGTCTTTAAAAGGCGATTTCTACGATACCCCACTTTTGCGCGTCGGACCGCGACTTTTTCCGGAAACGCCGAAAAACCGCAATTTTCAGGAGAAACGAGACGTACATCCTCCCCCTCTGCCGCCCACCCACCCAACTGACAGCCAGCCAGCAGACAAGCACAGAGAGTTCCGTGGGTCTGTCTGTGATGTCATAAAGGGCCTGCTGATCAATGGCCAGCTCTCTGATTGGCTGCTGTGTTTGATTGACAGATTGAATCTGGCAGCTGATTGGCTGTCTACCCTAAAGTGCATTACACACCCCTGATGGTACCACTGGCTAAGACTCCACCTCAGCTCATTGATTAATTATAAATTTAGAACAAATGATGGATGAAAGCAGGCAGGCCGGCCATTTTTTTCACGCTCATTGGACTTGTTTAATGCAATGCACCTTTGTATATTCACATGCATTCGCTTCATGCTGTAACCACTGTGCATAAAAATTTGGAAACATGGCATACAGTGTATCATTTGCTGTCTAAGTCATGTTTCCCATATTTTCCATTGCAAGATACAAGCCGGTTTGAGTGTTTGGGGCACATTTTAGCTAAAATCATCCTACGGGGCCTAACTGCTTATGCTAAAGCCTGCCTATTTTGAATGGCGTAGTGGTCACTGCAACCTCCAAAAAAATCAGGACTTACTACCCCAATAACCTGCTAACTCACCCCTGAAATACTTACTTATTCACACTATTTTGTTCATTTGACTTGTTTCTAATTTGAAATGCCCATTTTTGTGGGGCCAGAAAGGTGCGTCTTTAAAAGGCGATTTCTACGATACCCCACTTTTGCGCGTCGGACCGCGACTTTTTCCGGAAACGCAGAAAAAACGCAATTTTCAGGAGAAACGAGACGTACATCCTCCCCCTCTGCCGCCCACCCACCCAACTGACAGCCAGCCAGCAGACAAGCACAGAGAGTTCCGTGGGTCTGTCTGTGATGTCATAAAGGGCCTGCTGATCAATGGCCAGCTCTCTGATTGGCTGCTGTGTTTGATTGACAGATTGAATCTGGCAGCTGATTGGCTGTCTACCCTAAAGTGCATTACACACCCCTGATGGTACCACTGGCTAAGACTCCACCTCAGCTCATTGATTAATTATAAATTTAGAACAAATGATGGATGAAAGCAGGCAGGCCGGCCATTTTTTTCACGCTCATTAGACTTGTTTAATGCAATGCACCTTTGTATATTCACATGCATTCGCTTCATGCTGTAACCACTGTGCATAAAAATTTGGAAACATGGCATACAGTGTATCATTTGCTGTCTAAGTCATGTTTCCCATATTTTCCATTGCAAGATACAAGCCGGTTTGAGTGTTTGGGGCACATTTTAGCTAAAATCATCCTACGGGGCCTAACTGCTTATGCTAAAGCCTGCCTATTTTGAATGGCGTAGTGGTCACTGCAACCTACAAAAAAATCAGGACTTACTACCCCAATAACCTGCTAACTCACCCCTGAAATACTTACTTATTCACACTATTTTGTTCATTTGACTTGTTTCTAATTTGAAATGCCCATTTTTGTGGGGCCGGAAAGGTGCGTCTTTAAAAGGCGATTTCTACGATACCCCACTTTTGCGCGTCGGACCGCGACTTTTTCCGGAAACGCAGAAAAACCGCAATTTTCAGGAGAAACGAGACGTACATCCTCCCCCTCTGCCGCCCACCCACCCAACTGACAGCCAGCCAGCAGACAAGCACAGAGAGTTCCATGGGTCTGTCTGTGATGTCATAAAGGGCCTGCTGATCAATGGCCAGCTCTCTGATTGGCTGCTGTGTTTGAATGACAGATTGAATCTGGCAGCTGATTGGCTGTCTACCCTAAAGTGCATTACACACCCCTGATGGTACCACTGGCTAAGACTCCACCTCAGCTCATTGATTAATTATAAATTTAGAACAAATGATGGATGAAAGCAGGCAGGCCGGCCATTTTTTTCACGCTCATTGGACTTGTTTAATGCAATGCACCTGTGTATATTCACATGCATTCACTTCATGCTGTAACCACTGTGCATAAAAATTTGGAAACATGGCATACAGTGTATCATTTGCTGTCTAAGTCATGTTTCCCATATTTTCCATTGCAAGATACAAGCCGGTTTGAGTGTTTGGGGCACATTTTAGCTAAAATCATCCTACGGGGCCTAACTGCTTATGCTAAAGCCTGCCTATTTTGAATGGCGTAGTGGTCACTGCAACCTCCAAAAAAATCAGGACTTACTACCCCAATAACCTGCTAACTCACCCCTGAAATACTTACTTATTCACACTATTTTGTTCATTTGACTTGTTTCTAATTTGAAATGCCCATTTTTGTGGGGCCAGAAAGGTGCGTCTTTAAAAGGCGATTTCTACGATACCCCACTTTTGCGCGTCGGACCGCGACTTTTTCCGGAAACGCAGAAAAAACGCAATTTTCAGGAGAAACGAGACGTACATCCTCCCCCTCTGCCGCCCACCCACCCAACTGACAGCCAGCCAGCAGACAAGCACAGAGAGTTCCGTGGGTCTGTCTGTGATGTCATAAAGGGCCTGCTGATCAATGGCCAGCTCTCTGATTGGCTGCTGTGTTTGATTGACAGATTGAATCTGGCAGCTGATTGGCTGTCTACCCTAAAGTGCATTACACACCCCTGATGGTACCACTGGCTAAGACTCCACCTCAGCTCATTGATTAATTATAAATTTAGAACAAATGATGGATGAAAGCAGGCAGGCCGGCCATTTTTTTCACGCTCATTAGACTTGTTTAATGCAATGCACCTTTGTATATTCACATGCATTCGCTTCATGCTGTAACCACTGTGCATAAAAATTTGGAAACATGGCATACAGTGTATCATTTGCTGTCTAAGTCATGTTTCCCATATTTTCCATTGCAAGATACAAGCCGGTTTGAGTGTTTGGGGCACATTTTAGCTAAAATCATCCTACGGGGCCTAACTGCTTATGCTAAAGCCTGCCTATTTTGAATGGCGTAGTGGTCACTGCAACCTACAAAAAAATCAGGACTTACTACCCCAATAACCTGCTAACTCACCCCTGAAATACTTACTTATTCACACTATTTTGTTCATTTGACTTGTTTCTAATTTGAAATGCCCATTTTTGTGGGGCCGGAAAGGTGCGTCTTTAAAAGGCGATTTCTACGATACCCCACTTTTGCGCGTCGGACCGCGACTTTTTCCGGAAACGCAGAAAAACCGCAATTTTCAGGAGAAACGAGACGTACATCCTCCCCCTCTGCCGCCCACCCACCCAACTGACAGCCAGCCAGCAGACAAGCACAGAGAGTTCCATGGGTCTGTCTGTGATGTCATAAAGGGCCTGCTGATCAATGGCCAGCTCTCTGATTGGCTGCTGTGTTTGAATGACAGATTGAATCTGGCAGCTGATTGGCTGTCTACCCTAAAGTGCATTACACACCCCTGATGGTACCACTGGCTAAGACTCCACCTCAGCTCATTGATTAATTATAAATTTAGAACAAATGATGGATGAAAGCAGGCAGGCCGGCCATTTTTTTCACGCTCATTGGACTTGTTTAATGCAATGCACCTGTGTATATTCACATGCATTCACTTCATGCTGTAACCACTGTGCATAAAAATTTGGAAACATGGCATACAGTGTATCATTTGCTGTCTAAGTCATGTTTCCCATATTTTCCATTGCAAGATACAAGCCGGTTTGAGTGTTTGGGGCACATTTTAGCTAAAATCATCCTACGGGGCCTAAATGCTTATGCTAAAGCCTGCCTATTTTGAATGGCGTAGTGGTCACTGCAACCTCCAAAAAAATCAGGACTTACTACCCCAATAACCTGCTAACTCACCCCTGAAATACTTACTTATTCACACTATTTTGTTCATTTGACTTGTTTCTAATTTGAAATGCCCATTTTTGTGGGGCCAGAAAGGTGCGTCTTTAAAAGGCGATTTCTACGATACCCCACTTTTGCGCGTCGGACCGCGACTTTTTCCGGAAACGCTGAAAAACCGCAATTTTCAGGAGAAACGAGACGTACATCCTCCCCCTCTGCCGCCCACCCACCCAACTGACAGCCAGCCAGCAGACAAGCACAGAGAGTTCCGTGGGTCTGTCTGTGATGTCATAAAGGGCCTGCTGATCAATGGCCAGCTCTCTGATTGGCTGCTGTGTTTGATTGACAGATTGAATCTGGCAGCTGATTGGCTGTCTACCCTAAAGTGCATTACACACCCCTGATGGTACCACTGGCTAAGACTCCACCTCAGCTCATTGATTAATTATAAATTTAGAACAAATGATGGATGAAAGCAGGCAGGCCGGCCATTTTTTTCACGCTCATTGGACTTGTTTAATGCAATGCACCTTTGTATATTCACATGCATTCGCTTCATGCTGTAACCACTGTGCATAAAAATTTGGAAACATGGCATACAGTGTATCATTTGCTGTCTAAGTCATGTTTCCCATATTTTCCATTGCAAGATACAAGCCGGTTTGAGTGTTTGGGGCACATTTTAGCTAAAATCATCCTACGGGGCCTAACTGCTTATGCCAAAGCCTGCCTATTTTGAATGGCGTAGTGGTCACTGCAACCTCCAAAAAAATCAGGACTTACTACCCCAATAACCTGCTAACTCACCCCTGAAATACTTACTTATTCACACTATTTTGTTCATTTGACTTGTTTCTAATTTGAAATGCCCATTTTTGTGGGGCCAGAAAGGTGCGTCTTTAAAAGGCGATTTCTACGATACCCCACTTTTGCGCGTCGGACCGCGACTTTTTCCGGAAACGCCGAAAAACCGCAATTTTCAGGAGAAACGAGACGTACATCCTCCCCCTCTGCCGCCCACCCACCCAACTGACAGGCAGCCAGCAGACAAGCACAGAGAGTTCCGTGGGTCTGTCTGTGATGTCATAAAGGGCCTGCTGATCAATGGCCAGCTCTCTGATTGGCTGCTGTGTTTGATTGACAGATTGAATCTGGCAGCTGATTGGCTGTCTACCCTAAAGTGCATTACACACCCCTGATGGTACCACTGGCTAAGACTCCACCTCAGCTCATTGATTAATTATAAATTTAGAACAAATGATGGATGAAAGCAGGCAGGCCGGCCATTTTTTTCACGCTCATTGGACTTGTTTAATGCAATGCACCTTTGTATATTCACATGCATTCGCTTCATGCTGTAACCACTGTGCATAAAAATTTGGAAACATGGCATACAGTGTATCATTTGCTGTCTAAGTCATGTTTCCCATATTTTCCATTGCAAGATACAACCCGGTTTGAGTGTTTGGGGCACATTTTAGCTAAAATCATCCTACGGGGCCTAACTGCTTATGCCAAAGCCTGCCTATTTTGAATGGCGTAGTGGTCACTGCAACCTCCAAAAAAATCAGGACTTACTACCCCAATAACCTGCTAACTCACCCCTGAAATACTTACTTATTCACACTATTTTGTTCATTTGACTTGTTTCTAATTTGAAATGCCCATTTTTGTGGGGCCAGAAAGGTGCGTCTTTAAAAGGCGATTTCTACGATACCCCACTTTTGCGCGTCGGACCGCGACTTTTTCCGGAAACGCCGAAAAACCGCAATTTTCAGGAGAAACGAGACGTACATCCTCCCCCTCTGCCGCCCACCCACCCAACTGACAGCCAGCCAGCAGACAAGCACAGAGAGTTCCGTGGGTCTGTCTGTGATGTCATAAAGGGCCTGCTGATCAATGGCCAGCTCTCTGATTGGCTGCTGTGTTTGATTGACAGATTGAATCTGGCAGCTGATTGGCTGTCTACCCTAAAGTGCATTACACACCCCTGATGGTACCACTGGCTAAGACTCCACCTCAGCTCATTGATTAATTATAAATTTAGAACAAATGATGGATGAAAGCAGGCAGGCCGGACATTTTTTTCACGCTCATTGGACTTGTTTAATGCAATGCACCTTTGTATATTCACATGCATTCGCTTCATGCTGTAACCACTGTGCATAAAAATTTGGAAACATGGCATACAGTGTATCATTTGCTGTCTAAGTCATGTTTCCCATATTTTCCATTGCAAGATACAAGCCGGTTTGAGTGTTTGGGGCACATTTTAGCTAAAATCATCCTACGGGCCCTAACTGCTTATGCTAAAGCCTGCCTATTTTGAATGGCGTAGTGGTCACTGCAACCTCCAAAAAAATCAGGACTTACTACCCCAATAACCTGCTAACTCACCCCTGAAATACTTACTTATTCACACTATTTTGTTCATTTGACTTGTTTCTAATTTGAAATGCCCATTTTTGTGGGGCCAGAAAGGTGCGTCTTTAAAAGGCGATTTCTACGATACCCCACTTTTGCGCGTCGGACCGCGACTTTTTCCGGAAACGCCGAAAAACCGCAATTTTCAGGAGAAACGAGACGTACATCCTCCCCCTCTGCCGCCCACCCACCCAACTGACAGCCAGCCAGCAGACAAGCACAGAGAGTTCCGTGGGTCTGTCTGTGATGTCATAAAGGGCCTGCTGATCAATGGCCAGCTCTCTGATTGGCTGCTGTGTTTGATTGACAGATTGAATCTGGCAGCTGATTGGCTGTCTACCCTAAAGTGCATTACACACCCCTGATGGTACCACTGGCTAAGACTCCACCTCAGCTCATTGATTAATTATAAATTTAGAACAAATGATGGATGAAAGCAGGCAGGCCGGACATTTTTTTCACGCTCATTGGACTTGTTTAATGCAATGCACCTTTGTATATTCACATGCATTCGCTTCATGCTGTAACCACTGTGCATAAAAATTTGGAAACATGGCATACAGTGTATCATTTGCTGTCTAAGTCATGTTTCCCATATTTTCCATTGCAAGATACAAGCCGGTTTGAGTGTTTGGGGCACATTTTAGCTAAAATCATCCTACGGGCCCTAACTGCTTATGCTAAAGCCTGCCTATTTTGAATGGCGTAGTGGTCACTGCAACCTCCAAAAAAATCAGGACTTACTACCCCAATAACCTGCTAACTCACCCCTGAAATACTTACTTATTCACACTATTTTGTTCATTTGACTTGTTTCTAATTTGAAATGCCCATTTTTGTGGGGCCAGAAAGGTGCGTCTTTAAAAGGCGATTTCTACGATACCCCACTTTTGCGCGTCGGACCGCGACTTTTTCCGGAAACGCCGAAAAACCGCAATTTTCAGGAGAAACGAGACGTACATCCTCCCCCTCTGCCGCCCACCCACCCAACTGACAGCCAGCCAGCAGACAAGCACAGAGAGTTCCGTGGGTCTGTCTGTGATGTCATAAAGGGCCTGATGATCAATGGCCAGCTCTCTGATTGGCTGCTGTGTTTGATTGACAGATTGAATCTGGCAGCTGATTGGCTGTCTACCCTAAAGTGCATTACACACCCCTGATGGTACCACTGGCTAAGACTCCACCTCAGCTCATTGATTAATTATAAATTTAGAACAAATGATGGATGAAAACAGGCAGGCCGGCCATTTTTTTCACGCTCATTGGACTTGTTTAATGCAATGCACCTTTGTATATTCACATGCATTCGCTTCATGCTGTAACCACTGTGCATAAAAATTTGGAAACATGGCATACAGTGTATCATTTGCTGTCTAAGTCATGTTTCCCATATTTTCCATTGCAAGATACAAGCCGGTTTGAGTGTTTGGGGCACATTTTAGCTAAAATCATCCTACGGGGCCTAACTGCTTATGCTAAAGCCTGCCTATTTTGAATGGCGTAGTGGTCACTGCAACCTCCAAAAAAATCAGGACTTACTACCCCAATAACCTGCTAACTCACCCCTGAAATACTTACTTATTCACACTCTTTTGTTCATTTGACTTGTTTCTAATTTGAAATGCCCATTTTTGTGGGGCCAGAAAGGTGCGTCTTTAAAAGGCGATTTCTACGATACCCCACTTTTGCGCGTCGGACCGCGACTTTTTCCGGAAACGCCGAAAAACCGCAATTTTCAGAAGAAACGAGACGTACATCCTCCCCCTCTGCCGCCCACCCACCCAACTGACAGCCAGCCAGCAGACAAGCACAGAGAGTTCCGTGGGTCTGTCTGTGATGTCATAAAGGGCCTGCTGATCAATGGCCAGCTCTCTGATTGGCTGCTGTGTTTGATTGACAGATTGAATCTGGCAGCTGATTGGCTGTCTACCCTAAAGTGCATTACACACCCCTGATGGTACCACTAGCTAAGACTCCACCTCAGCTCATTGATTAATTATAAATTTAGAACAAATGATGGATGAAAGCAGGCAGGCCGGCCATTTTTTCACGCTCATTGGACTTGTTTAATGCAATGCACCTTTGTATATTCACATGCATTCGCTTCATGCTGTAACCACTGTGCATAAAAATTTGGAAACATGGCATACAGTGTATCATTTGCTGTCTAAGTCATGTTTCCCATATTTTCCATTGCAAGATACAAGCCGGTTTGAGTGTTTGGGGCACATTTTAGCTAAAATCATCCTACGGGGCCTAACTGCTTATGCCAAAGCCTGCCTATTTTGAATGGCGTAGTGGTCACTGCAACCTCCAAAAAAATCAGGACTTACTACCCCAATAACCTGCTAACTCACCCCTGAAATACTTACTTATTCACACTATTTTGTTCATTTGACTTGTTTCTAATTTGAAATGCCCATTTTTGTGGGGCCAGAAAGGTGCGTCTTTAAAAGGCGATTTCTACGATACCCCACTTTTGCGCGTCGGACCGCGACTTTTTCCGGAAACGCCGAAAAACCGCAATTTTCAGGAGAAACGAGACGTACATCCTCCCCCTCTGCCGCCCACCCACCCAACTGACAGGCAGCCAGCAGACAAGCACAGAGAGTTCCGTGGGTCTGTCTGTGATGTCATAAAGGGCCTGCTGATCAATGGCCAGCTCTCTGATTGGCTGCTGTGTTTGATTGACAGATTGAATCTGGCAGCTGATTGGCTGTCTACCCTAAAGTGCATTACACACCCCTGATGGTACCACTGGCTAAGACTCCACCTCAGCTCATTGATTAATTATAAATTTAGAACAAATGATGGATGAAAACAGGCAGGCCGGCCATTTTTTTCACGCTCATTGGACTTGTTTAATGCAATGCACCTTTGTATATTCACATGCATTCGCTTCATGCTGTAACCACTGTGCATAAAAATTTGGAAACATGGCATACAGTGTATCATTTGCTGTCTAAGTCATGTTTCCCATATTTTCCATTGCAAGATACAAGCCGGTTTGAGTGTTTGGGGCACATTTTAGCTAAAATCATCCTACGGGGCCTAACTGCTTATGCTAAAGCCTGCCTATTTTGAATGGCGTAGTGGTCACTGCAACCTCCAAAAAAATCAGGACTTACTACCCCAATAACCTGCTAACTCACCCCTGAAATACTTACTTATTCACACTCTTTTGTTCATTTGACTTGTTTCTAATTTGAAATGCCCATTTTTGTGGGGCCAGAAAGGTGCGTCTTTAAAAGGCGATTTCTACGATACCCCACTTTTGCGCGTCGGACCGCGACTTTTTCCGGAAACGCCGAAAAACCGCAATTTTCAGGAGAAACGAGACGTACATCCTCCCCCTCTGCCGCCCACCCACCCAACTGACAGGCAGCCAGCAGACAAGCACAGAGAGTTCCGTGGGTCTGTCTGTGATGTCATAAAGGGCCTGCTGATCAATGGCCAGCTCTCTGATTGGCTGCTGTGTTTGATTGACAGATTGAATCTGGCAGCTGATTGGCTGTCTACCCTAAAGTGCATTACACACCCCTGATGGTACCACTGGCTAAGACTCCACCTCAGCTCATTGATTAATTATAAATTTAGAACAAATGATGGATGAAAGCAGGCAGGCCGGCCATTTTTTTCACGCTCATTGGACTTGTTTAATGCAATGCACCTTTGTATATTCACATGCATTCGCTTCATGCTGTAACCACTGTGCATAAAAATTTGGAAACATGGCATACAGTGTATCATTTGCTGTCTAAGTCATGTTTCCCATATTTTCCATTGCAAGATACAACCCGGTTTGAGTGTTTGGGGCACATTTTAGCTAAAATCATCCTACGGGGCCTAACTGCTTATGCCAAAGCCTGCCTATTTTGAATGGCGTAGTGGTCACTGCAACCTCCAAAAAAATCAGGACTTACTACCCCAATAACCTGCTAACTCACCCCTGAAATACTTACTTATTCACACTATTTTGTTCATTTGACTTGTTTCTAATTTGAAATGCCCATTTTTGTGGGGCCAGAAAGGTGCGTCTTTAAAAGGCGATTTCTACGATACCCCACTTTTGCGCGTCGGACCGCGACTTTTTCCGGAAACGCCGAAAAACCGCAATTTTCAGGAGAAACGAGACGTACATCCTCCCCCTCTGCCGCCCACCCACCCAACTGACAGCCAGCCAGCAGACAAGCACAGAGAGTTCCGTGGGTCTGTCTGTGATGTCATAAAGGGCCTGCTGATCAATGGCCAGCTCTCTGATTGGCTGCTGTGTTTGATTGACAGATTGAATCTGGCAGCTGATTGGCTGTCTACCCTAAAGTGCATTACACACCCCTGATGGTACCACTGGCTAAGACTCCACCTCAGCTCATTGATTAATTATAAATTTAGAACAAATGATGGATGAAAGCAGGCAGGCCGGCCATTTTTTTCACGCTCATTGGACTTGTTTAATGCAATGCACCTTTGTATATTCACATGCATTCGCTTCATGCTGTAACCACTGTGCATAAAAATTTGGAAACATGGCATACAGTGTATCATTTGCTGTCTAAGTCATGTTTCCCATATTTTCCATTGCAAGATACAACCCGGTTTGAGTGTTTGGGGCACATTTTAGCTAAAATCATCCTACGGGGCCTAACTGCTTATGCCAAAGCCTGCCTATTTTGAATGGCGTAGTGGTCACTGCAACCTCCAAAAAAATCAGGACTTACTACCCCAATAACCTGCTAACTCACCCCTGAAATACTTACTTATTCACACTATTTTGTTCATTTGACTTGTTTCTAATTTGAAATGCCCATTTTTGTGGGGCCAGAAAGGTGCGTCTTTAAAAGGCGATTTCTACGATACCCCACTTTTGCGCGTCGGACCGCGACTTTTTCCGGAAACGCCGAAAAACCGCAATTTTCAGGAGAAACGAGACGTACATCCTCCCCCTCTGCCGCCCACCCACCCAACTGACAGCCAGCCAGCAGACAAGCACAGAGAGTTCCGTGGGTCTGTCTGTGATGTCATAAAGGGCCTGCTGATCAATGGCCAGCTCTCTGATTGGCTGCTGTGTTTGATTGACAGATTGAATCTGGCAGCTGATTGGCTGTCTACCCTAAAGTGCATTACACACCCCTGATGGTACCACTGGCTAAGACTCCACCTCAGCTCATTGATTAATTATAAATTTAGAACAAATGATGGATGAAAGCAGGCAGGCCGGACATTTTTTTCACGCTCATTGGACTTGTTTAATGCAATGCACCTTTGTATATTCACATGCATTCGCTTCATGCTGTAACCACTGTGCATAAAAATTTGGAAACATGGCATACAGTGTATCATTTGCTGTCTAAGTCATGTTTCCCATATTTTCCATTGCAAGATACAAGCCGGTTTGAGTGTTTGGGGCACATTTTAGCTAAAATCATCCTACGGGCCCTAACTGCTTATGCTAAAGCCTGCCTATTTTGAATGGCGTAGTGGTCACTGCAACCTCCAAAAAAATCAGGACTTACTACCCCAATAACCTGCTAACTCACCCCTGAAATACTTACTTATTCACACTATTTTGTTCATTTGACTTGTTTCTAATTTGAAATGCCCATTTTTGTGGGGCCAGAAAGGTGCGTCTTTAAAAGGCGATTTCTACGATACCCCACTTTTGCGCGTCGGACCGCGACTTTTTCCGGAAACGCCGAAAAACCGCAATTTTCAGGAGAAACGAGACGTACATCCTCCCCCTCTGCCGCCCACCCACCCAACTGACAGCCAGCCAGCAGACAAGCACAGAGAGTTCCGTGGGTCTGTCTGTGATGTCATAAAGGGCCTGCTGATCAATGGCCAGCTCTCTGATTGGCTGCTGTGTTTGATTGACAGATTGAATCTGGCAGCTGATTGGCTGTCTACCCTAAAGTGCATTACACACCCCTGATGGTACCACTGGCTAAGACTCCACCTCAGCTCATTGATTAATTATAAATTTAGAACAAATGATGGATGAAAGCAGGCAGTCCGGACATTTTTTTCACGCTCATTGGACTTGTTTAATGCAATGCACCTTTGTATATTCACATGCATTCGCTTCATGCTGTAACCACTGTGCATAAAAATTTGGAAACATGGCATACAGTGTATCATTTGCTGTCTAAGTCATGTTTCCCATATTTTCCATTGCAAGATACAAGCCGGTTTGAGTGTTTGGGGCACATTTTAGCTAAAATCATCCTACGGGCCCTAACTGCTTATGCTAAAGCCTGCCTATTTTGAATGGCGTAGTGGTCACTGCAACCTCCAAAAAAATCAGGACTTACTACCCCAATAACCTGCTAACTCACCCCTGAAATACTTACTTATTCACACTATTTTGTTCATTTGACTTGTTTCTAATTTGAAATGCCCATTTTTGTGGGGCCAGAAAGGTGCGTCTTTAAAAGGCGATTTCTACGATACCCCACTTTTGCGCGTCGGACCGCGACTTTTTCCGGAAACGCCGAAAAACCGCAATTTTCAGGAGAAACGAGACGTACATCCTCCCCCTCTGCCGCCCACCCACCCAACTGACAGCCAGCCAGCAGACAAGCACAGAGAGTTCCGTGGGTCTGTCTGTGATGTCATAAAGGGCCTGATGATCAATGGCCAGCTCTCTGATTGGCTGCTGTGTTTGATTGACAGATTGAATCTGGCAGCTGATTGGCTGTCTACCCTAAAGTGCATTACACACCCCTGATGGTACCACTGGCTAAGACTCCACCTCAGCTCATTGATTAATTATAAATTTAGAACAAATGATGGATGAAAACAGGCAGGCCGGCCATTTTTTTCACGCTCATTGGACTTGTTTAATGCAATGCACCTTTGTATATTCACATGCATTCGCTTCATGCTGTAACCACTGTGCATAAAAATTTGGAAACATGGCATACAGTGTATCATTTGCTGTCTAAGTCATGTTTCCCATATTTTCCATTGCAAGATACAAGCCGGTTTGAGTGTTTGGGGCACATTTTAGCTAAAATCATCCTACGGGGCCTAACTGCTTATGCTAAAGCCTGCCTATTTTGAATGGCGTAGTGGTCACTGCAACCTCCAAAAAAATCAGGACTTACTACCCCAATAACCTGCTAACTCACCCCTGAAATACTTACTTATTCACACTCTTTTGTTCATTTGACTTGTTTCTAATTTGAAATGCCCATTTTTGTGGGGCCAGAAAGGTGCGTCTTTAAAAGGCGATTTCTACGATACCCCACTTTTGCGCGTCGGACCGCGACTTTTTCCGGAAACGCCGAAAAACCGCAATTTTCAGAAGAAACGAGACGTACATCCTCCCCCTCTGCCGCCCACCCACCCAACTGACAGCCAGCCAGCAGACAAGCACAGAGAGTTCCGTGGGTCTGTCTGTGATGTCATAAAGGGCCTGCTGATCAATGGCCAGCTCTCTGATTGGCTGCTGTGTTTGATTGACAGATTGAATCTGGCAGCTGATTGGCTGTCTACCCTAAAGTGCATTACACACCCCTGATGGTACCACTAGCTAAGACTCCACCTCAGCTCATTGATTAATTATAAATTTAGAACAAATGATGGATGAAAGCAGGCAGGCCGGCCATTTTTTCACGCTCATTGGACTTGTTTAATGCAATGCACCTTTGTATATTCACATGCATTCGCTTCATGCTGTAACCACTGTGCATACAAATTTGGAAACATGGCATACAGTGTATCATTTGCTGTCTAAGTCATGTTTCCCATATTTTCCATTGCAAGATACAAGCCGGTTTGAGTGTTTGGGGCACATTATAGCTAAAATCATCCTACGGGGCATAACTGCTTATGCTAAAGCCTGCCTATTTTGAATGGCGTAGTGGTAACTGCAACCTCCAAAAAAATCAGGACTTACTACCCCAATAACCTGCTAACTCACCCCTGAAATACTTACTTATTCACACTATTTTGTTCATTTGACTTGTTTCTAATTAGAAATGCCCATTTTTGTGGGGCCAGAAAGGTGCGTCTTTAAAAGGCGATTTCTACGATACCCCACTTTTGCGCGTCGGACCGCGACTTTTTCCGGAAACGCCGAAAAACCGCAATTTTCAGGAGAAACGAGACGTACATCCTCCCCCTCTGCCGCCCACCCACCCAACTGACAGCCAGCCAGCAGACAAGCACAGAGAGTTCCGTGGGTCTGTCTGTGATGTCATAAAGGGCCTGCTGATCAATGGCCAGCTCTCTGATTGGCTGCTGTGTTTGATTGACAGATTGAATCTGGCAGCTGATTGGCTGTCTACCCTAAAGTGCATTACACACCCCTGATGGTACCACTGGCTAAGACTCCACCTCAGCTCATTGATTAATTATAAATTTAGAACAAATGATGGATGAAAGCAGGCAGGCCGGACATTTTTTTCACGCTCATTGGACTTGTTTAATGCAATGCACCTTTGTATATTCACATGCATTCGCTTCATGCTGTAACCACTGTGCATAAAAATTTGGAAACATGGCATACAGTGTATCATTTGCTGTCTAAGTCATGTTTCCCATATTTTCCATTGCAAGATACAAGCCGGTTTGAGTGTTTGGGGCACATTTTAGCTAAAATCATCCTACGGGCCCTAACTGCTTATGCTAAAGCCTGCCTATTTTGAATGGCGTAGTGGTCACTGCAACCTCCAAAAAAATCAGGACTTACTACCCCAATAACCTGCTAACTCACCCCTGAAATACTTACTTATTCACACTATTTTGTTCATTTGACTTGTTTCTAATTTGAAATGCCCATTTTTGTGGGGCCAGAAAGGTGCGTCTTTAAAAGGCGATTTCTACGATACCCCACTTTTGCGCGTCGGACCGCGACTTTTTCCGGAAACGCCGAAAAACCGCAATTTTCAGGAGAAACGAGACGTACATCCTCCCCCTCTGCCGCCCACCCACCCAACTGACAGCCAGCCAGCAGACAAGCACAGAGAGTTCCGTGGGTCTGTCTGTGATGTCATAAAGGGCCTGATGATCAATGGCCAGCTCTCTGATTGGCTGCTGTGTTTGATTGACAGATTGAATCTGGCAGCTGATTGGCTGTCTACCCTAAAGTGCATTACACACCCCTGATGGTACCACTGGCTAAGACTCCACCTCAGCTCATTGATTAATTATAAATTTAGAACAAATGATGGATGAAAACAGGCAGGCCGGCCATTTTTTTCACGCTCATTGGACTTGTTTAATGCAATGCACCTTTGTATATTCACATGCATTCGCTTCATGCTGTAACCACTGTGCATAAAAATTTGGAAACATGGCATACAGTGTATCATTTGCTGTCTAAGTCATGTTTCCCATATTTTCCATTGCAAGATACAAGCCGGTTTGAGTGTTTGGGGCACATTTTAGCTAAAATCATCCTACGGGGCCTAACTGCTTATGCTAAAGCCTGCCTATTTTGAATGGCGTAGTGGTCACTGCAACCTCCAAAAAAATCAGGACTTACTACCCCAATAACCTGCTAACTCACCCCTGAAATACTTACTTATTCACACTCTTTTGTTCATTTGACTTGTTTCTAATTTGAAATGCCCATTTTTGTGGGGCCAGAAAGGTGCGTCTTTAAAAGGCGATTTCTACGATACCCCACTTTTGCGCGTCGGACCGCGACTTTTTCCGGAAACGCCGAAAAACCGCAATTTTCAGAAGAAACGAGACGTACATCCTCCCCCTCTGCCGCCCACCCACCCAACTGACAGCCAGCCAGCAGACAAGCACAGAGAGTTCCGTGGGTCTGTCTGTGATGTCATAAAGGGCCTGCTGATCAATGGCCAGCTCTCTGATTGGCTGCTGTGTTTGATTGACAGATTGAATCTGGCAGCTGATTGGCTGTCTACCCTAAAGTGCATTACACACCCCTGATGGTACCACTAGCTAAGACTCCACCTCAGCTCATTGATTAATTATAAATTTAGAACAAATGATGGATGAAAGCAGGCAGGCCGGCCATTTTTTCACGCTCATTGGACTTGTTTAATGCAATGCACCTTTGTATATTCACATGCATTCGCTTCATGCTGTAACCACTGTGCATAAAAATTTGGAAACATGGCATACAGTGTATCATTTGCTGTCTAAGTCATGTTTCCCATATTTTCCATTGCAAGATACAAGCCGGTTTGAGTGTTTGGGGCACATTTTAGCTAAAATCATCCTACGGGGCCTAACTGCTTATGCCAAAGCCTGCCTATTTTGAATGGCGTAGTGGTCACTGCAACCTCCAAAAAAATCAGGACTTACTACCCCAATAACCTGCTAACTCACCCCTGAAATACTTACTTATTCACACTATTTTGTTCATTTGACTTGTTTCTAATTTGAAATGCCCATTTTTGTGGGGCCAGAAAGGTGCGTCTTTAAAAGGCGATTTCTACGATACCCCACTTTTGCGCGTCGGACCGCGACTTTTTCCGGAAACGCCGAAAAACCGCAATTTTCAGGAGAAACGAGACGTACATCCTCCCCCTCTGCCGCCCACCCACCCAACTGACAGGCAGCCAGCAGACAAGCACAGAGAGTTCCGTGGGTCTGTCTGTGATGTCATAAAGGGCCTGCTGATCAATGGCCAGCTCTCTGATTGGCTGCTGTGTTTGATTGACAGATTGAATCTGGCAGCTGATTGGCTGTCTACCCTAAAGTGCATTACACACCCCTGATGGTACCACTGGCTAAGACTCCACCTCAGCTCATTGATTAATTATAAATTTAGAACAAATGATGGATGAAAACAGGCAGGCCGGCCATTTTTTTCACGCTCATTGGACTTGTTTAATGCAATGCACCTTTGTATATTCACATGCATTCGCTTCATGCTGTAACCACTGTGCATAAAAATTTGGAAACATGGCATACAGTGTATCATTTGCTGTCTAAGTCATGTTTCCCATATTTTCCATTGCAAGATACAAGCCGGTTTGAGTGTTTGGGGCACATTTTAGCTAAAATCATCCTACGGGGCCTAACTGCTTATGCTAAAGCCTGCCTATTTTGAATGGCGTAGTGGTCACTGCAACCTCCAAAAAAATCAGGACTTACTACCCCAATAACCTGCTAACTCACCCCTGAAATACTTACTTATTCACACTCTTTTGTTCATTTGACTTGTTTCTAATTTGAAATGCCCATTTTTGTGGGGCCAGAAAGGTGCGTCTTTAAAAGGCGATTTCTACGATACCCCACTTTTGCGCGTCGGACCGCGACTTTTTCCGGAAACGCCGAAAAACCGCAATTTTCAGGAGAAACGAGACGTACATCCTCCCCCTCTGCCGCCCACCCACCCAACTGACAGGCAGCCAGCAGACAAGCACAGAGAGTTCCGTGGGTCTGTCTGTGATGTCATAAAGGGCCTGCTGATCAATGGCCAGCTCTCTGATTGGCTGCTGTGTTTGATTGACAGATTGAATCTGGCAGCTGATTGGCTGTCTACCCTAAAGTGCATTACACACCCCTGATGGTACCACTGGCTAAGACTCCACCTCAGCTCATTGATTAATTATAAATTTAGAACAAATGATGGATGAAAGCAGGCAGGCCGGCCATTTTTTTCACGCTCATTGGACTTGTTTAATGCAATGCACCTTTGTATATTCACATGCATTCGCTTCATGCTGTAACCACTGTGCATAAAAATTTGGAAACATGGCATACAGTGTATCATTTGCTGTCTAAGTCATGTTTCCCATATTTTCCATTGCAAGATACAACCCGGTTTGAGTGTTTGGGGCACATTTTAGCTAAAATCATCCTACGGGGCCTAACTGCTTATGCCAAAGCCTGCCTATTTTGAATGGCGTAGTGGTCACTGCAACCTCCAAAAAAATCAGGACTTACTACCCCAATAACCTGCTAACTCACCCCTGAAATACTTACTTATTCACACTATTTTGTTCATTTGACTTGTTTCTAATTTGAAATGCCCATTTTTGTGGGGCCAGAAAGGTGCGTCTTTAAAAGGCGATTTCTACGATACCCCACTTTTGCGCGTCGGACCGCGACTTTTTCCGGAAACGCCGAAAAACCGCAATTTTCAGGAGAAACGAGACGTACATCCTCCCCCTCTGCCGCCCACCCACCCAACTGACAGCCAGCCAGCAGACAAGCACAGAGAGTTCCGTGGGTCTGTCTGTGATGTCATAAAGGGCCTGCTGATCAATGGCCAGCTCTCTGATTGGCTGCTGTGTTTGATTGACAGATTGAATCTGGCAGCTGATTGGCTGTCTACCCTAAAGTGCATTACACACCCCTGATGGTACCACTGGCTAAGACTCCACCTCAGCTCATTGATTAATTATAAATTTAGAACAAATGATGGATGAAAGCAGGCAGGCCGGCCATTTTTTTCACGCTCATTGGACTTGTTTAATACAATGCACCTTTGTATATTCACATGCATTCGCTTCATGCTGTAACCACTGTGCATAAAAATTTGGAAACATGGCATACAGTGTATCATTTGCTGTCTAAGTCATGTTTCCCATATTTTCCATTGCAAGATACAACCCGGTTTGAGTGTTTGGGGCACATTTTAGCTAAAATCATCCTACGGGGCCTAACTGCTTATGCCAAAGCCTGCCTATTTTGAATGGCGTAGTGGTCACTGCAACCTCCAAAAAAATCAGGACTTACTACCCCAATAACCTGCTAACTCACCCCTGAAATACTTACTTATTCACACTATTTTGTTCATTTGACTTGTTTCTAATTTGAAATGCCCATTTTTGTGGGGCCAGAAAGGTGCGTCTTTAAAAGGCGATTTCTACGATACCCCACTTTTGCGCGTCGGACCGCGACTTTTTCCGGAAACGCCGAAAAACCGCAATTTTCAGGAGAAACGAGACGTACATCCTCCCCCTCTGCCGCCCACCCACCCAACTGACAGCCAGCCAGCAGACAAGCACAGAGAGTTCCGTGGGTCTGTCTGTGATGTCATAAAGGGCCTGCTGATCAATGGCCAGCTCTCTGATTGGCTGCTGTGTTTGATTGACAGATTGAATCTGGCAGCTGATTGGCTGTCTACCCTAAAGTGCATTACACACCCCTGATGGTACCACTGGCTAAGACTCCACCTCAGCTCATTGATTAATTATAAATTTAGAACAAATGATGGATGAAAGCAGGCAGGCCGGACATTTTTTTCACGCTCATTGGACTTGTTTAATGCAATGCACCTTTGTATATTCACATGCATTCGCTTCATGCTGTAACCACTGTGCATAAAAATTTGGAAACATGGCATACAGTGTATCATTTGCTGTCTAAGTCATGTTTCCCATATTTTCCATTGCAAGATACAAGCCGGTTTGAGTGTTTGGGGCACATTTTAGCTAAAATCATCCTACGGGCCCTAACTGCTTATGCTAAAGCCTGCCTATTTTGAATGGCGTAGTGGTCACTGCAACCTCCAAAAAAATCAGGACTTACTACCCCAATAACCTGCTAACTCACCCCTGAAATACTTACTTATTCACACTATTTTGTTCATTTGACTTGTTTCTAATTTGAAATGCCCATTTTTGTGGGGCCAGAAAGGTGCGTCTTTAAAAGGCGATTTCTACGATACCCCACTTTTGCGCGTCGGACCGCGACTTTTTCCGGAAACGCCGAAAAACCGCAATTTTCAGGAGAAACGAGACGTACATCCTCCCCCTCTGCCGCCCACCCACCCAACTGACAGCCAGCCAGCAGACAAGCACAGAGAGTTCCGTGGGTCTGTCTGTGATGTCATAAAGGGCCTGCTGATCAATGGCCAGCTCTCTGATTGGCTGCTGTGTTTGATTGACAGATTGAATCTGGCAGCTGATTGGCTGTCTACCCTAAAGTGCATTACACACCCCTGATGGTACCACTGGCTAAGACTCCACCTCAGCTCATTGATTAATTATAAATTTAGAACAAATGATGGATGAAAGCAGGCAGTCCGGACATTTTTTTCACGCTCATTGGACTTGTTTAATGCAATGCACCTTTGTATATTCACATGCATTCGCTTCATGCTGTAACCACTGTGCATAAAAATTTGGAAACATGGCATACAGTGTATCATTTGCTGTCTAAGTCATGTTTCCCATATTTTCCATTGCAAGATACAAGCCGGTTTGAGTGTTTGGGGCACATTTTAGCTAAAATCATCCTACGGGCCCTAACTGCTTATGCTAAAGCCTGCCTATTTTGAATGGCGTAGTGGTCACTGCAACCTCCAAAAAAATCAGGACTTACTACCCCAATAACCTGCTAACTCACCCCTGAAATACTTACTTATTCACACTATTTTGTTCATTTGACTTGTTTCTAATTTGAAATGCCCATTTTTGTGGGGCCAGAAAGGTGCGTCTTTAAAAGGCGATTTCTACGATACCCCACTTTTGCGCGTCGGACCGCGACTTTTTCCGGAAACGCCGAAAAACCGCAATTTTCAGGAGAAACGAGACGTACATCCTCCCCCTCTGCCGCCCACCCACCCAACTGACAGCCAGCCAGCAGACAAGCACAGAGAGTTCCGTGGGTCTGTCTGTGATGTCATAAAGGGCCTGATGATCAATGGCCAGCTCTCTGATTGGCTGCTGTGTTTGATTGACAGATTGAATCTGGCAGCTGATTGGCTGTCTACCCTAAAGTGCATTACACACCCCTGATGGTACCACTGGCTAAGACTCCACCTCAGCTCATTGATTAATTATAAATTTAGAACAAATGATGGATGAAAACAGGCAGGCCGGCCATTTTTTTCACGCTCATTGGACTTGTTTAATGCAATGCACCTTTGTATATTCACATGCATTCGCTTCATGCTGTAACCACTGTGCATAAAAATTTGGAAACATGGCATACAGTGTATCATTTGCTGTCTAAGTCATGTTTCCCATATTTTCCATTGCAAGATACAAGCCGGTTTGAGTGTTTGGGGCACATTTTAGCTAAAATCATCCTACGGGGCCTAACTGCTTATGCTAAAGCCTGCCTATTTTGAATGGCGTAGTGGTCACTGCAACCTCCAAAAAAATCAGGACTTACTACCCCAATAACCTGCTAACTCACCCCTGAAATACTTACTTATTCACACTCTTTTGTTCATTTGACTTGTTTCTAATTTGAAATGCCCATTTTTGTGGGGCCAGAAAGGTGCGTCTTTAAAAGGCGATTTCTACGATACCCCACTTTTGCGCGTCGGACCGCGACTTTTTCCGGAAACGCCGAAAAACCGCAATTTTCAGAAGAAACGAGACGTACATCCTCCCCCTCTGCCGCCCACCCACCCAACTGACAGCCAGCCAGCAGACAAGCACAGAGAGTTCCGTGGGTCTGTCTGTGATGTCATAAAGGGCCTGCTGATCAATGGCCAGCTCTCTGATTGGCTGCTGTGTTTGATTGACAGATTGAATCTGGCAGCTGATTGGCTGTCTACCCTAAAGTGCATTACACACCCCTGATGGTACCACTGGCTAAGACTCCACCTCAGCTCATTGATTAATTATAAATTTAGAACAAATGATGGATGAAAGCAGGCAGGCCGGCCATTTTTTTCACGCTCATTGGACTTGTTTAATGCAATGCACCTTTGTATATTCACATGCATTCGCTTCATGCTGTAACCACTGTGCATAAAAATTTGGAAACATGGCATACAGTGTATCATTTGCTGTCTAAGTCATGTTTCCCATATTTTCCATTGCAAGATACAAGCCGGTTTGAGTGTTTGGGGCACATTTTAGCTAAAATCATCCTACGGGGCCTAACTGCTTATGCTAAAGCCTGCCTATTTTGAATGGCGTAGTGGTCACTGCAACCTCCAAAAAAATCAGGACTTACTACCCCAATAACCTGCTAACTCACCCCTGAAATACTTACTTATTCACACTATTTTGTTCATTTGACTTGTTTCTAATTTGAAATTATCATTTTTGTGGGGCCAGAAAGGTGCGTCTTTAAAAGGCGATTTCTACGATACCCCACTTTTGCGCGTCGGACCGCGACTTTTTCCGGAAACGCCGAAAAACCGCAATTTTCAGGAGAAACGAGACGTACATCCTCCCCCTCTGCCGCCCACCCACCCAACTGACAGCCAGCCAGCAGACAAGCACAGAGAGTTCCGTGGGTCTGTCTGTGATGTCATAAAGGGCCTGCTGATCAATGGCCAGCTCTCTGATTGGCTGCTGTGTTTGATTGACAGATTGAATCTGGCAGCGGATTGGCTGTCTACCCTAAAGTGCATTACACACCCCTGATGGTACCACTGGCTAAGACTCCACCTCAGCTCATTGATTAATTATAAATTTAGAACAAATGATGGATGAAAGCAGGCAGGCCGGCCATTTTTTTCACGCTCATTGGACTTGTTTAATGGAATGCACCTTTGTATATTCACATGCATTCGCTTCATGCTGTAACCACTGTGCATACAAATTTGGAAACATGGCATACAGTGTATCATTTGCTGTCTAAGTCATGTTTCCCATATTTTCCATTGCAAGATACAAGCCGGTTTGAGTGTTTGGGGCACATTTTAGCTAAAATCATCCAACGGGGCCTAACTGCTTATGCTAAAGCCTGCCTATTTTGAATGGCGTAGTGGTCACTGCAACCTCCAAAAAAATCAGGACTTACTACCCCAATAACCTGCTAACTCACCCCTGAAATACTTACTTATTCACACTATTTTGTTCATTTGACTTGTTTCTAATTTGAAATGCCCATTTTTGTGGGGCCAGAAAGGTGCGTCTTTAAAAGGCGATTTCTACGATACCCCACTTTTGCGCGTCGGACCGCGACTTTTTCCGGAAACGCCAAAAAACCGCAATTTTCAGGAGAAACGAGACGTACATCCTCCCCCTCTGCCGCCCACCCACCCAACTGACAGCCAGCCAGCAGACAAGCACAGAGAGTTCCGTGGGTCTGTCTGTGATGTCATAAAGGGCCTGCTGATCAATGGCCAGCTCTCTGATTGGCTGCTGTGTTTGATTGACAGATTGAATCTGGCAGCTGATTGGCTGTCTACCCTAAAGTGCATTACACACCCCTGATGGTACCACTGGCTAAGACTCCACCTCAGCTCATTGATTAATTATAAATTTAGAACAAATGATGGATGAAAGCAGGCAGGCCGGCCATTTTTTTCACGCTCATTGGACTTGTTTAATGCAATGCACCTTTGTATATTCACATGCATTCGCTTCATGCTGTAACCACTGTGCATAAAAATTTGGAAACACGGCATACAGTGTATCATTTGCTGTCTAAGTCATGTTTCCCATATTTTCCATTGCAAGATACAAGCCGGTTTGAGTGTTTGGGGCACATTTTAGCTAAAATCATCCTACGGGCCCTAACTGCTTATGCTAAAGCCTGCCTATTTTGAATGGCGTAGTGGTCACTGCAACCTCCAAAAAAATCAGGACTTACTACCCCAATAACCTGCTAACTCACCCCTGAAATACTTACTTATTCACACTATTTTGTTCATTTGACTTGTTTCTAATTTGAAATGCCCATTTTTGTGGGGCCAGAAAGGTGCGTCTTTAAAAGGCGATTTCTACGATACCATACTTTTGCGCGTCGGACCGCGACTTTTTCCGGAAACGCAGAAAAACCGCAATTTTCAGGAGAAACGAGACGTACATCCTCCCCCTCTGCCGCCCACCCACCCAACTGACAGCCACCCAGCAGACAAGCACAGAGAGTTCCGTGGGTCTGTCTGTGATGTCATAAAGGGCCTGCTGATCAATGGCCAGCTCTCTGATTGGCTGCTGTGTTTGATTGACAGATTGAATCTGGCAGCTGATTGGCTGTCTACCCTAAAGTTCATTACACACCCCTGATGGTACCACTGGCTAAGACTCCACCTCAGCTCATTGATTAATTATAAATTTAGAACAAATGATGGATGAAAGCAGGCAGGCCGGCCATTTTTTTCACGCTCATTGGACTTGTTTAATGCAATGCACCTTTGTATATTCACATGCATTCGCTTCATGCTGTAACCACTGTGCATAAAAATTTGGAAACATGGCATACAGTGTATCATTTGCTGTCTAAGTCATGTTTCCCATATTTTCCATTGCAAGATACAAGCCGGTTTGAGTGTTTGGGGCACATTTTAGCTAAAATCATCCTACGGGGCCTAACTGCTTATGCTAAAGCCTGCCTATTTTGAATGGCGTAGTGGTCACTGCAACCTCCAAAAAAATCAGCACTTACTACCCCAATAACCTGCTAACTCACCCCTGAAATACTTACTTATTCACACTATTTTGTTCATTTGACTTGTTTCTAATTTGAAATGCCCATTTTTGTGGGGCCAGAAAGGTGCGTCTTTAAAAGGCGATTTCTACGATACCCCACTTTTGCGCGTCGGACCGCGACTTTTTCCGGAAACGCCGAAAAACCGCAATTTTCAGGAGAAACGAGACGTACATCCTCCCCCTCTGCCGCCCACCCACCCAACTGACAGCCAGCCAGCAGACAAGCACAGAGAGTTCCGTGGGTCTGTCTGTGATGTCATAAAGGGCCTGCTGATCAATGGCCAGCTCTCTGATTGGCTGCTGTGTTTGATTGACAGATTGAATCTGGCAGCTGATTGGCTGTCTACCCTAAAGTGCATTACACACCCCTGATGGTACCACTGGCTAAGACTCCACCTCAGCTCATTGATTAATTATAAATTTAGAACAAATGATGGATGAAAGCAGGCAGGCCGGACATTTTTTTCACGCTCATTGGACTTGTTTAATGCAATGCACCTTTGTATATTCACATGCATTCGCTTCATGCTGTAACCACTGTGCATAACAATTTGGAAACATGGCATACAGTGTATCATTTGCTGGCTAAGTCATGTTTCCCATATTTTCCATTGCAAGATACAAGCCGGTTTGAGTGTTTGGGGCACATTTTAGCTAAAATCATCCTACGGGGCCTAACTGCTTATGCTAAAGCCTGCCTATTTTGAATGGCGTAGTGGTCACTGCAACCTCCAAAAAAATCAGGACTTACTACCCCAATAACCTGCTAACTCACCCCTGAAATACTTACTTATTCACACTATTTTGTTCATTTGACTTGTTTCTAATTTGAAATGCCCATTTTTGTGGGGCCAGAAAGGTGCGTCTTTAAAAGGCGATTTCTACGATACCCCACTTTTGCGCGTCGGACCGCGACTTTTTCCGGAAACGCCGAAAAACCGCAATTTTCAGGAGAAACGAGACGTACATCCTCCCCCTCTGCCGCCCACCCACCCAACTGACAGCCAGCCAGCAGACAAGCACAGAGAGTTCCGTGGGTCTGTCTGTGATGTCATAAAGGGCCTGCTGATCAATGGCCAGCTCTCTGATTGGCTGCTGTGTTTGATTGACAGATTGAATCTGGCAGCTGATTGGCTGTCTACCCTAAAGTGCATTACACACCCCTGATGGTACCACTGGCTAAGACTCCACCTCAGCTCATTGATTAATTATAAATTTAGAACAAATGATGGATGAAAGCAGGCAGGCCGGCCATTTTTTTCACGCTCATTGGACTTGTTTAATGCAATGCACCTTTGTATATTCACATGCATTCGCTTCATGCTGTAACCACTGTGCATAAAAATTTGGAAACATGGCATACAGTGTATCATTTGCTGTCTAAGTCATGTTTCCCATATTTTCCATTGCAAGATACAAGCCGGTTTGAGTGTTTGGGGCACATTTTAGCTAAAATCATCCTACGGGCCCTAACTGCTTATGCTAAAGCCTGCCTATTTTGAATGGCGTAGTGGTCACTGCAACCTCCAAAAAAATCAGGACTTACTACCCCAATAACCTGCTAACTCACCCCTGAAATACTTACTTATTCACACTATTTTGTTCATTTGACTTGTTTCTAATTTGAAATGCCCATTTTTGTGGGGCCAGAAAGGTGCGTCTTTAAAAGGCGATTTCTACGATACCCCACTTTTGCGCGTCGGACCGCGACTTTTTCCGGAAACGCCGAAAAACCGCAATTTTCAGGAGAAACGAGACGTACATCCTCCCCCTCTGCCGCCCACCCACCCAACTGACAGGCAGCCAGCAGACAAGCACAGAGAGTTCCGTGGGTCTGTCTGTGATGTCATAAAGGGCCTGCTGATCAATGGCCAGCTCTCTGATTGGCTGCTGTGTTTGATTGACAGATTGAATCTGGCAGCTGATTGGCTGTCTACCCTAAAGTGCATTACACACCCCTGATGGTACCACTGGCTAAGACTCCACCTCAGCTCATTGATTAATTATAAATTTAGAACAAATGATGGATGAAAGCAGGCAGGCCGGCCATTTTTTTCACGCTCATTGGACTTGTTTAATGCAATGCACCTTTGTATATTCACATGCATTCGCTTCATGCTGTAACCACTGTGCATAAAAATTTGGAAACATGGCATACAGTGTATCATTTGCTGTCTAAGTCATGTTTCCCATATTTTCCATTGCAAGATACAACCCGGTTTGAGTGTTTGGGGCACATTTTAGCTAAAATCATCCTACGGGGCCTAACTGCTTATGCCAAAGCCTGCCTATTTTGAATGGCGTAGTGGTCACTGCAACCTCCAAAAAAATCAGGACTTACTACCCCAATAACCTGCTAACTCACCCCTGAAATACTTACTTATTCACACTATTTTGTTCATTTGACTTGTTTCTAATTTGAAATGCCCATTTTTGTGGGGCCAGAAAGGTGCGTCTTTAAAAGGCGATTTCTACGATACCCCACTTTTGCGCGTCGGACCGCGACTTTTTCCGGAAACGCCGAAAAACCGCAATTTTCAGGAGAAACGAGACGTACATCCTCCCCCTCTGCCGCCCACCCACCCAACTGACAGCCAGCCAGCAGACAAGCACAGAGAGTTCCGTGGGTCTGTCTGTGATGTCATAAAGGGCCTGCTGATCAATGGCCAGCTCTCTGATTGGCTGCTGTGTTTGATTGACAGATTGAATCTGGCAGCTGATTGGCTGTCTACCCTAAAGTGCATTACACACCCCTGATGGTACCACTGGCTAAGACTCCACCTCAGCTCATTGATTAATTATAAATTTAGAACAAATGATGGATGAAAGCAGGCAGGCCGGCCATTTTTTTCACGCTCATTGGACTTGTTTAATGCAATGCACCTTTGTATATTCACATGCATTCGCTTCATGCTGTAACCACTGTGCATAAAAATTTGGAAACATGGCATACAGTGTATCATTTGCTGTCTAAGTCATGTTTCCCATATTTTCCATTGCAAGATACAAGCCGGTTTGAGTGTTTGGGGCACATTTTAGCTAAAATCATCCTACGGGGCCTAACTGCTTATGCTAAAGCCTGCCTATTTTGAATGGCGTAGTGGTCACTGCAACCTCCAAAAAAATCAGGACTTACTACCCCAATAACCTGCTAACTCACCCCTGAAATACTTACTTATTCACACTATTTTGTTCATTTGACTTGTTTCTAATTTGAAATGCCCATTTTTGTGGGGCCAGAAAGGTGCGTCTTTAAAAGGCGATTTCTACGATACCCCACTTTTGCGCGTCGGACCGCGACTTTTTCCGGAAACGCCGAAAAACCGCAATTTTCAGGAGAAACTAGACGTACATCCTCCCCCTCTGCCGCCCACCCACCCAACTGACAGCCAGCCAGCAGACAAGCACTGAGAGTTCCGTGGGTCTGTCTGTGATGTCATAAAGGGCCTGCTGATCAATGGCCAGCTCTCTGATTGGCTGCTGTGTTTGATTGACAGATTGAATCTGGCAGCTGATTGGCTGTCTACCCTAAAGTGCATTACACACCCCTGATGGTACCACTGGCTAAGACTCCACCTCAGCTCATTGATTAATTATAAATTTAGAACAAATGATGGATGAAAGCAGGCAGGCCGGCCATTTTTTTCACACTCATTGGACTTGTTTAATGCAATGCACCTGTGTTTATTCACATGCATTCGCTTCATGCTGTAACCACTGTGCATAAAAATTTGGAAACATGGCATACAGTGTATCATTTGCTGTCTAAGTCATGTTTCCCATATTTTCCATTGCAAGATACAAGCCGGTTTGAGTGTTTGGGGCACATTTTAGCTAAAATCATCCTACGGGGCCTAACTGCTTATGCTAAAGCCTGCCTATTTTGAATGGCGTAGTGGTCACTGCAACCTCCAAAAAAATCAGGACTTACTACCCCAATAACCTGCTAACTCACCCCTGAAATACTTACTTATTCACACTATTTTGTTCATTTGACTTGTTTCTAATTTGAAATGCCCATTTTTGTGGGGCCAGAAAGGTGCGTCTTTAAATGACGATTTCTACGATACCCCACTTTTGCGCGTCGGACCGCGACTTTTTCCGGAAACGCCGAAAAACCGCAATTTTCAGGAGAAACGAGACGTACATCCTCCCCCTCTGCCGCCCACCCACCCAACTGACAGCCAGCCAGCAGACAAGCACAGAGAGTTCCGTGGGTCTGTCTGTGATGTCATAAAGGGCCTGCTGATCAATGGCCAGCTCTCTGATTGGCTGCTGTGTTTGATTGACAGATTGAATCTGGCAGCTGATTGGCTGTCTACCCTAAAGTGCATTACACACCCCTGATGGTACCACTGGCTAAGACTCCACCTCAGCTCATTGATTAATTATAAATTTAGAACAAATGATGGATGAAAGCAGGCAGGCCGGCCATTTTTTTCACACTCATTGGACTTGTTTAATGCAATGCACCTGTGTATATTCACATGCATTCGCTTCATGCTGTAACCACTGTGCATAAAAATTTGGAAACATGGCATACAGTGTATCATTTGCTGTCTAAGTCATGTTTCCCATATTTTCCATTGCAAGATACAAGCCGGTTTGAGTGTTTGGGGCACATTTTAGCTAAAATCATCCTACGGGGCCTAACTGCTTATGCTAAAGCCTGCCTATTTTGAATGGCGTAGTGGTCACTGCAACCTCCAAAAAAATCAGGACTTACTACCCCAATAACCTGCTAACTCACCCCTGAAATACTTACTTATTCACACTATTTTGTTCATTTGACTTGTTTCTAATTTGAAATGCCCATTTTTGTGGGGCCAGAAAGGTGCGTCTTTAAAAGGCGATTTCTACGATACCCCACTTTTGCGCGTCGGACCGCGACTTTTTCCGGAAACGCCGAAAAACCGCAATTTTCAGGAGAAACGAGACGTACATCCTCCCCCTCTGCCGCCCACCCACCCAACTGACAGCCAGCCAGCAGACAAGCACTGAGAGTTCCGTGGGTCTGTCTGTGATGTCATAAAGGGCCTGCTGATCAATGGCCAGCTCTCTGATTGGCTGCTGTGTTTGATTGACAGATTGAATCTGGCAGCTGATTGGCTGTCTACCCTAAAGTGCATTACACACCCCTGATGGTACCACTGGCTAAGACTCCACCTCAGCTCATTGATTAATTATAAATTTAGAACAAATGATGGATGAAAGCAGGCAGGCCGGCCATTTTTTTCACGCTCATTGGACTTGTTTAATGCAATGCACCTTTGTATATTCACATGCATTCGCTTCATGCTGTAACCACTGTGCATAAAAATTTGGAAACATGGCATACAGTGTATCATTTGCTGTCTAAGTCATGTTTCCCATATTTTCCATTGCAAGATACAAGCCGGTTTGAGTGTTTGGGGCACATTTTAGCTAAAATCATCCTACGGGGCCTAACTGCTTATGCTAAAGCCTGCCTATTTTGAATGGCGTAGTGGTCACTGCAACCTCCAAAAAAATCAGGACTTACTACCCCAATAACCTGCTAACTCACCCCTGAAATACTTACTTATTCACACTATTTTGTTCATTTGACTTGTTTCTAATTTGAAATGCCCATTTTTGTGGGGCCAGGAAGGTGCGTCTTTAAAAGGCGATTTCTACGATACCCCACTTTTGCGCGTCGGACGGCGACTTTTTCCGGAAACGCCGAAAAACCGCAATTTTCAGGAGAAACGAGACGTACATCCTCCCCCTCTGCCGCCCACCCACCCAACTGACAGCCAGCCAGCAGACAAGCACAGAGAGTTCCGTGGGTCTGTCTGTGATGTCATAAAGGGCCTGCTGATCAATGGCCAGCTCTCTGATTGGCTGCTGTGTTTGATTGACAGATTGAATCTGGCAGCTGATTGGCTGTCTACCCTAAAGTGCATTACACACCCCTGATGGTACCACTGGCTAAGACTCCACCTCAGCTCATTGATTAATTATAAATTTAGAACAAATGATGGATAAAAGCAGGCAGGCCGGCCATTTTTTTCACGCTCATTGGACTTGTTTAATGCAATGCACCTTTGTATATTCACATGCATTCGCTTCATGCTGTAACCACTGTGCATAAAAATTTGGAAACATGGCATACAGTGTATCATTTGCTGTCTAAGTCATGTTTCCCATATTTTCCATTGCAAGATACAAGCCGGTTTGAGTGTTTGGGGCACATTTTAGCTAAAATCATCCTACGGGGCCTAACTGCTTATGCTAAAGCCTGCCTATTTTGAATGGCGTAGTGGTCACTGCAACCTCCAAAAAAATCAGGACTTACTACCCCAATAACCTGCTAACTCACCCCTGAAATACTTACTTATTCACACTATTTTGTTCATTTGACTTGTTTCTAATTTGAAATGCCGATTTTTGTGGGGCCAGAAAGGTGCGTCTTTAAAAGGTGATTTCTACGATATCCCACTTTTGCGCGTCGGACCGCGACTTTTTCCGGAAACGCCGAAAAACCGCAATTTTCAGGAGAAACGAGACGTACATCCTCCCCCTCTGCCGCCCACCCACCCAACTGACAGCCAGCCAGCAGACAAGCACAGAGAGTTCCGTGGGTCTGTCTGTGATGTCATAAAGGGCCTGCTGATCAATGGCCAGCTCTCTGATTGGCTGCTGTGTTTGATTGACAGATTGAATCTGGCAGCTGATTGGCTGTCTACCCTAAAGTGCATGACACACCCCTGATGGTACCACTGGCTAAGACTCCACCTCAGCTCATTGATTAATTATAAATTTAGAACAAATGATGGATGAAAGCAGGCAAGCCGGCCATTTTTTTCACGCTCATTGGACTTGTTTAATGCAATGCACCTGTGTATATTCACATGCATTCACTTCATGCTGTAACCACTGTGCATAAAAATTTGGAAACATGGCATACAGTGTATCATTTGCTGTCTAAGTCATGTTTCCCATATTTTCCATTGCAAGATACAAGCCGGTTTGAGTGTTTGGGGCACATTTTAGCTAAAATCATCCTACGGGGCCTAAATGCTTATGCTAAAGCCTGCCTATTTTGAATGGCGTAGTGGTCACTGCAACCTCCAAAAAAATCAGGACTTACTACCCCAATAACCTGCTAACTCACCCCTGAAATACTTACTTATTCACACTATTTTGTTCATTTGACTTGTTTCTAATTTGAAATGCCCATTTTTGTGGGGCCAGAAAGGTGCGTCTTTAAAAGGCGATTTCTACGATACCCCACTTTTGCGCGTCGGACCGCGACTTTTTCCGGAAACGCTGAAAAACCGCAATTTTCAGGAGAAACGAGACGTACATCCTCCCCCTCTGCCGCCCACCCACCCAACTGACAGCCAGCCAGCAGACAAGCACAGAGAGTTCCGTGGGTCTGTCTGTGATGTCATAAAGGGCCTGCTGATCAATGGCCAGCTCTCTGATTGGCTGCTGTGTTTGATTGACAGATTGAATCTGGCAGCTGATTGGCTGTCTACCCTAAAGTGCATTACACACCCCTGATGGTACCACTGGCTAAGACTCCACCTCAGCTCATTGATTAATTATAAATTTAGAACAAATGATGGATGAAAGCAGGCAGGCCGGCCATTTTTTTCACGCTCATTGGACTTGTTTAATGCAATGCACCTTTGTATATTCACATGCATTCGCTTCATGCTGTAACCACTGTGCATAAAAATTTGGAAACATGGCATACAGTGTATCATTTGCTGTCTAAGTCATGTTTCCCATATTTTCCATTGCAAGATACAAGCCGGTTTGAGTGTTTGGGGCACATTTTAGCTAAAATCATCCTACGGGGCCTAACTGCTTATGCTAAAGCCTGCCTATTTTGAATGGCGTAGTGGTCACTGCAACCTCCAAAAAAATCAGGACTTACTACCCCAATAACCTGCTAACTCACCCCTGAAATACTTACTTATTCACACTATTTTGTTCATTTGACTTGTTTCTAATTTGAAATGCCCATTTTTGTGGGGCCAGAAAGGTGCGTCTTTAAAAGGCGATTTCTACGATACCCCACTTTTGCGCGTCGGACCGCGACTTTTTCCGGAAACGCCGAAAAACCGCAATTTTCAGGAGAAACGAGACGTACATCCTCCCCCTCTGCCGCCCACCCACCCAACTGACAGCCAGCCAGCAGACAAGCACTGAGAGTTCCGTGGGTCTGTCTGTGATGTCATAAAGGGCCTGCTGATCAATGGCCAGCTCTCTGATTGGCTGCTGTGTTTGATTGACAGATTGAATCTGGCAGCTGATTGGCTGTCTACCCTAAAGTGCATTACACACCCCTGATGGTACCACTGGCTAAGACTCCACCTCAGCTCATTGATTAATTATAAATTTAGAACAAATGATGGATGAAAGCAGGCAGGCCGGCCATTTTTTTCACGCTCATTGGACTTGTTTAATGCAATGCACCTTTGTATATTCACATGCATTCGCTTCATGCTGTAACCACTGTGCATAAAAATTTGGAAACATGGCATACAGTGTATCATTTGCTGTCTAAGTCATGTTTCCCATATTTTCCATTGCAAGATACAAGCCGGTTTGAGTGTTTGGGGCACATTTTAGCTAAAATCATCCTACGGGGCCTAACTGCTTATGCTAAAGCCTGCCTATTTTGAATGGCGTAGTGGTCACTGCAACCTCCAAAAAGATCAGGACTTACTACCCCAATAACCTGATAACTCACCCCTGAAATACTTACTTATTCACACTATTTTGTTCATTTGACTTGTTTCTAATTTGAAATGCCCATTTTTGTGGGGCCAGAAAGGTGCGTCTTTAAATGACGATTTCTACGATACCCCACTTTTGCGCGTCGGACCGCGACTTTTTCCGGAAACGCCGAAAAACCGCAATTTTCAGGAGAAACGAGACGTACATCCTCCCCCTCTGCCGCCCACCCACCCAACTGACAGCCAGCCAGCAGACAAGCACAGAGAGTTCCGTGGGTCTGTCTGTGATGTCATAAAGGGCCTGCTGATCAATGGCCAGCTCTCTGATTGGCTGCTGTGTTTGATTGACAGATTGAATCTGGCAGCTGATTGGCTGTCTACCCTAAAGTGCATTACACACCCCTGATGGTACCACTGGCTAAGACTCCACCTCAGCTCATTGATTAATTATAAATTTAGAACAAATGATGGATGAAAGCAGGCAGGCCGGCCATTTTTTTCACACTCATTGGACTTGTTTAATGCAATGCACCTGTGTATATTCACATGCATTCGCTTCATGCTGTAACCACTGTGCATAAAAATTTGGAAACATGGCATACAGTGTATCATTTGCTGTCTAAGTCATGTTTCCCATATTTTCCATTGCAAGATACAAGCCGGTTTGAGTGTTTGGGGCACATTTTAGCTAAAATCATCCTACGGGGCCTAACTGCTTATGCTAAAGCCTGCCTATTTTGAATGGCGTAGTGGTCACTGCAACCTCCAAAAAAATCAGGACTTACTACCCCAATAACCTGCTAACTCACCCCTGAAATACTTACTTATTCACACTATTTTGTTCATTTGACTTGTTTCTAATTTGAAATGCCCATTTTTGTGGGGCCAGAAAGGTGCGTCTTTAAAAGGCGATTTCTACGATACCCCACTTTTGCGCGTCGGACCGCGACTTTTTCCGGAAACGCCGAAAAACCGCAATTTTCAGGAGAAACGAGACGTACATCCTCCCCCTCTGCCGCCCACCCACCCAACTGACAGCCAGCCAGCAGACAAGCACTGAGAGTTCCGTGGGTCTGTCTGTGATGTCATAAAGGGCCTGCTGATCAATGGCCAGCTCTCTGATTGGCTGCTGTGTTTGATTGACAGATTGAATCTGGCAGCTGATTGGCTGTCTACCCTAAAGTGCATTACACACCCCTGATGGTACCACTGGCTAAGACTCCACCTCAGCTCATTGATTAATTATAAATTTAGAACAAATGATGGATGAAAGCAGGCAGGCCGGCCATTTTTTTCACGCTCATTGGACTTGTTTAATGCAATGCACCTTTGTATATTCACATGCATTCGCTTCATGCTGTAACCACTGTGCATAAAAATTTGGAAACATGGCATACAGTGTATCATTTGCTGTCTAAGTCATGTTTCCCATATTTTTCATTGCAAGATACAAGCCGGTTTGAGTGTTTGGGGCACATTTTAGCTAAAATCATCCTACGGGGTCTAACTGCTTATGCTAAAGCCTGCCTATTTTGAATGGCGTAGTGGTCACTGCAACCTCCAAAAAAATCAGGACTTACTACCCCAATAACCTGCTAACTCACCCCTGAAATACTTACTTATTCACACTATTTTGTTCATTTGACTTGTTTCTAATTTGAAATGCCCATTTTTGTGGGGCCAGAAAGGTGCGTCTTTAAAAGGCGATTTCTACGATACCCCACTTTTGCGCGTCGGACCGCGACTTTTTCCGGAAACGCCGAAAAACCGCAATTTTCAGGAGAAACGAGACGTACATCCTCCCCCTCTGCCGCCCACCCACCCAACTGACAGCCAGCCAGCAGACAAGCACTGAGAGTTCCGTGGGTCTGTCTGTGATGTCATAAAGGGCCTGCTGATCAATGGCCAGCTCTCTGATTGGCTGCTGTGTTTGATTGACAGATTGAATCTGGCAGCTGATTGGCTGTCTACCCTAAAGTGCATTACACACCCCTGATGGTACCACTGGCTAAGACTCCACCTCAGCTCATTGATTAATTATAAATTTAGAACAAATGATGGATGAAAGCAGGCAGGCCGGCCATTTTTTTCACACTCATTGGACTTGTTTAATGCAATGCACCTGTGTATATTCACATGCATTCGCTTCATGCTGTAACCACTGTGCATAAAAATTTGGAAACATGGCATACAGTGTATCATTTGCTGTCTAAGTCATGTTTCCCATATTTTCCATTGCAAGATACAAGCCGGTTTGAGTGTTTGGGGCACATTTTAGCTAAAATCATCCTACGGGGCCTAACTGCTTATGCTAAAGCCTGCCTATTTTGAATGGCGTAGTGGTCACTGCAACCTCCAAAAAGATCAGGACTTACTACCCCAATAACCTGATAACTCACCCCTGAAATACTTACTTATTCACACTATTTTGTTCATTTGACTTGTTTCTAATTTGAAATGCCCATTTTTGTGGGGCCAGAAAGGTGCGTCTTTAAATGACGATTTCTACGATACCCCACTTTTGCGCGTCGGACCGCGACTTTTTCCGGAAACGCCGAAAAACCGCAATTTTCAGGAGAAACGAGACGTACATCCTCCCCCTCTGCCGCCCACCCACCCAACTGACAGCCAGCCAGCAGACAAGCACAGAGAGTTCCGTGGGTCTGTCTGTGATGTCATAAAGGGCCTGCTGATCAATGGCCAGCTCTCTGATTGGCTGCTGTGTTTGATTGACAGATTGAATCTGGCAGCTGATTGGCTGTCTACCCTAAAGTGCATTACACACCCCTGATGGTACCACTGGCTAAGACTCCACCTCAGCTCATTGATTAATTATAAATTTAGAACAAATGATGGATGAAAGCAGGCAGGCCGGCCATTTTTTTCACACTCATTGGACTTGTTTAATGCAATGCACCTGTGTATATTCACATGCATTCGCTTCATGCTGTAACCACTGTGCATAAAAATTTGGAAACATGGCATACAGTGTATCATTTGCTGTCTAAGTCATGTTTCCCATATTTTCCATTGCAAGATACAAGCCGGTTTGAGTGTTTGGGGCACATTTTAGCTAAAATCATCCTACGGGGCCTAACTGCTTATGCTAAAGCCTGCCTATTTTGAATGGCGTAGTGGTCACTGCAACCTCCAAAAAAATCAGGACTTACTACCCCAATAACCTGCTAACTCACCCCTGAAATACTTACTTATTCACACTATTTTGTTCATTTGACTTGTTTCTAATTTGAAATGCCCATTTTTGTGGGGCCAGAAAGGTGCGTCTTTAAAAGGCGATTTCTACGATACCCCACTTTTGCGCGTCGGACCGCGACTTTTTCCGGAAACGCCGAAAAACCGCAATTTTCAGGAGAAACGAGACGTACATCCTCCCCCTCTGCCGCCCACCCACCCAACTGCCAGCCAGCCAGCAGACAAGCACTGAGAGTTCCGTGGGTCTGTCTGTGATGTCATAAAGGGCCTGCTGATCAATGGCCAGCTCTCTGATTGGCTGCTGTGTTTGATTGACAGATTGAATCTGGCAGCTGATTGGCTGTCTACCCTAAAGTGCATTACACACCCCTGATGGTACCACTGGCTAAGACTCCACCTCAGCTCATTGATTAATTATAAATTTAGAACAAATGATGGATGAAAGCAGGCAGGCCGGCCATTTTTTTCACGCTCATTGGACTTGTTTAATGCAATGCACCTTTGTATATTCACATGCATTCGCTTCATGCTGTAACCACTGTGCATAAAAATTTGGAAACATGGCATACAGTGTATCATTTGCTGTCTAAGTCATGTTTCCCATATTTTCCATTGCAAGATACAAGCCGGTTTGAGTGTTTGGGGCACATTTTAGCTAAAATCATCCTACGGGGCCTAACTGCTTATGCTAAAGCCTGCCTATTTTGAATGGCGTAGTGGTCACTGCAACCTCCAAAAAAATCAGGACTTACTACCCCAATAACCTGCTAACTCACCCCTGAAATACTTACTTATTCACACTATTTTGTTCATTTGACTTGTTTCTAATTTGAAATGCCCATTTTTGTGGGGCCAGAAAGGTGCGTCTTTAAAAGGCGATTTCTACGATACCCCACTTTTGCGCGTCGGACGGCGACTTTTTCCGGAAACGCCGAAAAACCGCAATTTTCAGGAGAAACGAGACGTACATCCTCCCCCTCTGCCGCCCACCCACCCAACTGACAGCCAGCCAGCAGACAAGCACAGAGAGTTCCGTGGGTCTGTCTGTGATGTCATAAAGGGCCTGCTGATCAATGGCCAGCTCTCTGATTGGCTGCTGTGTTTGATTGACAGATTGAATCTGGCAGCTGATTGGCTGTCTACCCTAAAGTGCATGACACACCCCTGATGGTACCACTGGCTAAGACTCCACCTCAGCTCATTGATTAATTATAAATTTAGAACAAATGATGGATGAAAGCAGGCAAGCCGGCCATTTTTTTCACGCTCATTGGACTTGTTTAATGCAATGCACCTGTGTATATTCACATGCATTCACTTCATGCTGTAACCACTGTGCATAAAAATTTGGAAACATGGCATACAGTGTATCATTTGCTGTCTAAGTCATGTTTCCCATATTTTCCATTGCAAGATACAAGCCGGTTTGAGTGTTTGGGGCACATTTTAGCTAAAATCATCCTACGGGGCCTAAATGCTTATGCTAAAGCCTGCCTATTTTGAATGGCGTAGTGGTCACTGCAACCTCCAAAAAAATCAGGACTTACTACCCCAATAACCTGCTAACTCACCCCTGAAATACTTACTTATTCACACTATTTTGTTCATTTGACTTGTTTCTAATTTGAAATGCCCATTTTTGTGGGGCCAGAAAGGTGCGTCTTTAAAAGGCGATTTCTACGATACCCCACTTTTGCGCGTCGGACCGCGACTTTTTCCGGAAACGCTGAAAAACCGCAATTTTCAGGAGAAACGAGACGTACATCCTCCCCCTCTGCCGCCCACCCACCCAACTGACAGCCAGCCAGCAGACAAGCACAGAGAGTTCCGTGGGTCTGTCTGTGATGTCATAAAGGGCCTGCTGATCAATGGCCAGCTCTCTGATTGGCTGCTGTGTTTGATTGACAGATTGAATCTGGCAGCTGATTGGCTGTCTACCCTAAAGTGCATTACACACCCCTGATGGTACCACTGGCTAAGACTCCACCTCAGCTCATTGATTAATTATAAATTTAGAACAAATGATGGATGAAAGCAGGCAGGCCGGCCATTTTTTTCACGCTCATTGGACTTGTTTAATGCAATGCACCTTTGTATATTCACATGCATTCGCTTCATGCTGTAACCACTGTGCATAAAAATTTGGAAACATGGCATACAGTGTATCATTTGCTGTCTAAGTCATGTTTCCCATATTTTCCATTGCAAGATACAAGCCGGTTTGAGTGTTTGGGGCACATTTTAGCTAAAATCATCCTACGGGGCCTAACTGCTTATGCCAAAGCCTGCCTATTTTGAATGGCGTAGTGGTCAATGCAACCTCCAAAAAAATCAGGACTTACTACCCCAATAACCTGCTAACTCACCCCTGAAATACTTACTTATTCACACTATTTTGTTCATTTGACTTGTTTCTAATTTGAAATGCCCATTTTTGTGGGTCCAGAAAGGTGCGTCTTTAAAAGGCGATTTCTACGATACCCCACTTTTGCGCGTCGGACCGCGACTTTTTCCGGAAACGCCGAAAAAACGCAATTTTCAGGAGAAACGAGACGTACATCCTCCCCCTCTGCCGCCCACCCACCCAACTGACAGCCAGCCAGCAGACAAGCACAGAGAGTTCCGTGGGTCTGTCTGTGATGTCATAAAGGGCCTGCTGATCAATGGCCAGCTCTCTGATTGGCTGCTGTGTTTGATTGACAGATTGAATCTGGCAGCTGATTGGCTGTCTACCCTAAAGTGCATTACACACCCCTGATGGTACCACTGGCTAAGACTCCACCTCAGCTCATTGATTAATTATAAATTTAGAACAAATGATGGATGAAAGCAGGCAGGCCGGCCATTTTTTTCACGCTCATTGGACTTGTTTAATGCAATGCACCTTTGTATATTCACATGCATTCGCTTCATGCTGTAACCACTGTGCATAAAAATTTGGAAACATGGCATACAGTGTATCATTTGCTGTCTAAGTCATGTTTCCCATATTTTCCATTGCAAGATACAAGCCGGTTTGAGTGTTTGGGGCACATTTTAGCTAAAATCATCCTACGGGGCCTAACTGCTTATGCCAAAGCCTGCCTATTTTGAATGGCGTAGTGGTCAATGCAACCTCCAAAAAAATCAGGACTTACTACCCCAATAACCTGCTAACTCACCCCTGAAATACTTACTTATTCACACTATTTTGTTCATTTGACTTGTTTCTAATTTGAAATGCCCATTTTTGTGGGGCCAGAAAGGTGCGTCTTTAAAAGGCGATTTCTACGATACCCCACTTTTGCGCGTCGGACCGCGACTTTTTCCGGAAACGCCGAAAAAACGCAATTTTCAGGAGAAACGAGACGTACATCCTCCCCCTCTGCCGCCCACCCACCCAACTGACAGCCAGCCAGCAGACAAGCACAGAGAGTTCCGTGGGTCTGTCTGTGATGTCATAAAGGGCCTGCTGATCAATGGCCAGCTCTCTGATTGGCTGCTGTGTTTGATTGACAGATTGAATCTGGCAGCTGATTGGCTGTCTACCCTAAAGTGCATTACACACCCCTGATGGTACCACTGGCTAAGACTCCACCTCAGCTCATTGATTAATTATAAATTTAGAACAAATGATGGATGAAAGCAGGCAGGCCGGCCATTTTTTTCACGCTCATTGGACTTGTTTAATGCAATGCACCTTTGTATATTCACATGCATTCGCTTCATGCTGTAACCACTGTGCATAAAAATTTGGAAACATGGCATACAGTGTATCATTTGCTGTCTAAGTCATGTTTCCCATATTTTTCATTGCAAGATACAAGCCGGTTTGAGTGTTTGGGGCACATTTTAGCTAAAATCATCCTACGGGGCCTAACTGCTTATGCTAAAGCCTGCCTATTTTGAATGGCGTAGTGGTCACTGCAACCTCCAAAAAAATCAGGACTTACTACCCCAATAACCTGCTAACTCACCCCTGAAATACTTACTTATTCACACTATTTTGTTCATTTGACTTGTTTCTAATTTGAAATGCCCATTTTTGTGGGGCCAGAAAGGTGCGTCTTTAAAAGGCGATTTCTACGATACCCCACTTTTGCGCGTCGGACCGCGACTTTTTCCGGAAACGCCGAAAAACCGCAATTTTCAGGAGAAACGAGACGTACATCCTCCCCCTCTGCCGCCCACCCACCCAACTGACAGCCAGCCAGCAGACAAGCACTGAGAGTTCCGTGGGTCTGTCTGTGATGTCATAAAGGGCCTGCTGATCAATGGCCAGCTCTCTGATTGGCTGCTGTGTTTGATTGACAGATTGAATCTGGCAGCTGATTGGCTGTCTACCCTAAAGTGCATTACACACCCCTGATGGTACCACTGGCTAAGACTCCACCTCAGCTCATTGATTAATTATAAATTTAGAACAAATGATGGATGAAAGCAGGCAGGCCGGCCATTTTTTTCACACTCATTGGACTTGTTTAATGCAATGCACCTGTGTATATTCACATGCATTCGCTTCATGCTGTAACCACTGTGCATAAAAATTTGGAAACATGGCATACAGTGTATCATTTGCTGTCTAAGTCATGTTTCCCATATTTTCCATTGCAAGATACAAGCCGGTTTGAGTGTTTGGGGCACATTTTAGCTAAAATCATCCTACGGGGCCTAACTGCTTATGCTAAAGCCTGCCTATTTTGAATGGCGTAGTGGTCACTGCAACCTCCAAAAAGATCAGGACTTACTACCCCAATAACCTGATAACTCACCCCTGAAATACTTACTTATTCACACTATTTTGTTCATTTGACTTGTTTCTAATTTGAAATGCCCATTTTTGTGGGGCCAGAAAGGTGCGTCTTTAAATGACGATTTCTACGATACCCCACTTTTGCGCGTCGGACCGCGACTTTTTCCGGAAACGCCGAAAAACCGCAATTTTCAGGAGAAACGAGACGTACATCCTCCCCCTCTGCCGCCCACCCACCCAACTGACAGCCAGCCAGCAGACAAGCACAGAGAGTTCCGTGGGTCTGTCTGTGATGTCATAAAGGGCCTGCTGATCAATGGCCAGCTCTCTGATTGGCTGCTGTGTTTGATTGACAGATTGAATCTGGCAGCTGATTGGCTGTCTACCCTAAAGTGCATTACACACCCCTGATGGTACCACTGGCTAAGACTCCACCTCAGCTCATTGATTAATTATAAATTTAGAACAAATGATGGATGAAAGCAGGCAGGCCGGCCATTTTTTTCACACTCATTGGACTTGTTTAATGCAATGCACCTGTGTATATTCACATGCATTCGCTTCATGCTGTAACCACTGTGCATAAAAATTTGGAAACATGGCATACAGTGTATCATTTGCTGTCTAAGTCATGTTTCCCATATTTTCCATTGCAAGATACAAGCCGGTTTGAGTGTTTGGGGCACATTTTAGCTAAAATCATCCTACGGGGCCTAACTGCTTATGCTAAAGCCTGCCTATTTTGAATGGCGTAGTGGTCACTGCAACCTCCAAAAAAATCAGGACTTACTACCCCAATAACCTGCTAACTCACCCCTGAAATACTTACTTATTCACACTATTTTGTTCATTTGACTTGTTTCTAATTTGAAATGCCCATTTTTGTGGGGCCAGAAAGGTGCGTCTTTAAAAGGCGATTTCTACGATACCCCACTTTTGCGCGTCGGACCGCGACTTTTTCCGGAAACGCCGAAAAACCGCAATTTTCAGGAGAAACGAGACGTACATCCTCCCCCTCTGCCGCCCACCCACCCAACTGCCAGCCAGCCAGCAGACAAGCACTGAGAGTTCCGTGGGTCTGTCTGTGATGTCATAAAGGGCCTGCTGATCAATGGCCAGCTCTCTGATTGGCTGCTGTGTTTGATTGACAGATTGAATCTGGCAGCTGATTGGCTGTCTACCCTAAAGTGCATTACACACCCCTGATGGTACCACTGGCTAAGACTCCACCTCAGCTCATTGATTAATTATAAATTTAGAACAAATGATGGATGAAAGCAGGCAGGCCGGCCATTTTTTTCACGCTCATTGGACTTGTTTAATGCAATGCACCTTTGTATATTCACATGCATTCGCTTCATGCTGTAACCACTGTGCATAAAAATTTGGAAACATGGCATACAGTGTATCATTTGCTGTCTAAGTCATGTTTCCCATATTTTCCATTGCAAGATACAAGCCGGTTTGAGTGTTTGGGGCACATTTTAGCTAAAATCATCCTACGGGGCCTAACTGCTTATGCTAAAGCCTGCCTATTTTGAATGGCGTAGTGGTCACTGCAACCTCCAAAAAAATCAGGACTTACTACCCCAATAACCTGCTAACTCACCCCTGAAATACTTACTTATTCACACTATTTTGTTCATTTGACTTGTTTCTAATTTGAAATGCCCATTTTTGTGGGGCCAGAAAGGTGCGTCTTTAAAAGGCGATTTCTACGATACCCCACTTTTGCGCGTCGGACGGCGACTTTTTCCGGAAACGCCGAAAAACCGCAATTTTCAGGAGAAACGAGACGTACATCCTCCCCCTCTGCCGCCCACCCACCCAACTGACAGCCAGCCAGCAGACAAGCACAGAGAGTTCCGTGGGTCTGTCTGTGATGTCATAAAGGGCCTGCTGATCAATGGCCAGCTCTCTGATTGGCTGCTGTGTTTGATTGACAGATTGAATCTGGCAGCTGATTGGCTGTCTACCCTAAAGTGCATTACACACCCCTGATGGTACCACTGGCTAAGACTCCACCTCAGCTCATTGATTAATTATAAATTTAGAACAAATGATGGATGAAAGCAGGCAGGCCGGCCATTTTTTTCACGCTCATTGGACTTGTTTAATGCAATGCACCTTTGTATATTCACATGCATTCGCTTCATGCTGTAACCACTGTGCATAAAAATTTGGAAACATGGCATACAGTGTATCATTTGCTGTCTAAGTCATGTTTCCCATATTTTCCATTGCAAGATACAAGCCGGTTTGAGTGTTTGGGGCACATTTTAGCTAAAATCATCCTACGGGGCCTAACTGCTTATGCTAAAGCCTGCCTATTTTGAATGGCGTAGTGGTCACTGCAACCTCCAAAAAAATCAGGACTTACTACCCCAATAACCTGCTAACTCACCCCTGAAATACTTACTTATTCACACTATTTTGTTCATTTGACTTGTTTCTAATTTGAAATGCCGATTTTTGTGGGGCCAGAAAGGTGCGTCTTTAAAAGGCGATTTCTACGATATCCCACTTTTGCGCGTCGGACCGCGACTTTTTCCGGAAACGCCGAAAAACCGCAATTTTCAGGAGAAACGAGACGTACATCCTCCCCCTCTGCCGCCCACCCACCCAACTGACAGCCAGCCAGCAGACAAGCACAGAGAGTTCCGTGGGTCTGTCTGTGATGTCATAAAGGGCCTGCTGATCAATGGCCAGCTCTCTGATTGGCTGCTGTGTTTGATTGACAGATTGAATCTGGCAGCTGATTGGCTGTCTACCCTAAAGTGCATGACACACCCCTGATGGTACCACTGGCTAAGACTCCACCTCAGCTCATTGATTAATTATAAATTTAGAACAAATGATGGATGAAAGCAGGCAAGCCGGCCATTTTTTTCACGCTCATTGGACTTGTTTAATGCAATGCACCTGTGTATATTCACATGCATTCACTTCATGCTGTAACCACTGTGCATAAAAATTTGGAAACATGGCATACAGTGTATCATTTGCTGTCTAAGTCATGTTTCCCATATTTTCCATTGCAAGATACAAGCCGGTTTGAGTGTTTGGGGCACATTTTAGCTAAAATCATCCTACGGGGCCTAAATGCTTATGCTAAAGCCTGCCTATTTTGAATGGCGTAGTGGTCACTGCAACCTCCAAAAAAATCAGGACTTACTACCCCAATAACCTGCTAACTCACCCCTGAAATACTTACTTATTCACACTATTTTGTTCATTTGACTTGTTTCTAATTTGAAATGCCCATTTTTGTGGGGCCAGAAAGGTGCGTCTTTAAAAGGCGATTTCTACGATACCCCACTTTTGCGCGTCGGACCGCGACTTTTTCCGGAAACGCTGAAAAACCGCAATTTTCAGGAGAAACGAGACGTACATCCTCCCCCTCTGCCGCCCACCCACCCAACTGACAGCCAGCCAGCAGACAAGCACAGAGAGTTCCGTGGGTCTGTCTGTGATGTCATAAAGGGCCTGCTGATCAATGGCCAGCTCTCTGATTGGCTGCTGTGTTTGATTGACAGATTGAATCTGGCAGCTGATTGGCTGTCTACCCTAAAGTGCATTACACACCCCTGATGGTACCACTGGCTAAGACTCCACCTCAGCTCATTGATTAATTATAAATTTAGAACAAATGATGGATGAAAGCAGGCAGGCCGGCCATTTTTTTCACGCTCATTGGACTTGTTTAATGCAATGCACCTTTGTATATTCACATGCATTCGCTTCATGCTGTAACCACTGTGCATAAAAATTTGGAAACATGGCATACAGTGTATCATTTGCTGTCTAAGTCATGTTTCCCATATTTTCCATTGCAAGATACAAGCCGGTTTGAGTGTTTGGGGCACATTTTAGCTAAAATCATCCTACGGGGCCTAACTGCTTATGCCAAAGCCTGCCTATTTTGAATGGCGTAGTGGTCAATGCAACCTCCAAAAAAATCAGGACTTACTACCCCAATAACCTGCTAACTCACCCCTGAAATACTTACTTATTCACACTATTTTGTTCATTTGACTTGTTTCTAATTTGAAATGCCCATTTTTGTGGGTCCAGAAAGGTGCGTCTTTAAAAGGCGATTTCTACGATACCCCACTTTTGCGCGTCGGACCGCGACTTTTTCCGGAAACGCCGAAAAAACGCAATTTTCAGGAGAAACGAGACGTACATCCTCCCCCTCTGCCGCCCACCCACCCAACTGACAGCCAGCCAGCAGACAAGCACAGAGAGTTCCGTGGGTCTGTCTGTGATGTCATAAAGGGCCTGCTGATCAATGGCCAGCTCTCTGATTGGCTGCTGTGTTTGATTGACAGATTGAATCTGGCAGCTGATTGGCTGTCTACCCTAAAGTGCATTACACACCCCTGATGGTACCACTGGCTAAGACTCCACCTCAGCTCATTGATTAATTATAAATTTAGAACAAATGATGGATGAAAGCAGGCAGGCCGGCCATTTTTTTCACGCTCATTGGACTTGTTTAATGCAATGCACCTTTGTATATTCACATGCATTCGCTTCATGCTGTAACCACTGTGCATAAAAATTTGGAAACATGGCATACAGTGTATCATTTGCTGTCTAAGTCATGTTTCCCATATTTTCCATTGCAAGATACAAGCCGGTTTGAGTGTTTGGGGCACATTTTAGCTAAAATCATCCTACGGGGCCTAACTGCTTATGCCAAAGCCTGCCTATTTTGAATGGCGTAGTGGTCAATGCAACCTCCAAAAAAATCAGGACTTACTACCCCAATAACCTGCTAACTCACCCCTGAAATACTTACTTATTCACACTATTTTGTTCATTTGACTTGTTTCTAATTTGAAATGCCCATTTTTGTGGGGCCAGAAAGGTGCGTCTTTAAAAGGCGATTTCTACGATACCCCACTTTTGCGCGTCGGACCGCGACTTTTTCCGGAAACGCCGAAAAAACGCAATTTTCAGGAGAAACGAGACGTACACCCTCCCCCTCTGCCGCCCACCCACCCAACTGACAGCCAGCCAGCAGACAAGCACAGAGAGTTCCGTGGGTCTGTCTGTGATGTCATAAAGGGCCTGCTGATCAATGGCCAGCTCTCTGATTGGCTGCTGTGTTTGATTGACAGATTGAATCTGGCAGCTGATTGGCTGTCTACCCTAAAGTGCATTACACACCCCTGATGGTACCACTGGCTAAGACTCCACCTCAGCTCATTGATTAATTATAAATTTAGAACAAATGATGGATGAAAGCAGGCAGGCCGGCCATTTTTTTCACGCTCATTGGACTTGTTTAATGCAATGCACCTGTGTATATTCACATGCATTCACTTCATGCTGTAACCACTGTGCATAAAAATTTGGAAACATGGCATACAGTGTATCATTTGCTGTCTAAGTCATGTTTCCCATATTTTCCATTGCAAGATACAAGCCGGTTTGAGTGTTTGGGGCACATTTTAGCTAAAATCATCCTACGGGGCCTAACTGCTCATGCTAAAGCCTGCCTATTTTGAATGGCGTAGTGGTCACTGCAACCTCCAAAAAAATCAGGACTTACTACCCCAATAACCTGCTAACTCACCCCTGAAATACTTACTTATTCACACTATTTTGTTCATTTGACTTGTTTCTAATTTGAAATGCCCATGTGGGGCCAGAAAGGTGCGTCTTTAAAAGGCGATTTCTACGATATCCCACTTTTGCGCGTCGGACCGCGACTTTTTCCGGAAACGCCGAAAAACCGCAATTTTCAGGAGAAACGAGACGTACATCCTCCCCCTCTGCCGCCCACCCACCCAACTGACAGCCAGCCAGCAGACAAGCACAGAGAGTTCCGTGGGTCTTTCTGTGATGTCATAAAGGGCCTGCTGATCAATGGCCAGCTCTCTGATTGGCTGCTGTGTTTGATTGACAGATTGAATCTGGCAGCTGATTGGCTGTCTACCCTAAAGTGCATTACACACCCCTGATGGTACCACTGGCTAAGTCTCCACCTCAGCTCATTGATTAATTATAAATTTAGAACAAATGATGGATGAAAGCAGGCAAGCCGGCCATTTTTTTCACGCTCATTGGACTTGTTTAATGCAATGCACCTTTGTATATTCACATGCATTCGCTTCATGCTGTAACCACTGTGCATAAAAATTTGGAAACATGGCATACAGTGTATCATTTGCTGTCTAAGTCATGTTTCCCATATTTTCCATTGCAAGATACAAGCCGGTTTGAGTGTTTGGGGCACATTTTAGCTAAAATCATCCTACGGGGCCTAACTGCTTATGCCAAAGCCTGCCTATTTTGAATGGCGTAGTGGTCAATGCAACCTCCAAAAATATCAGGACTTACTACCCCAATAACCTGCTAACTCACCCCTGAAATACTTACTTATTCACACTATTTTGTTCATTTGACTTGTTTCTAATTTGAAATGCCCATTTTTGTGGGGCCAGAAAGGTGCGTCTTTAAAAGGCGATTTCTACGATACCCCACTTTTGCGCGTCGGACCGCGACTTTTTCCGGAAACGCCGAAAAAACGCAATTTTCAGGAGAAACGAGACGTACATCCTCCCCCTCTGCCGCCCACCCACCCAACTGACAGCCAGCCAGCAGACAAGCACAGAGAGTTCCGTGGGTCTGTCTGTGATGTCATAAAGGGCCTGCTGATCAATGGCCAGCTCTCTGATTGGCTGCTGTGTTTGATTGACAGATTGAATCTGGCAGCTGATTGGCTGTCTACCCTAAAGTGCATTACACACCCCTGATGGTACCACTGGCTAAGACTCCACCTCAGCTCATTGATTAATTATAAATTTAGAACAAATGATGGATGAAAGCAGGCAGGCCGGCCATTTTTTTCACGCTCATTGGACTTGTTTAATGCAATGCACCTGTGTATATTCACATGCATTCACTTCATGCTGTAACCACTGTGCATAAAAATTTGGAAACATGGCATACAGTGTATCATTTGCTGTCTAAGTCATGTTTCCCATATTTTCCATTGCAAGATACAAGCCGGTTTGAGTGTTTGGGGCACATTTTAGCTAAAATCATCCTACGGGGCCTAAATGCTTATGCTAAAGCCTGCCTATTTTGAATGGCGTAGTGGTCACTGCAACCTCCAAAAAAATCAGGACTTACTACCCCAATAACCTGCTAACTCACCCCTGAAATACTTACTTATTCACACTATTTTGTTCATTTGACTTGTTTCTAATTTGAAATGCCCATTTTTGTGGGGCCAGAAAGGTGCGTCTTTAAAAGGCGATTTCTACGATACCCCACTTTTGCGCGTCGGACCGCGACTTTTTCCGGAAACGCCGAAAAATCGCAATTTTCAGGAGAAACGAGACGTACATCCTCCCCCTCTGCCGCCCACCCACCCAACTGACAGCCAGCCAGCAGACAAGCACAGAGAGTTCCGTGGGTCTGTCTGTGATGTCATAAAGGGCCTGCTGATCAATGGCCAGCTCTCTGATTGGCTGCTGTGTTTGATTGACAGATTGAATCTGGCAGCTGATTGGCTGTCTACCCTAAAGTGCATTACACACCCCTGATGGTACCACTGGCTAAGACTCCACCTCAGCTCATTGATTAATTATAAATTTAGAACAAATGATGGATGAAAGCAGGCAGGCCGGCCATTTTTTTCACGCTCATTGGACTTGTTTAATGCAATGCACCTGTGTATAGTCAAATGCATTCACTTCATGCTGTAACCACTGTGCATAAAAATTTGGAAACATGGCATACAGTGTATCATTTGCTGTCTAAGTCATGTTTCCCATATTTTCCATTGCAAGATACAAGCCGGTTTGAGTGTTTGGGGCACATTTTAGCTAAAATCATCCTACGGGGCCTAAATGCTTATGCTAAAGCCTGCCTATTTTGAATGGCGTAGTGGTCACTGCAACCTCCAAAAAAATCAGGACTTACTACCCCAATAACCTGCTAACTCACCCCTGAAATACTTACTTATTCACACTATTTTGTTCATTTGACTTGTTTCTAATTTGAAATGCCCATTTTTGTGGGGCCAGAAAGGTGCGTCTTTAAAAGGCGATTTCTACGATACCCCACTTTTGCGCGTCGGACCGCGACTTTTTCCGGAAACGCCGAAAAATCGCAATTTTCAGGAGAAACGAGACGTACATCCTCCCCCTCTGCCGCCCACCCACCCAACTGACAGCCAGCCAGCAGACAAGCACAGAGAGTTCCGTGGGTCTGTCTGTGATGTCATAAAGGGCCTGCTGATCAATGGCCAGCTCTCTGATTGGCTGCTGTGTTTGATTGACAGATTGAATCTGGCAGCTGATTGGCTGTCTACCCTAAAGTGCATTACACACCCCTGATGGTACCACTGGCTAAGACTCCACCTCAGCTCATTGATTAATTATAAATTTAGAACAAATGATGGATGAAAGCAGGCAGGCCGGCCATTTTTTTCACGCTCATTGGACTTGTTTAATGCAATGCACCTTTGTATATTCACATGCATTCACTTCATGCTTCAAACGGGCACTGAAAACTCACCTATTCATCAAAGCATACCCTTCCACTGCATAAACCAGCTGGTTCTCCGACCCCTTGCCTGTTTCCTGTTTACATCCTGCTATCTAACCACCACCCCCTCGCTTACACCTCTTGTAATCTGTCTGTCTCCCCTTCCTACTAGATTGTAAGCTCCTCCGAGTAGGGCCCTCTTCCCTCCTGTTGTCAAAGCCCACTTCTCTTCACATTTCACTCACAGCTCTCCTTTACTCCAACACTCAGTGACCATCTTCATCTGCATACTCCTCTCCATCATTGGCCTCAAGCCTCTAGTTGTATGTTGATTGAGTCCTCACTACTTATCCAAGCTGTAATGTGTATTGATCTGTGGCGCTCTTTATTTGTACTGTATTTTTGTTATTTATTCAATGTTATGCCAAGTTTTGTTTCCCTGTATTGTTCCTTTGTACGGCGCTGCGAAACACTTGTGGCGCCTTATAAATAAAATTATAATAATAATAATAATGCTGTAACCACTGTGCATAAAAATTTGGAAACATGGCATACAGTGTATCATTTGCTGTCTAAGTCATGTTTCCCATATTTTCCATTGCAAGATACAAGCCGGTTTGAGTGTTTGGGGCACATTTTAGCTAAAATCATCCTACGGGGCCTAACTGCTTATGCCAAAGCCTGCCTATTTTGAATGGCGTAGTGGTCACTGCAACCTCCAAAAAAATCAGGACTTACTACCCCAATAACCTGCTAACTCACCCCTGAAATACTTACTTATTCACACTATTTTGTTCATTTGACTTGTTTCTAATTTGAAATGCCCATTTTTGTGGGGCCAGAAAGGTGCGTCTTTAAAAGGCGATTTCTACGATACCCCACTTTTGCGCGTCGGACCGCGACTTTTTCCGGAAACGCCGAAAAACCGCAATTTTCAGGAGAAACGAGACGTACATCCTCCACCTCTGCCGCCCACCCACCCAACTGACAGCCAGCCAGCAGACAAGCACAGAGAGTTCCGTGGGTCTGTCTGTGATGTCATAAAGGGCCTGCTGATCAATGGCCAGCTCTCTGATTGGCTGCTGTGTTTGATTGACAGATTGAATCTGGCAGCTGATTGGCTGTCTACCCTAAAGTGCATTACACACCCCTGATGGTACCACTGGCTAAGACTCCACCTCAGCTCATTGATTAATTATAAATTTAGAACAAATGATGGATGAAAGCAGGCAGGCCGGCCATTTTTTTCACGCTCATTGGACTTGTTTAATGCAATGCACCTTTGTATATTCACATGCATTCGCTTCATGCTGTAACCACTGTGCATAAAAATTTGGAAACATGGCATACAGTGTATCATTTGCTGTCTAAGTCATGTTTCCCATATTTTCCATTGCAAGATACAAGCCGGTTTGAGTGTTTGGGGCACATTTTAGCTAAAATCATCCTACGGGGCCTAACTGCTTATGCCAAAGCCTGCCTATTTTGAATGGCGTAGTGGTCAATGCAACCTCCAAAAAAATCAGGACTTACTACCCCAATAACCTGCTAACTCACCCCTGAAATACTTACTTATTCACACTATTTTGTTCATTTGACTTGTTTCTAATTTGAAATGCCCATTTTTGTGGGGCCAGAAAGGTGCGTCTTTAAAAGGCGATTTCTACGATACCCCACTTTTGCGCGTCGGACCGCGACTTTTTCCGGAAACGCCGAAAAAACGCAATTTTCAGGAGAAACGAGACGTACATCCTCCCCTTCTGCCGCCCACCCACCCAACTGACAGCCAGCCAGCAGACAAGCACAGAGAGTTCCGTGGGTCTGTCTGTGATGTCATAAAGGGCCTGCTGATCAATGGCCAGCTCTCTGATTGGCTGCTGTGTTTGATTGACAGATTGAATCTGGCAGCTGATTGGCTGTCTACCCTAAAGTGCATTACACACCCCTGATGGTACCACTGGCTAAGACTCCACCTCAGCTCATTGATTAATTATAAATTTAGAACAAATGATGGATGAAAGCAGGCAGGCCGGCCATTTTTTTCACGCTCATTGGACTTGTTTAATGCAATGCACCTTTGTATATTCACATGCATTCGCTTCATGCTGTAACCACTGTGCATAAAAATTTGGAAACATGGCATACAGTGTATCATTTGCTGTCTAAGTCATGTTTCCCATATTTTCCATTGCAAGATACAAGCCGGTTTGAGTGTTTGGGGCACATTTTAGCTAAAATCATCCTACGGGGCCTAACTGCTTATGCCAAAGCCTGCCTATTTTGAATGGCGTAGTGGTCAATGCAACCTCCAAAAATATCAGGACTTACTACCCCAATAACCTGCTAACTCACCCCTGAAATACTTACTTATTCACACTATTTTGTTCATTTGACTTGTTTCTAATTTGAAATGCCCATTTTTGTGGGGCCAGAAAGGTGCGTCTTTAAAAGGCGATTTCTACGATACCCCACTTTTGCGCGTCGGACCGCGACTTTTTCCGGAAACGCCGAAAAAACGCAATTTTCAGGAGAAACGAGACGTACATCCTCCCCCTCTGCCGCCCACCCACCCAACTGACAGCCAGCCAGCAGACAAGCACAGAGAGTTCCGTGGGTCTGTCTGTGATGTCATAAAGGGCCTGCTGATCAATGGCCAGCTCTCTGATTGGCTGCTGTGTTTGATTGACAGATTGAATCTGGCAGCTGATTGGCTGTCTACCCTAAAGTGCATTACACACCCCTGATGGTACCACTGGCTAAGACTCCACCTCAGCTCATTGATTAATTATAAATTTAGAACAAATGATGGATGAAAGCAGGCAGGCCGGCCATTTTTTTCACGCTCATTGGACTTGTTTAATGCAATGCACCTGTGTATATTCACATGCATTCACTTCATGCTGTAACCACTGTGCATAAAAATTTGGAAACATGGCATACAGTGTATCATTTGCTGTCTAAGTCATGTTTCCCATATTTTCCATTGCAAGATACAAGCCGGTTTGAGTGTTTGGGGCACATTTTAGCTAAAATCATCCTACGGGGCCTAAATGCTTATGCTAAAGCCTGCCTATTTTGAATGGCGTAGTGGTCACTGCAACCTCCAAAAAAATCAGGACTTACTACCCCAATAACCTGCTAACTCACCCCTGAAATACTTACTTATTCACACTATTTTGTTCATTTGACTTGTTTCTAATTTGAAATGCCCATTTTTGTGGGGCCAGAAAGGTGCGTCTTTAAAAGGCGATTTCTACGATACCCCACTTTTGCGCGTCGGACCGCGACTTTTTCCGGAAACGCCGAAAAATCGCAATTTTCAGGAGAAACGAGACGTACATCCTCCCCCTCTGCCGCCCACCCACCCAACTGACAGCCAGCCAGCAGACAAGCACAGAGAGTTCCGTGGGTCTGTCTGTGATGTCATAAAGGGCCTGCTGATCAATGGCCAGCTCTCTGATTGGCTGCTGTGTTTGATTGACAGATTGAATCTGGCAGCTGATTGGCTGTCTACCCTAAAGTGCATTACACACCCCTGATGGTACCACTGGCTAAGACTCCACCTCAGCTCATTGATTAATTATAAATTTAGAACAAATGATGGATGAAAGCAGGCAGGCCGGCCATTTTTTTCACGCTCATTGGACTTGTTTAATGCAATGCACCTGTGTATAGTCAAATGCATTCACTTCATGCTGTAACCACTGTGCATAAAAATTTGGAAACATGGCATACAGTGTATCATTTGCTGTCTAAGTCATGTTTCCCATATTTTCCATTGCAAGATACAAGCCGGTTTGAGTGTTTGGGGCACATTTTAGCTAAAATCATCCTACGGGGCCTAAATGCTTATGCTAAAGCCTGCCTATTTTGAATGGCGTAGTGGTCACTGCAACCTCCAAAAAAATCAGGACTTACTACCCCAATAACCTGCTAACTCACCCCTGAAATACTTACTTATTCACACTATTTTGTTCATTTGACTTGTTTCTAATTTGAAATGCCCATTTTTGTGGGGCCAGAAAGGTGCGTCTTTAAAAGGCGATTTCTACGATACCCCACTTTTGCGCGTCGGACCGTGACTTTTTCCGGAAACGCTGAAAAACCGCAATTTTCAGGAGAAACGAGACGTACATCCTCCCCCTCTGCCGCCCACCCACCCAACTGACAGCCAGCCAGCAGACAAGCACAGAGAGTTCCGTGGGTCTGTCTGTGATGTCATAAAGGGCCTGCTGATCAATGGCCAGCTCTCTGATTGGCTGCTGTGTTTGATTGACAGATTGAATCTGGCAGCTGATTGGCTGTCTACCCTAAAGTGCATTACACACCCCTGATGGTACCACTGGCTAAGACTCCACCTCAGCTCATTGATTAATTATAAATTTAGAACAAATGATGGATGAAAGCAGGCAGGCCGGCCATTTTTTTCACGCTCATTGGACTTGTTTAATGCAATGCACCTTTGTATATTCACATGCATTCACTTCATGCTGTAACCACTGTGCATAAAAATTTGGAAACATGGCATACAGTGTATCATTTGCTGTCTAAGTCATGTTTCCCATATTTTCCATTGCAAGATACAAGCCGGTTTGAGTGTTTGGGGCACATTTTAGCTAAAATCATCCTACGGGGCCTAACTGCTTATGCCAAAGCCTGCCTATTTTGAATGGCGTAGTGGTCACTGCAACCTCCAAAAAAATCAGGACTTACTACCCCAATAACCTGCTAACTCACCCCTGAAATACTTACTTATTCACACTATTTTGTTCATTTGACTTGTTTCTAATTTGAAATGCCCATTTTTGTGGGGCCAGAAAGGTGCGTCTTTAAAAGGCGATTTCTACGATACCCCACTTTTGCGCGTCGGACCGCGACTTTTTCCGGAAACGCCGAAAAACCGCAATTTTCAGGAGAAACGAGACGTACATCCTCCACCTCTGCCGCCCACCCACCCAACGCCGAAAAACCGCAATTTTCAGGAGAAACGAGACGTACATCCTCCACCTCTGCCGCCCACCCACCCAACTGACAGCCAGCCAGCAGACAAGCACAGAGAGTTCCGTGGGTCTGTCTGTGATGTCATAAAGGGCCTGCTGATCAATGGCCAGCTCTCTGATTGGCTGCTGTGTTTGATTGACAGATTGAATCTGGCAGCTGATTGGCTGTCTACCCTAAAGTGCATTACACACCCCTGATGGTACCACTGGCTAAGACTCCACCTCAGCTCATTGATTAATTATAAATTTAGAACAAATGATGGATGAAAGCAGGCAGGCCGGCCATTTTTTTCACGCTCATTGGACTTGTTTAATGCAATGCACCTTTGTATATTCACATGCATTCGCTTCATGCTGTAACCACTGTGCATAAAAATTTGGAAACATGGCATACAGTGTATCATTTGCTGTCTAAGTCATGTTTCCCATATTTTCCATTGCAAGATACAAGCCGGTTTGAGTGTTTGGGGCACATTTTAGCTAAAATCATCCTACGGGGCCTAACTGCTTATGCCAAAGCCTGCCTATTTTGAATGGCGTAGTGGTCAATGCAACCTCCAAAAAAATCAGGACTTACTACCCCAATAACCTGCTAACTCACCCCTGAAATACTTACTTATTCACACTATTTTGTTCATTTGACTTGTTTCTAATTTGAAATGCCCATTTTTGTGGGGCCAGAAAGGTGCGTCTTTAAAAGGCGATTTCTACGATACCCCACTTTTGCGCGTCGGACCGCGACTTTTTCCGGAAACGCCGAAAAAACGCAATTTTCAGGAGAAACGAGACGTACATCCTCCACCTCTGCCGCCCACCCACCCAACTGACAGCCAGCCAGCAGACAAGCACAGAGAGTTCCGTGGGTCTGTCTGTGATGTCATAAAGGGCCTGCTGATCAATGGCCAGCTCTCTGATTGGCTGCTGTGTTTGATTGACAGATTGAATCTGGCAGCTGATTGGCTGTCTACCCTAAAGTGCATTACACACCCCTGATGGTACCACTGGCTAAGACTCCACCTCAGCTCATTGATTAATTATAAATTTAGAACAAATGATGGATGAAAGCAGGCAGGCCGGCCATTTTTTTCACGCTCATTGGACTTGTTTAATGCAATGCACCTGTGTATAGTCAAATGCATTCACTTCATGCTGTAACCACTGTGCATAAAAATTTGGAAACATGGCATACAGTGTATCATTTGCTGTCTAAGTCATGTTTCCCATATTTTCCATTGCAAGATACAAGCCGGTTTGAGTGTTTGGGGCACATTTTAGCTAAAATCATCCTACGGGGCCTAAATGCTTATGCTAAAGCCTGCCTATTTTGAATGGCGTAGTGGTCACTGCAACCTCCAAAAAAATCAGGACTTACTACCCCAATAACCTGCTAACTCACCCCTGAAATACTTACTTATTCACACTATTTTGTTCATTTGACTTGTTTCTAATTTGAAATGCCCATTTTTGTGGGGCCAGAAAGGTGCGTCTTTAAAAGGCGATTTCTACGATACCCCACTTTTGCGCGTCGGACCGTGACTTTTTCCGGAAACGCTGAAAAACCGCAATTTTCAGGAGAAACGAGACGTACATCCTCCCCCTCTGCCGCCCACCCACCCAACTGACAGCCAGCCAGCAGACAAGCACAGAGAGTTCCGTGGGTCTGTCTGTGATGTCATAAAGGGCCTGCTGATCAATGGCCAGCTCTCTGATTGGCTGCTGTGTTTGATTGACAGATTGAATCTGGCAGCTGATTGGCTGTCTACCCTAAAGTGCATTACACACCCCTGATGGTACCACTGGCTAAGACTCCACCTCAGCTCATTGATTAATTATAAATTTAGAACAAATGATGGATGAAAGCAGGCAGGCCGGCCATTTTTTTCACGCTCATTGGACTTGTTTAATGCAATGCACCTGTGTATAGTCAAATGCATTCACTTCATGCTGTAACCACTGTGCATAAAAATTTGGAAACATGGCATACAGTGTATCATTTGCTGTCTAAGTCATGTTTCCCATATTTTCCATTGCAAGATACAAGCCGGTTTGAGTGTTTGGGGCACATTTTAGCTAAAATCATCCTACGGGGCCTAAATGCTTATGCTAAAGCCTGCCTATTTTGAATGGCGTAGTGGTCACTGCAACCTCCAAAAAAATCAGGACTTACTACCCCAATAACCTGCTAACTCACCCCTGAAATACTTACTTATTCACACTATTTTGTTCATTTGACTTGTTTCTAATTTGAAATGCCCATTTTTGTGGGGCCAGAAAGGTGCGTCTTTAAAAGGCGATTTCTACGATACCCCACTTTTGCGCGTCGGACCGTGACTTTTTCCGGAAACGCTGAAAAACCGCAATTTTCAGGAGAAACGAGACGTACATCCTCCCCCTCTGCCGCCCACCCACCCAACTGACAGCCAGCCAGCAGACAAGCACAGAGAGTTCCGTGGGACTGTCTGTGATGTCATAAAGGGCCTGCTGATCAATGGCCAGCTCTCTGATTGGCTGCTGTGTTTGATTGACAGATTGAATCTGGCAGCTGATTGGCTGTCTACCCTAAAGTGCATTACACACCCCTGATGGTACCACTGGCTAAGACTCCACCTCAGCTCATTGATTAATTATAAATTTAGAACAAATGATGGATGAAAGCAGGCAGGCCGGCCATTTTTTTCACGCTCATTGGACTTGTTTAATGCAATGCACCTTTGTATATTCACATGCATTCACTTCATGCTGTAACCACTGTGCATAAAAATTTGGAAACATGGCATACAGTGTATCATTTGCTGTCTAAGTCATGTTTCCCATATTTTCCATTGCAAGATACAAGCCGGTTTGAGTGTTTGGGGCACATTTTAGCTAAAATCATCCTACGGGGCCTAACTGCTTATGCCAAAGCCTGCCTATTTTGAATGGCGTAGTGGTCACTGCAACCTCCAAAAAAATCAGGACTTACTACCCCAATAACCTGCTAACTCACCCCTGAAATACTTACTTATTCACACTATTTTGTTCATTTGGCTTGTTTCTAATTTGAAATGCCCATTTTTGTGGGGCCAGAAAGGTGCGTCTTTAAAAGGCGATTTCTACGATACCCCACTTTTGCGCGTCGGACCGCGACTTTTTCCGGAAACGCCGAAAAACCGCAATTTTCAGGAGAAACGAGACGTACATCCTCCACCTCTGCCGCCCACCCACCCAACTGACAGCCAGCCAGCAGACAAGCACAGAGAGTTCCGTGGGTCTGTCTGTGATGTCATAAAGGGCCTGCTGATCAATGGCCAGCTCTCTGATTGGCTGCTGTGTTTGATTGACAGATTGAATCTGGCAGCTGATTGGCTGTCTACCCTAAAGTGCATTACACACCCCTGATGGTACCACTGGCTAAGACTCCACCTCAGCTCATTGATTAATTATAAATTTAGAACAAATGATGGATGAAAGCAGGCAGGCCGGCCATTTTTTTCACGCTCATTGGACTTGTTTAATGCAATGCACCTTTGTATATTCACATGCATTCGCTTCATGCTGTAACCACTGTGCATAAAAATTTGGAAACATGGCATACAGTGTATCATTTGCTGTCTAAGTCATGTTTCCCATATTTTCCATTGCAAGATACAAGCCGGTTTGAGTGTTTGGGGCACATTTTAGCTAAAATCATCCTACGGGGCCTAACTGCTTATGCCAAAGCCTGCCTATTTTGAATGGCGTAGTGGTCAATGCAACCTCCAAAAAAATCAGGACTTACTACCCCAATAACCTGCTAACTCACCCCTGAAATACTTACTTATTCACACTATTTTGTTCATTTGACTTGTTTCTAATTTGAAATGCCCATTTTTGTGGGGCCAGAAAGGTGCGTCTTTAAAAGGCGATTTCTACGATACCCCACTTTTGCGCGTCGGACCGCGACTTTTTCCGGAAACGCCGAAAAAACGCAATTTTCAGGAGAAACGAGACGTACATCCTCCCCTTCTGCCGCCCACCCACCCAACTGACAGCCAGCCAGCAGACAAGCACAGAGAGTTCCGTGGGTCTGTCTGTGATGTCATAAAGGGCCTGCTGATCAATGGCCAGCTCTCTGATTGGCTGCTGTGTTTGATTGACAGATTGAATCTGGCAGCTGATTGGCTGTCTACCCTAAAGTGCATTACACACCCCTGATGGTACCACTGGCTAAGACTCCACCTCAGCTCATTGATTAATTATAAATTTAGAACAAATGATGGATGAAAGCAGGCAGGCCGGCCATTTTTTTCACGCTCATTGGACTTGTTTAATGCAATGCACCTTTGTATATTCACATGCATTCGCTTCATGCTGTAACCACTGTGCATAAAAATTTGGAAACATGGCATACAGTGTATCATTTGCTGTCTAAGTCATGTTTCCCATATTTTCCATTGCAAGATACAAGCCGGTTTGAGTGTTTGGGGCACATTTTAGCTAAAATCATCCTACGGGGCCTAACTGCTTATGCCAAAGCCTGCCTATTTTGAATGGCGTAGTGGTCAATGCAACCTCCAAAAAAATCAGGACTTACTACCCCAATAACCTGCTAACTCACCCCTGAAATACTTACTTATTCACACTATTTTGTTCATTTGACTTGTTTCTAATTTGAAATGCCCATTTTTGTGGGGCCAGAAAGGTGCGTCTTTAAAAGGCGATTTCTACGATACCCCACTTTTGCGCGTCGGACCGCGACTTTTTCCGGAAACGCCGAAAAAACGCAATTTTCAGGAGAAACGAGACGTACATCCTCCCCCTCTGCCGCCCACCCACCCAACTGACAGCCAGCCAGCAGACAAGCACAGAGAGTTCCGTGGGTCTGTCTGTGATGTCATAAAGGGCCTGCTGATCAATGGCCAGCTCTCTGATTGGCTGCTGTGTTTGATTGACAGATTGAATCTGGCAGCTGATTGGCTGTCTACCCTAAAGTGCATTACACACCCCTGATGGTACCACTGGCTAAGACTCCACCTCAGCTCATTGATTAATTATAAATTTAGAACAAATGATGGATGAAAGCAGGCAGGCCGGCCATTTTTTTCACGCTCATTGGACTTGTTTAATGCAATGCACCTGTGTATATTCACATGCATTCACTTCATGCTGTAACCACTGTGCATAAAAATTTGGAAACATGGCATACAGTGTATCATTTGCTGTCTAAGTCATGTTTCCCATATTTTCCATTGCAAGATACAAGCCGGTTTGAGTGTTTGGGGCACATTTTAGCTAAAATCATCCTACGGGGCCTAAATGCTTATGCTAAAGCCTGCCTATTTTGAATGGCGTAGTGGTCACTGCAACCTCCAAAAAAATCAGGACTTACTACCCCAATAACCTGCTAACTCACCCCTGAAATACTTACTTATTCACACTATTTTGTTCATTTGACTTGTTTCTAATTTGAAATGCCCATTTTTGTGGGGCCAGAAAGGTGCGTCTTTAAAAGGCGATTTCTACGATACCCCACTTTTGCGCGTCGGACCACGACTTTTTCCGGAAACGCTGAAAAACCGCAATTTTCAGGAGAAACGAGACGTACATCCTCCCCCTCTGCCGCCCACCCACCCAACTGAAAGCCAGCCAGCAGACAAGCACAGAGAGTTCCGTGGGTCTGTCTGTGATGTCATAAAGGGCCTGCTGATCAATGGCCAGCTCTCTGATTGGCTGCTGTGTTTGATTGACAGATTGAATCTGGCAGCTGATTGGCTGTCTACCCTAAAGTGCATTACACACCCCTGATGGTACCACTGGCTAAGACTCCACCTCAGCTCATTGATTAATTATAAATTTAGAACAAATGATGGATGAAAGCAGGCAGGCCGGCCATTTTTTTCACGCTCATTGGACTTGTTTAATGCAATGCACCTTTGTATATTCACATGCATTCGCTTCATGCTGTAACCACTGTGCATAAAAATTTGGAAACATGGCATACAGTGTATCATTTGTTGTCTAAGTCATGTTTCCCATATTTTCCATTGCAAGATACAAGCCGGTTTGAGTGTTTGGGGCACATTTTAGCTAAAATCATCCTACGGGGCCTAACTGCTTATGCTAAAGCCTGCCTATTTTGAATGGCGTAGTGGTCACTGCAACCTCCAAAAAAATCAGGACTTACTACCCCAATAACCTGCTAACTCACCCCTGAAATACTTACTTATTCACACTATTTTGTTCATTTGACTTGTTTCTAATTTGAAATGCCCATGTGGGGCCAGAAAGGTGCGTCTTTAAAAGGCGATTTCTACGATATCCCACTTTTGCTCGTCGGACCGCGACTTTTTCCGGAAACGCCGAAAAACCGCAATTTTCAGGAGAAACGAGACGTACATCCTCCCCCTCTGCCGCCCACCCACCCAACTGACAGCCAGCCAGCAGACAAGCACAGAGAGTTCCGTGGGTCTTTCTGTGATGTCATAAAGGGCCTGCTGATCAATGGCCAGCTCTCTGATTGGCTGCTGTGTTTGATTGACAGATTGAATCTGGCAGCTGATTGGCTGTCTACCCTAAAGTGTTTTACACACCCCTGATGGTACCACTGGCTAAGACTCCACCTCAGCTCATTGATTAATTATAAATTTAGAACAAATGATGGATGAAAGCAGGCAAGCCGGCCATTTTTTTCACGCTCATTGGACTTGTTTAATGCAATGCACCTGTGTATATTCACATGCATTCACTTCATGCTGTAACCACTGTGCATAAAAATTTGGAAACATGGCATACAGTGTATCATTTGCTGTCTAAGTCATGTTTCCCATATTTTCCATTGCAAGATACAAGCCGGTTTGAGTGTTTGGGGCACATTTTAGCTAAAATCATCCTACGGGGCCTAAATGCTTATGCTAAAGCCTGCCTATTTTGAATGGCGTAGTGGTCACTGCAACCTCCAAAAAAATCAGGACTTACTACCCCAATAACCTGCTAACTCACCCCTGAAATACTTACTTATTCACACTATTTTGTTCATTTGACTTGTTTCTAATTTGAAATGCCCATTTTTGTGGGGCCAGAAAGGTGCGTCTTTAAAAGGCGATTTCTACGATACCCCACTTTTGCGCGTCGGACCGCGACTTTTTCCGGAAACGCTGAAAAACCGCAATTTTCAGGAGAAACGAGACGTACATCCTTCCCCTCTGCCGCCCACCCACCCAACTGACAGCCAGCCAGCAGACAAGCACAGAGAGTTCCGTGGGTCTGTCTGTGATGTCATAAAGGGCCTGCTGATCAATGGCCAGCTCTCTGATTGGCTGCTGTGTTTGATTGACAGATTAAATCTGGCAGCTGATTGGCTGTCTACCCTAAAGTGCATTACACACCCCTGATGGTACCACTGGCTAAGACTCCACCTCAGCTCATTGATTAATTATAAATTTAGAACAAATGATGGATGAAAGCAGGCAGGCCGGCCATTTTTTTCACGCTCATTGGACTTGTTTAATGCAATGCACCTTTGTATATTCACATGCATTCGCTTCATGCTGTAACCACTGTGCATAAAAATTTGGAAACATGGCATACAGTGTATCATTTGCTGTCTAAGTCATGTTTCCCATATTTTCCATTGCAAGATACAAGCCGGTTTGAGTGTTTGGGGCACATTTTAGCTAAAATCATCCTACGGGGCCTAACTGCTTATGCCAAAGCCTGCCTATTTTGAATGGCGTAGTGGTCAATGCAACCTCCAAAAATATCAGGACTTACTACCCCAATAACCTGCTAACTCACCCCTGAAATACTTACTTATTCACACTATTTTGTTCATTTGACTTGTTTCTAATTTGAAATGCCCATTTTTGTGGGGCCAGAAAGGTGCGTCTTTAAAAGGCGATTTCTACGATACCCCACTTTTGCGCGTCGGACCGCGACTTTTTCCGGAAACGCCGAAAAAACGCAATTTTCAGGAGAAACGAGACGTACATCCTCCCCCTCTGCCGCCCACCCACCCAACTGACAGCCAGCCAGCAGACAAGCACAGAGAGTTCCGTGGGTCTGTCTGTGATGTCATAAAGGGCCTGCTGATCAATGGCCAGCTCTCTGATTGGCTGCTGTGTTTGATTGACAGATTGAATCTGGCAGCTGATTGGCTGTCTACCCTAAAGTGCATTACACACCCCTGATGGTACCACTGGCTAAGACTCCACCTCAGCTCATTGATTAATTATAAATTTAGAACAAATGATGGATGAAAGCAGGCAGGCCGGCCATTTTTTTCACGCTCATTGGACTTGTTTAATGCAATGCACCTGTGTATATTCACATGCATTCACTTCATGCTGTAACCACTGTGCATAAAAATTTGGAAACATGGCATACAGTGTATCATTTGCTGTCTAAGTCATGTTTCCCATATTTTCCATTGCAAGATACAAGCCGGTTTGAGTGTTTGGGGCACATTTTAGCTAAAATCATCCTACGGGGCCTAAATGCTTATGCTAAAGCCTGCCTATTTTGAATGGCGTAGTGGTCACTGCAACCTCCAAAAAAATCAGGACTTACTACCCCAATAACCTGCTAACTCACCCCTGAAATACTTACTTATTCACACTATTTTGTTCATTTGACTTGTTTCTAATTTGAAATGCCCATTTTTGTGGGGCCAGAAAGGTGCGTCTTTAAAAGGCGATTTCTACGATACCCCACTTTTGCGCGTCGGACCGCGACTTTTTCCGGAAACGCCGAAAAATCGCAATTTTCAGGAGAAACGAGACGTACATCCTCCCCCTCTGCCGCCCACCCACCCAACTGACAGCCAGCCAGCAGACAAGCACAGAGAGTTCCGTGGGTCTGTCTGTGATGTCATAAAGGGCCTGCTGATCAATGGCCAGCTCTCTGATTGGCTGCTGTGTTTGATTGACAGATTGAATCTGGCAGCTGATTGGCTGTCTACCCTAAAGTGCATTACACACCCCTGATGGTACCACTGGCTAAGACTCCACCTCAGCTCATTGATTAATTATAAATTTAGAACAAATGATGGATGAAAGCAGGCAGGCCGGCCATTTTTTTCACGCTCATTGGACTTGTTTAATGCAATGCACCTGTGTATAGTCAAATGCATTCACTTCATGCTGTAACCACTGTGCATAAAAATTTGGAAACATGGCATACAGTGTATCATTTGCTGTCTAAGTCATGTTTCCCATATTTTCCATTGCAAGATACAAGCCGGTTTGAGTGTTTGGGGCACATTTTAGCTAAAATCATCCTACGGGGCCTAAATGCTTATGCTAAAGCCTGCCTATTTTGAATGGCGTAGTGGTCACTGCAACCTCCAAAAAAATCAGGACTTACTACCCCAATAACCTGCTAACTCACCCCTGAAATACTTACTTATTCACACTATTTTGTTCATTTGACTTGTTTCTAATTTGAAATGCCCATTTTTGTGGGGCCAGAAAGGTGCGTCTTTAAAAGGCGATTTCTACGATACCCCACTTTTGCGCGTCGGACCGTGACTTTTTCCGGAAACGCTGAAAAACCGCAATTTTCAGGAGAAACGAGACGTACATCCTCCCCCTCTGCCGCCCACCCACCCAACTGACAGCCAGCCAGCAGACAAGCACAGAGAGTTCCGTGGGTCTGTCTGTGATGTCATAAAGGGCCTGCTGATCAATGGCCAGCTCTCTGATTGGCTGCTGTGTTTGATTGACAGATTGAATCTGGCAGCTGATTGGCTGTCTACCCTAAAGTGCATTACACACCCCTGATGGTACCACTGGCTAAGACTCCACCTCAGCTCATTGATTAATTATAAATTTAGAACAAATGATGGATGAAAGCAGGCAGGCCGGCCATTTTTTTCACGCTCATTGGACTTGTTTAATGCAATGCACCTTTGTATATTCACATGCATTCGCTTCATGCTGTAACCACTGTGCATAAAAATTTGGAAACATGGCATACAGTGTATCATTTGCTGTCTAAGTCATGTTTCCCATATTTTCCATTGCAAGATACAAGCCGGTTTGAGTGTTTGGGGCACATTTTAGCTAAAATCATCCTACGGGGCCTAACTGCTTATGCCAAAGCCTGCCTATTTTGAATGGCGTAGTGGTCACTGCAACCTCCAAAAAAATCAGGACTTACAACCCCAATAACCTGCTAACTCACCCCTGAAATACTTACTTATTCACACTATTTTGTTCATTTGACTTGTTTCTAATTTGAAATGCCCATTTTTGTGGGGCCAGAAAGGTGCGTCTTTAAAAGGCGATTTCTACGATACCCCACTTTTGCGCGTCGGACCGCGACTTTTTCCGGAAACGCCGAAAAACCGCAATTTTCAGGAGAAACGAGACGTACATCCTCCACCTCTGCCGCCCACCCACCCAACTGACAGCCAGCCAGCAGACAAGCACAGAGAGTTCCGTGGGTCTGTCTGTGATGTCATAAAGGGCCTGCTGATCAATGGCCAGCTCTCTGATTGGCTGCTGTGTTTGATTGACAGATTGAATCTGGCAGCTGATTGGCTGTCTACCCTAAAGTGCATTACACACCCCTGATGGTACCACTGGCTAAGACTCCACCTCAGCTCATTGATTAATTATAAATTTAGAACAAATGATGGATGAAAGCAGGCAGGCCGGCCATTTTTTTCACGCTCATTGGACTTGTTTAATGCAATGCACCTGTGTATATTCACATGCATTCACTTCATGCTGTAACCACTGTGCATAAAAATTTGGAAACATGGCATACAGTGTATCATTTGCTGTCTAAGTCATGTTTCCCATATTTTCCATTGCAAGATACAAGCCGGTTTGAGTGTTTGGGGCACATTTTAGCTAAAATCATCCTACGGGGCCTAAATGCTTATGCTAAAGCCTGCCTATTTTGAATGGCGTAGTGGTCACTGCAACCTCCAAAAAAATCAGGACTTACTACCCCAATAACCTGCTAACTCACCCCTGAAATACTTACTTATTCACACTATTTTGTTCATTTGACTTGTTTCTAATTTGAAATGCCCATTTTTGTGGGGCCAGAAAGGTGCGTCTTTAAAAGGCGATTTCTACGATACCCCACTTTTGCGCGTCGGACCGCGACTTTTTCCGGAAACGCTGAAAAACCGCAATTTTCAGGAGAAACGAGACGTACATCCTTCCCCTCTGCCGCCCACCCACCCAACTGACAGCCAGCCAGCAGACAAGCACAGAGAGTTCCGTGGGTCTGTCTGTGATGTCATAAAGGGCCTGCTGATCAATGGCCAGCTCTCTGATTGGCTGCTGTGTTTGATTGACAGATTAAATCTGGCAGCTTATTGGCTGTCTACCCTAAAGTGCATTACACACCCCTGATGGTACCACTGGCTAAGACTCCACCTCAGCTCATTGATTAATTATAAATTTAGAACAAATGATGGATGAAAGCAGGCAGGCCGGCCATTTTTTTCACGCTCATTGGACTTGTTTAATGCAATGCACCTTTGTATATTCACATGCATTCGCTTCATGCTGTAACCACTGTGCATAAAAATTTGGAAACATGGCATACAGTGTATCATTTGCTGTCTAAGTCATGTTTCCCATATTTTCCATTGCAAGATACAAGCCGGTTTGAGTGTTTGGGGCACATTTTAGCTAAAATCATCCTACGGGGCCTAACTGCTTATGCCAAAGCCTGCCTATTTTGAATGGCGTAGTGGTCAATGCAACCTCCAAAAATATCAGGACTTACTACCCCAATAACCTGCTAACTCACCCCTGAAATACTTACTTATTCACACTATTTTGTTCATTTGACTTGTTTCTAATTTGAAATGCCCATTTTTGTGGGGCCAGAAAGGTGCGTCTTTAAAAGGCGATTTCTACGATACCCCACTTTTGCGCGTCGGACCGCGACTTTTTCCGGAAACGCCGAAAAAACGCAATTTTCAGGAGAAACGAGACGTACATCCTCCCCCTCTGCCTCCCACCCACCCAACTGACAGCCAGCCAGCAGACAAGCACAGAGAGTTCCGTGGGTCTGTCTGTGATGTCATAAAGGGCCTGCTGATCAATGGCCAGCTCTCTGATTGGCTGCTGTGTTTGATTGACAGATTGAATCTGGCAGCTGATTGGCTGTCTACCCTAAAGTGCATTACACACCCCTGATGGTACCACTGGCTAAGACTCCACCTCAGCTCATTGATTAATTATAAATTTAGAACAAATGATGGATGAAAGCAGGCAGGCCGGCCATTTTTTTCACGCTCATTGGACTGGTTTAATGCAATGCACCTGTGTATATTCACATGCATTCACTTCATGCTGTAACCACTGTGCATAAAAATTTGGAAACATGGCATACAGTGTATCATTTGCTGTCTAAGTCATGTTTCCCATATTTTCCATTGCAAGATACAAGCCGGTTTGAGTGTTTGGGGCACATTTTAGCTAAAATCATCCTACGGGGCCTAAATGCTTATGCTAAAGCCTGCCTATTTTGAATGGCGTAGTGGTCACTGCAACCTCCAAAAAAATCAGGACTTACTACCCCAATAACCTGCTAACTCACCCCTGAAATACTTACTTATTCACACTATTTTGTTCATTTGACTTGTTTCTAATTTGAAATGCCCATTTTTGTGGGGCCAGAAAGGTGCGTCTTTAAAAGGCGATTTCTACGATACCCCACTTTTGCGCGTCGGACCGCGACTTTTTCCGGAAACGCCGAAAAATCGCAATTTTCAGGAGAAACGAGACGTACATCCTCCCCCTCTGCCGCCCACCCACCCAACTGACAGCCAGCCAGCAGACAAGCACAGAGAGTTCCGTGGGTCTGTCTGTGATGTCATAAAGGGCCTGCTGATCAATGGCCAGCTCTCTGATTGGCTGCTGTGTTTGATTGACAGATTGAATCTGGCAGCTGATTGGCTGTCTACCCTAAAGTGCATTACACACCCCTGATGGTACCACTGGCTAAGACTCCACCTCAGCTCATTGATTAATTATAAATTTAGAACAAATGATGGATGAAAGCAGGCAGGCCGGCCATTTTTTTCACGCTCATTGGACTTGTTTAATGCAATGCACCTGTGTATAGTCAAATGCATTCACTTCATGCTGTAACCACTGTGCATAAAAATTTGGAAACATGGCATACAGTGTATCATTTGCTGTCTAAGTCATGTTTCCCATATTTTCCATTGCAAGATACAAGCCGGTTTGAGTGTTTGGGGCACATTTTAGCTAAAATCATCCTACGGGGCCTAAATGCTTATGCTAAAGCCTGCCTATTTTGAATGGCGTAGTGGTCACTGCAACCTCCAAAAAAATCAGGACTTACTACCCCAATAACCTGCTAACTCACCCCTGAAATACTTACTTATTCACACTATTTTGTTCATTTGACTTGTTTCTAATTTGAAATGCCCATTTTTGTGGGGCCAGAAAGGTGCGTCTTTAAAAGGCGATTTCTAAGATACCCCACTTTTGCGCGTCGGACCGTGACTTTTTCCGGAAACGCTGAAAAACCGCAATTTTCAGGAGAAACGAGACGTACATCCTCCCCCTCTGCCGCCCACCCACCCAACTGACAGCCAGCCAGCAGACAAGCACAGAGAGTTCCGTGGGTCTGTCTGTGATGTCATAAAGGGCCTGCTGATCAATGGCCAGCTCTCTGATTGGCTGCTGTGTTTGATTGACAGATTGAATCTGGCAGCTGATTGGCTGTCTACCCTAAAGTGCATTACACACCCCTGATGGTACCACTGGCTAAGACTCCACCTCAGCTCATTGATTAATTATAAATTTAGAACAAATGATGGATGAAAGCAGGCAGGCCGGCCATTTTTTTCACGCTCATTGGACTTGTTTAATGCAATGCACCTTTGTATATTCACATGCATTCGCTTCATGCTGTAACCACTGTGCATAAAAATTTGGAAACATGGCATACAGTGTATCATTTGCTGTCTAAGTCATGTTTCCCATATTTTCCATTGCAAGATACAAGCCGGTTTGAGTGTTTGGGGCACATTTTAGCTAAAATCATCCTACGGGGCCTAACTGCTTATGCCAAAGCCTGCCTATTTTGAATGGCGTAGTGGTCACTGCAACCTCCAAAAAAATCAGGACTTACAACCCCAATAACCTGCTAACTCACCCCTGAAATACTTACTTATTCACACTATTTTGTTCATTTGACTTGTTTCTAATTTGAAATGCCCATTTTTGTGGGGCCAGAAAGGTGCGTCTTTAAAAGGCGATTTCTACGATACCCCACTTTTGCGCGTCGGACCGCGACTTTTTCCGGAAACGCCGAAAAACCGCAATTTTCAGGAGAAACGAGACGTACATCCTCCACCTCTGCCGCCCACCCACCCAACTGACAGCCAGCCAGCAGACAAGCACAGAGAGTTCCGTGGGTCTGTCTGTGATGTCATAAAGGGCCTGCTGATCAATGGCCAGCTCTCTGATTGGCTGCTGTGTTTGATTGACAGATTGAATCTGGCAGCTGATTGGCTGTCTACCCTAAAGTGCATTACACACCCCTCATGGTACCACTGGCTAAGACTCCACCTCAGCTCATTGATTAATTATAAATTTAGAACAAATGATGGATGAAAGCAGGCAGGCCGGCCATTTTTTTCACGCTCATTGGACTTGTTTAATGCAATGCACCTGTGTATATTCACATGCATTCACTTCATGCTGTAACCACTGTGCATAAAAATTTGGAAACATGGCATACAGTGTATCATTTGCTGTCTAAGTCATGTTTCCCATATTTTCCATTGCAAGATACAAGCCGGTTTGAGTGTTTGGGGCACATTTTAGCTAAAATCATCCTACGGGGCCTAACTGCTTATGCCAAAGCCTGCCTATTTTGAATGGCGTAGTGGTCACTGCAACCTCCAAAAAAATCAGGACTTACTACCCCAATAACCTGCTAACTCACCCCTGAAATACTTACTTATTCACACTATTTTGTTCATTTGACTTGTTTCTAATTTGAAATGCCCATTTTTGTGGGGCCAGAAAGGTGCGTCTTTAAAAGGCGATTTCTACGATACCCCACTTTTGCGCGTCGGACCGCGACTTTTTCCGGAAACGCCGAAAAACCGCAATTTTCAGGAGAAACGAGACGTACATCCTCCACCTCTGCCGCCCACCCACCCAACTGACAGCCAGCCAGCAGACAAGCACAGAGAGTTCCGTGGGTCTGTCTGTGATGTCATAAAGGGCCTGCTGATCAATGGCCAGCTCTCTGATTGGCTGCTGTGTTTGATTGACAGATTGAATCTGGCAGCTGATTGGCTGTCTACCCTAAAGTGCATTACACACCCCTGATGGTACCACTGGCTAAGACTCCACCTCAGCTCATTGATTAATTATAAATTTAGAACAAATGATGGATGAAAGCAGGCAGGCCGGCCATTTTTTTCACGCTCATTGGACTTGTTTAATGCAATGCACCTGTGTATATTCACATGCATTCACTTCATGCTGTAACCACTGTGCATAAAAATTTGGAAACATGGCATACAGTGTATCATTTGCTGTCTAAGTCATGTTTCCCATATTTTCCATTGCAAGATACAAGCCGGTTTGAGTGTTTGGGGCACATTTTAGCTAAAATCATCCTACGGGGCCTAAATGCTTATGCTAAAGCCTGCCTATTTTGAATGGCGTAGTGGTCACTGCAACCTCCAAAAAAATCAGGACTTACTACCCCAATAACCTGCTAACTCACCCCTGAAATACTTACTTATTCACACTATTTTGTTCATTTGACTTGTTTCTACTTTGAAATGCCCATTTTTGTGGGGCCAGAAAGGTGCGTCTTTAAAAGGCGATTTCTACGATACCCCACTTTTGCGCATCGGACCGCGACTTTTTCCGGAAACGCTGAAAAAACGCAATTTTCAGGAGAAACGAGACGTACATCCTCCCCCTCTGCCGCCCACCCACCCAACTGACAGCCAGCCAGCAGACAAGCACAGAGAGTTCCGTGGGTCTGTCTGTGATGTCATAAAGGGCCTGCTGATCAATAGCCAGCTCTCTGATTGGCTGCTGTGTTTGATTGACAGATTGAATCTGGCAGCTGATTGGCTGTCTACCCTAAAGTGCATTACACACCGCTGATGGTACCACTGGCTAAGACTCCACCTCAGCTCATTGATTAATTATAAATTTAGAACAAATGATGGATGAAAGCAGGCAGGCCGGCCATTTTTTTCACGCTCATTGGACTTGTTTAATGCAATGCACCTTTGTATATTCACATGCATTCGCTTCATGCTGTAACCACTGTGCATAAAAATTTGGAAACATGGCATACAGTGTATCATTTGCTGTCTAAGTCATGTTTCCCATATTTTCCATTGCAAGATACAAGCCGGTTTGAGTGTTTGGGGCACATTTTAGCTAAAATCATCCTACGGGGCCTAACTGCTTATGCCAAAGCCTGCCTATTTTGAATGGCGTAGTGGTCAATGCAACCTCCAAAAAAATCAGGACTTACTACCCCAATAACCTGCTAACTCACCCCTGAAATACTTACTTATTCACACTATTTTGTTCATTTGACTTGTTTCTAATTTGAAATGCCCATTTTTGTGGGGCCAGAAAGGTGCGTCTTTAAAAGGCGATTTCTACGATACCCCACTTTTGCGCGTCGGACCGCGACTTTTTCCGGAAACGCCGAAAAAACGCAATTTTCAGGAGAAACGAGACGTACATCCTCCCCCTCTGCCGCCCACCCACCCAACTGACAGCCAGCCAGCAGACAAGCACAGAGAGTTCCGTGGGTCTGTCTGTGATGTCATAAAGGGCCTGCTGATCAATGGCCAGCTCTCTGATTGGCTGCTGTGTTTGATTGACAGATTGAATCTGGCAGCTGATTGGCTGTCTACCCTAAAGTGCATTACACACCCCTGATGGTACCACTGGCTAAGACTCCACCTCAGCTCATTGATTAATTATAAATTTAGAACAAATGATGGATGAAAGCAGGCAGGCCGGCCATTTTTTTCACGCTCATTGGACTTGTTTAATGCAATGCACCTTTGTATATTCACATGCATTCGCTTCATGCTGTAACCACTGTGCATAAAAATTTGGAAACATGGCATACAGTGTATCATTTGCTGTCTAAGTCATGTTTCCCATATTTTCCATTGCAAGATACAAGCCGGTTTGAGTGTTTGGGGCACATTTTAGCTAAAATCATCCTACGGGGCCTAACTGCTTATGCTAAAGCCTGCCTATTTTGAATGGCGTAGTGGTCACTGCAACCTCCAAAAAAATCAGGACTTACTACCCCAATAACCTGCTAACTCACCCCTGAAATACTTACTTATTCACACTATTTTGTTCATTTGACTTGTTTCTAATTTGAAATGCCCATTTTTGTGGGGCCAGAAAGGTGCGTCTTTAAAAGGCGATTTCTACGATACCCCACTTTTGCGCGTCGGACCGCGATTTTTTCCGGAAACGCAGAAAAACCGCAATTTTCAGAAAAACGAGACGTACATCCTCCCCCTCTGCCGCCCACCCACCCAACTGACAGCCAGCCAGCAGACAAGCACAGAGAGTTCCGTGGGTCTGTCTGTGATGTCATAAAGGGCCTGCTGATCAATGGCCAGCTCTCTGATTGGCTGCTGTGTTTGATTGACAGATTGAATCTGGCAGCTGATTGGCTGTCTACCCTAAAGTGCATTACACACCCCTGATGGTACCACTGGCTAAGACTCCACCTCAGCTCATTGATTAATTATAGATTTAGAACAAATGATGGATGAAAGCAGGCAAGCCGGCCATTTTTTTCACGCTCATTGGACTTGTTTAATGCAATGCACCTGTGTATATTCACATGCATTCACTTCATGCTGTAACCACTGTGCATAAAAATTTGGAAACATGGCATACAGTGTATCATTTGCTGTCTAAGTCATGTTTCCCATATTTTCCATTGCAAGATACAAGCCGGTTTGAGTGTTTGGGGCACATTTTAGCTAAAATCATCCTACGGGGCCTAACTGCTTATGCCAAAGCCTGCCTATTTTGAATGGCGTAGTGGTCACTGCAACCTCCAAAAAAATCAGGACTTACTACCCCAATAACCTGCTAACTCACCCCTGAAATACTTACTTATTCACACTATTTTGTTAATTTGACTTGTTTCTAATTTGAAATGCCCATTTTTGTGGGGCCAGAAAGGTGCGTCTTTAAAAGGCGATTTCTACGATACCCCACTTTTGCGCGTCGGACCGCGACTTTTTCCGGAAACGCAGAAAAAACACAATTTTCAGGAGAAACGAGACGTACATCCTCCCCCTCTGCCGCCCACCCACCCAACTGACAGCCAGCCAGCAGACAAGCACAGAGAGTTCCGTGGGTCTGTCTGTGATGTCATAAAGGGCCTGCTGATCAATGGCCAGCTCTCTGATTGGCTGCTGTGTTTGATTGACAGATTGAATCTGGCAGCTGATTGGCTGTCTACCCTAAAGTGCATTACACACCCCTGATGGTACCACTGGCTAAGACTCCACCTCAGCTCATTGATTAATTATAAATTTAGAACAAATGATGGATGAAAGCAGGCAGGCCGGCCATTTTTTTCACGCTCATTGGACTTGTTTAATGCAATGCACCTGTGTATATTCACATGCATTCACTTCATGCTGTAACCACTGTGCATAAAAATTTGGAAACATGGCATACAGTGTATCATTTGCTGTCTAAGTCATGTTTCCCATATTTTCCATTGCAAGATACAAGCCGGTTTGAGTGTTTGGGGCACATTTTAGCTAAAATCATCCTACGGGGCCTAACTGCTTATGCCAAAGCCTGCCTATTTTAAATGGCGTAGTGGTCAATGCAACCTCCAAAAAAATCAGGACTTACTACCCCAATAACCTGCTAACTCACCCCTGAAATACTTACTTATTCACACTATTTTGTTCATTTGACTTGTTTCTAATTTGAAATGCCCATTTTTGTGGGGCCAGAAAGGTGCGTCTTTAAAAGGCGATTTCTACGATACCCCACTTTTGCGCGTCGGACCGCGACTTTTTCGGGAAACGCCGAAAAACCGCAATTTTCAGGAGAAACGAGACGTACATCCTCCCCCTCTGCCGCCCACCCACCCAACTGACAGCCAGCCAGCAGACAAGCACAGAGAGTTCCGTGGGTCTGTCTGTGATGTCATAAAGGGCCTGCTGATCAATGGCCAGCTCTCTGATTGGCTGCTGTGTTTGATTGACAGATTGAATCTGGCAGCTGATTGGCTGTCTACCCTAAAGTGCATTACACACCCCTGATGGTACCACTGGCTAAGACTCCACCTCAGCTCATTGATTAATTATAAATTTAGAACAAATGATGGATGAAAGCAGGCAGGCCGGCCATTTTTTTCACGCTCATTGGACTTGTTTAATGCAATGCACCTGTGTATATTCACATGCATTCACTTCATGCTGTAACCACTGTGCATAAAAATTTGGAAACATGGCATACAGTGTATCATTTGCTGTCTAAGTCATGTTTCCCATATTTTCCATTGCAAGATACAAGCCGGTTTGAGTGTTTGTGGCACATTTTAGCTAAAATCATCCTACGGGGCCTAAATGCTTATGCTAAAGCCTGCCTATTTTGAATGGCGTAGTGGTCACTGCAACCTCCAAAAAAATCAGGACTTACTACCCCAATAACCTGCTAACTCACCCCTGAAATACTTACTTATTCACACTATTTTGTTCATTTGACTTGTTTCTAATTTGAAATGCCCATTTTTGTGGGGCCAGAAAGGTGCGTCTTTAAAAGGCGATTTCTACGATACCCCACTTTTGCGCGTCGGACCACGACTTTTTCCGGAAACGCTGAAAAACCGCAATTTTCAGGAGAAACGAGACGTACATCCTCCCCCTCTTCCGCCCACCCAACTGACAGCCAGCCAGCAGACAAGCACAGAGAGTTCCGTGGGTCTGTCTGTGATGTCATAAAGGGCCTGCTGATCAATGGCCAGCTCTCTGATTGGCTGCTGTGTTTGATTGACAGATTGAATCTGGCAGCTGATTGGCTGTCTACCCTAAAGTGCATTACACACCCCTGATGGTACCACTGGCTAAGACTCCACCTCAGCTCATTGATTAATTATAAATTTAGAACAAATGATGGATGAAAGCAGGCAGGCCGGCCATTTTTTTCACGCTCATTGGACTTGTTTAATGCAATGCACCTTTGTATATTCACATGCATTCGCTTCATGCTGTAACCACTGTGCATAAAAATTTGGAAACATGGCATACAGTGTATCATTTGCTGTCTAAGTCATGTTTCCCATATTTTCCATTGCAAGATACAAGCCGGTTTGAGTGTTTGGGGCACATTTTAGCTAAAATCATCCTACGGGGCCTAACTGCTTATGCCAAAGCCTGCCTATTTTGAATGGCGTAGTGGTCAATGCAACCTCCAAAAAAATCAGGACTTACTACCCCAATAACCTGCTAACTCACCCCTGAAATACTTACTTATTCACACTATTTTGTTCATTTGACTTGTTTCTAATTAGAAATGCCCATTTTTGTGGGGCCAGAAAGGTGCGTCTTTAAAAGGCGATTTCTACGATACCCCACTTTTGCGCGTCGGACCGCGACTTTTTCGGGAAACGCCGAAAAACCGCAATTTTCAGGAGAAACGAGACGTACATCCTCCCCCTCTGCCGCCCACCCACCCAACTGACAGCCAGCCAGCAGACAAGCACAGAGAGTTCCGTGGGTCTGTCTGTGATGTCATAAAGGGCCTGCTGATCAATGGCCAGCTCTCTGATTGGCTGCTGTGTTTGATTGACAGATTGAATCTGGCAGCTGATTGGCTGTCTACCCTAAAGTGCATTACACACCCCTGATGGTACCACTGGCTAAGACTCCACCTCAGCTCATTAATTAATTATAAATTTAGAATAAATGATGGATGAAAGCAGGCAGGCCGGCCATTTTTTTCACGCTCATTGGACTTGTTTAATGCAATGCACCTGTGTATATTCACATGCATTCACTTCATGCTGTAACCACTGTGCATAAAAATTTGGAAACATGGCATACAGTGTATCATTTGCTGTCTAAGTCATGTTTCCCATATTTTCCATTGCAAGATACAAGCCGGTTTGAGTGTTTGGGGCACATTTTAGCTAAAATCATCCTACAGGGCCTAACTGCTTATGCTAAAGCCTGCCTATTTTGAATGGCGTAGTGGTCACTGCAACCTCCAAAAAAATCAGGACTTACTACCCCAATAACCTGCTAACTCACCCCTGAAATACTTACTTATTCACACTATTTTGTTCATTTGACTTGTTTCTAATTTGAAATGCCCATTTTTGTGGGGCCAGAAAGGTGCGTCTTTAAAAGGCGATTTCTACGATACCCCACTTTTGCGCGTCGGACCGCGACTTTTTCCGGAAACGCCAAAAAATCGCAATTTTCAGGAGAAACAAGACGTACATCCTCCCCCTCTGCCGCCCACCCACACAACTGACAGCCAGCCAGCCAGCAGACAAGCACAGAGAGTTCCGTGGGTCTGTCTGTGATGTCATAAAGGGCCTGCTGATCAATGGCCAGCTCTCTGATTGGCTGCTGTGTTTGATTGACAGATTGAATCTGGCAGCTGATTGGCTGTCTACCCTAAAGTGCATTACACACCCCTGATGGTACCACTGGCTAAGACTCCACCTCAGCTCATTGATTAATTATAAATTTAGAACAAATGATGGATGAAAGCAGGCAGGCCGGCCATTTTTTTCACGCTCATTGGACTTGTTTAATGCAATGCACCTTTGTATATTCACATGCATTCACTTCATGCTGTAACCACTGTGCATAAAAATTTGGAAACATGGCATACAGTGTATCATTTGCTGTCTAAGTCATGTTTCCCATATTTTCCATTGCAAGATACAAGCCGGTTTGAGTGTTTGGGGCACATTTTAGCTAAAATCATCCTACGGGGCCTAACTGCTTATGCTAAAGCCTGCCTATTTTGAATGGCGTAGTGGTCACTGCAACCTCCAAAAAAATCAGGACTTACTACCCCAATAACCTGCTAACTCACCCCTGAAATACTTACTTATTCACAATATTTTGTTCATTTGACTTGTTTCTAATTTGAAATGCCCATTTTTGTGGGGCCAGAAAGGTGCGTCTTTAAAAGGCGATTTCTACGATACCCCACTTTTGCGTGTCGGAGCGCGACTTTTTCCGGAAACGCAGAAAAACCGCAATTTTCAGGAGAAACGAGACGTACATCCTCCCCCTCTGCCGCCCACCCACCCAACTGACAGCCAGCCAGCAGACAAGCACAGAGAGTTCCGTGGGTCTGTCTGTGATGTCATAAAGGGCCTGCTGATCAATGGCCAGCTCTCTGATTGGCTGCTGTGTTTGATTGACAGATTGAATCTGGCAGCTGATTGGCTGTCTACCCTAAAGTGCATTACACACCCCTGATGGTACCACTGGCTAAGACTCCACCTCAGCTCATTGATTAATTATAAATTTAGAACAAATGATGGATGAAAGCAGGCAGGCCGGCCATTTTTTTCACGCTCATTGGACTTGTTTAATGCAATGCACCTTTGTATATTCACATGCATTCGCTTCATGCTGTAACCACTGTGCATAAAAATTTGGAAACATGGCATACAGTGTATCATTTGCTGTCTAAGTCATGTTTCCCATATTTTCCATTGCAAGATACAAGCCGGTTTGAGTGTTTGGGGCACATTTTAGCTAAAATCATCCTACGGGGCCTAACTGCTTATGCCAAAGCCTGCCTATTTTGAATGGCGTAGTGGTCACTGCAACCTCCAAAAAAATCAGGACTTACTACCCCAATAACCTGCTAACTCACCCCTGAAATACTTACTTATTCACACTATTTTGTTCATTTGACTTGTTTCTAATTTGAAATGCCCATTTTTGTGGGGCCAGAAAGGTGCGTCTTTAAAAGGCGATTTCTACGATACCCCACTTTTGCGCGTCGGACCGCGACTTTTTCCGGAAACGCCGAAAAACCGCAATTTTCAGGAGAAACGAGACGTACATCCACCCCCTCTGCCGCCCACCTACCCAACTGACAGCCAGCCAGCAGACAAGCACAGAGAGTTCCGTGGGTCTGTCTGTGATGTCATAAAGGGCCTGCTGATCAATGGCCAGCTCTCTGATTGGCTGCTGTGTTTGATTGACAGATTGAATCTGGCAGCTGATTGGCTGTCTACCCTAAAGTGCATTACACACCCCTGATGGTACCACTGGCTAAGACTCCACCTCAGCTCATTGATTAATTATAAATTTAGAACAAATGATGGATGAAAGCAGGCAGGCCGGCCATTTTTTTCACGCTCATTGGACTTGTTTAATGCAATGCACCTGTGTATATTCACATGCATTCACTTCATGCTGTAACCACTGTGCATAAAAATTTGGAAACATGGCATACAGTGTATCATTTGCTGTCTAAGTCATGTTTCCCATATTTTCCATTGCAAGATACAAGCCGGTTTGAGTGTTTGGGGCACATTTTAGCTAAAATCATCCTACGGGGCCTAACTGCTTATGCTAAAGCCTGCCTATTTTGAATGGCGTAGTGGTCACTGCAACCTCCAAAAAAATCAGGACTTACTACCCCAATAACCTGCTAACTCACCCCTGAAATACTTACTTATTCACACTATTTTGTTCATTTGACTTGTTTCTAATTTGAAATGCCCATTTTTGTGGGGCCAGAAAGGTGCGTCTTTAAAAGGCGATTTCTACGATACCCCACTTTTGCGCGTCGGACCGCGACTTTTTCCGGAAACGCCGAAAAACCGCAATTTTCAGGAGAAACGAGACGTACATCCTCCCCCTCTGCCGCCCACCCACCCAACTGACAGCCAGCCAGCAGACAAGCACAGAGAGTTCCGTGGGTCTGTCTGTGATGTCATAAAGGGCCTGCTGATCAATGGCCAGCTCTCTGATTGGCTGCTGTGTTTGATTGACAGATTGAATCTGGCAGCTGATTGGCTGTCTACCCTAAAGTGCATTACACACCCCTGATGGTACCACTGGCTAAGACTCCACCTCAGCTCATTGATTAATTATAAATTTAGAACAAATGATGGATGAAAGCAGGCAGGCCGGCCATTTTTTTCACGCTCATTGGACTTGTTTAATGCAATGCACCTTTGTATATTCACATGCATTCGCTTCATGCTGTAACCACTGTGCATAAAAATTTGGAAACATGGCATACAGTGTATCATTTGCTGTCTAAGTCATGTTTCCCATATTTTCCATTGCAAGATACAAGCCGGTTTGAGTGTTTGGGGCACATTTTAGCTAAAATCATCCTACGGGGCCTAACTGCTTATGCCAAAGCCTGCCTATTTTGAATGGCGTAGTGGTCAATGCAACCTCCAAAAAAATCAGGACTTACTACCCCAATAACCTGCTAACTCACCCCTGAAATACTTACTTATTCACACTATTTTGTTCATTTGACTTGTTTCTAATTTGAAATGCCCATTTTTGTGGGGCCAGAAAGGTGCGTCTTTAAAAGGCGATTTCTACGATACCCCACTTTTGCGCGTCGGACCGCGACTTTTTCCGGAAACGCCGAAAAACCGCAATTTTCAGGAGAAACGAGACGTACATCCTCCCCCTCTGCCGCCCACCCACCCAACTGACAGCCAGCCAGCAGACAAGCACAGAGAGTTCCGTGGGTCTGTCTGTGATGTCATAAAGGGCCTGCTGATCAATGGCCAGCTCTCTGATTGGCTGCTGTGTTTGATTGACAGATTGAATCTGGCAGCTGATTGGCTGTCTACCCTAAAGTGCATTACACACCCCTGATGGTACCACTGGCTAAGACTCCACCTCAGCTCATTGATTAATTATAAATTTAGAACAAATGATGGATGAAAGCAGGCAGGCCAGCCATTTTTTTCACGCTCATTGGACTTGTTTAATGCAATGCACCTTTGTATATTCACATGCATTCGCTTCATGCTGTAACCACTGTGCATAAAAATTTGGAAACATGGCATACAGTGTATCATTTGCTGTCTAAGTCATGTTTCCCATATTTTCCATTGCAAGATACAAGCCGGTTTGAGTGTTTGGGGCACATTTTAGCTAAAATCATCCTACGGGACCTAACTGCTTATGCCAAAGCCTGCCTATTTTGAATGTCGTAGTGGTCACTGCAACCTCCAAAAAAATCAGGACTTACTACCCCAATAACCTGCTAACTCACCCCTGAAATACTTACTTATTCACACTATTTTGTTCATTTGACTTGTTTCTAATTTGAAATGCCCATTTTTGTGGGGCCAAAAAGGTGCGTCTTTAAAAGGCGATTTCTACGATACCCCACTTTTGCGCGTCGGACCGCGACTTTTTCCGGAAACGCTGAAAAACCGCAATTTTCAGGAGAAACTAGACGTACATCCTCCCCCTCTGCCGCCCACCCACCCAACTGACAGCCAGCCAGCAGACAAGCACAGAGAGTTCCGTGGGTCTGTCTGTGATGTCATAAAGGGCCTGCTGATCAATGGCCAGCTCTCTGATTGGCTGCTGTGTTTGATTGACAGATTTGGCTGTCTACCCTAAAGTGCATTACACACCCCTGATGGTACCACTGGCTAAGACTCCACCTCAGCTCATTGATTAATTATAGATTTAGAACAAATGATGGATGAAAGCAGGCAGGCCGGCCATTTTTTTCACGCTCATTGGACTTGTTTAAGGCAATGCACCTTTGTATATTCACATGCATTCGCTTCATGCTGTAACCACTGTGCATAGAAATTTGGAAACATGGCATACAGTGTATCATTTGCTGTCTAAGTCATGTTTCCCATATTTTCCATTGCAAGATACAAGCCGGTTTGAGTGTTTGGGGCACATTTTAGCTAAAATCATCCTACGGGGCCTAACTGCTTATGCCAAAGCCTGCCTATTTTGAATGGCGTAGTGGTCAATGCAACCTCCAAAAAAATCAGGACTTACTACCCCAATAACCTGCTAACTCACCCCTGAAATACTTACTTATTCACACTATTTTGTTCATTTGACTTGTTTCTAATTTGAAATGCCCATTTTTGTGGGGCCAAAAAGGTGCGTCTTTAAAAGGCGATTTCTACGATACCCCACTTTTGCGCGTCGGACCGCGACTTTTTCCGGAAACGCCGAAAAACCGCAATTTTCAGGAGAAACTAGACGTACATCCTCCCCCTCTGCCGCCCACCCACCCAACTGACAGCCAGCCAGCAGACAAGCACAGAGAGTTCCGTGGGTCTGTCTGTGATGTCATAAAGGGCCTGCTGATCAATGGCCAGCTCTCTGATTGGCTGCTGTGTTTGATTGACAGATTGAATCTGGCAGCTGATTGGCTGTCTACCCTAAAGTGCATTACACACCCCTGATGGTACCACTGGCTAAGACTCCACCTCAGCTCATTGATTAATTATAAATTTAGAACAAATGATGGATGAAAGCAGGCAGGCCGGCCATTTTTTTCACGCTCATTGGACTTGTTTAATGCAATGCACCTTTGTATATTCACATGCATTCGCTTCATGCTGTAACCACTGTGCATAAAAATTTGGAAACATGGCATACAGTGTATCATTTGCTGTCTAAGTCATGTTTCCCATATTTTCCATTGCAAGATACAAGCCGGTTTGAGTGTTTGGGGCACATTTTAGCTAAAATCATCCTACGGGGCCTAACTGCTTATGCTAAAGCCTGCCTATTTTGAATGGCGTAGTGGTCACTGCAACCTCCAAAAAAATCAGGACTTACTACCCCAATAACCTGCTAACTTACCCCTGAAATACTTACTTATTCACACTATTTTGTTCATTTGACTTGTTTCTAATTTGAAATGCCCATTTTTGTGGGGCCAGAAAGGTGCGTCTTTAAAAGGCGATTTCTACGATACCCCACTTTTGCGCGTCGGACCGCGACTTTTTCCGGAAACGCCGAAAAACCGCAATTTTCAGGAGAAACGAGACGTACATCCTCCCCCTCTGCCGCCCACCCACCCAACTGACAGCCAGCCAGCAGACAAGCACAGAGAGTTCCGTGGGTCTGTCTGTGATGTCATAAAGGGCCTGCTGATCAATGGCCAGCTCTCTGATTGGCTGCTGTGTTTGATTGACAGATTGAATCTGGCAGCTGATTGGCTGTCTACCCTAAAGTGCATTACACACCCCTGATGGTACCACTGGCTAAGACTCCACCTCAGCTCATTGATTAATTATAAATTTAGAACAAATGATGGATGAAAGCAGGCAGGCCGGCCATTTTTTTCACGCTCATTGGACTTGTTTAATGCAATGCACCTTTGTATATTCACATGCATTCGCTTCATGCTGTAACCACTGTGCATAAAAATTTGGAAACATGGCATACAGTGTATCATTTGCTGTCTAAGTCATGTTTCCCATATTTTCCATTGCAAGATACAAGCCGGTTTGAGTGTTTGGGGCACATTTTAGCTAAAATCATCCTACGGGGCCTAACTGCTTATGCCAAAGCCTGCCTATTTTGAATGGCGTAGTGGTCACTGCAACCTCCAAAAAAATCAGGACTTACTACCCCAATAACCTGCTAACTCACCCCTGAAATACTTACTTATTCACACTCTTTTGTTCATTTGACTTGTTTCTAATTTGAAATGCCCATTTTTGTGGGGCCAGAAAGGTGCGTCTTTAAAAGGCGATTTCTACGATACCCCACTTTTGCGCGTCGGACCGCGACTTTTTCCGGAAACGCCGAAAAACCGCAATTTTCAGGAAAAACGAGACGTACATCCTCCCCCTCTGCCGCCCACCCACCCAACTGACAGCCAGCCAGCAGACAAGCACAGAGAGTTCCGTGGGTCTGTCTGTGATGTCATAAAGGGCCTGCTGATCGATGGCCAGCTCTCTGATTGGCTGCTGTGTTTGATTGACAGATTGAATCTGGCAGCTGATTGGCTGTCTACCCTAAAGTGCATTACACACCCCTGATGGTACCACTGGCTAAGACTCCACCTCAGCTCATTGATTAATTATAAATTTAGAACAAATGATGGATGAAAGCAGGCAGGCCGGCCATTTTTTTCACGCTCATTGGACTTGTTTAATGCAATGCACCTTTGTATATTCACATGCATTCGCTTCATGCTGTAACCACTGTGCATAAAAATTTGGAAACATGGCATACAGTGTATCATTTGCTGTCTAAGTCATGTTTCCCATATTTTCCATTGCAAGATACAAGCCGGTTTGAGTGTTTGGGGCACATTTTAGCTAAAATCATCCTACGGGGCCTAACTGCTTATGCTAAAGCCTGCCTATTTTGAATGGCGTAGTGGTCACTGCAACCTCCAAATAAATCAGGACTTACTACCCCAATAACCTGCTAACTCACCCCTGAAATACTTACTTATTCACACTATTTTGTTCATTTGACTTGTTTCTAATTTGAAATGCCCATTTTTGTGGGGCCAGAAAGGTGCGTCTTTAAAAGGCGATTTCTACGATACCCCACTTTTGCGCGTCGGACCGCGACTATTTCCGGAAACGCTGAAAAACCGCAATTTTCAGGAGAAACGAGACGTACATCCTCCCCCTCTGCCGCCCACCCACCCAACTGACAGCCAGCCAGCAGACAAGCACAGAGAGTTCCGTGGGTCTGTCTGTGATGTCATAAAGGGCCTGCTGATCAATGGCCAGCTCTCTGATTGGCTGCTGTGTTTGATTGACAGATTGAATCTGGCAGCTGATTGGCTGTCTACCCTAAAGTGCATTGCACACCCCTGATGGTACCACTGGCTAAGACTCCACCTCAGCTCATTGATTAATTATAAATTTAGAACAAATGATGGATGAAAGCAGGCAGTCCGGCCATTTTTTTCACGCTCATTGGACTTGTTTAATGCAATGCACCTTTGTATATTCACATGCATTCGCTTCATGCTGTAACCACTGTGCATAAAAATTTGGAAACATGGCATACAGTGTATCATTTGCTGTCTAAGTCATGTTTCCCATATTTTCCATTGCAAGATAAGAGCCGGTTTGAGTGTTTGGGGCACATTTTAGCTAAAATCATCCTACGGGGCCTAACTGCTTATGCCAAAGCCTGCCTATTTTGAATGGCGTAGTGGTCAATGCAACCTCCAAAAAAATCAGGACTTACTACCCCAATAACCTGCTAACTCACCCCTGAAATACTTACTTATTCACACTATTTTGTTCATTTGACTTGTTTCTAATTTGAAATGCCCATTTTTGTGGGGCCAGAAAGGTGCGTCTTTAAAAGGCGATTTCTACGATACCCCACTTTTGCGCGTCGGACCGCGACTTTTTCCGGAAACGCCGAAAAACCGCAATTTTCAGGAGAAACGAGACGTTCATCCTCCCCCTCTGCCGCCCACCCACCCAACTGACAGCCAGCCAGCAGACAAGCACAGAGAGTTCCGTGGGTCTGTCTGTGATGTCATAAAGGGCCTGCTGATCAATGGCCAGCTCTCTGATTGGCTGCTGTGTTTGATTGACAGATTGAATCTGGCAGCTGATTGGCTGTCTACCCTAAAGTGCATTACACACCCCTGATGGTACCACTGGCTAAGACTCCACCTCAGCTCATTGATTAATTATAAATTTAGAACAAATGATGGATGAAAGCAGGCAGGCCGGCCATTTTTTTCACGCTCATTGGACTTGTTTAATGCAATGCACCTTTGTATATTCACATGCATTCGCTTCATGCTGTAACCACTGTGCATAAAAATTTGGAAACATGGCATACAGTGTATCATTTGCTGTCTAAGTCATGTTTCCCATATTTTCCATTGCAAGATACAAGCCGGTTTGAGTGTTTGGGGCACATTTTAGCTAAAATCATCCTACGGGGCCTAACTGCTTATGCTAAAGCCTGCCTATTTTGAATGGCGTAGTGGTCACTGCAACCTCCAAAAAAATCAGGACTTACTACCCCAATAACCTGCTAACTCACCCCTGAAATACTTACTTATTCACACTATTTTGTTCATTTGACTTGTTTCTAATTTGAAATGCCCATTTTTGTGGGGCCAGAAAGGTGCTTCTTTAAAAGGCGATTTCTACGATACCCCACTTTTGCGCGTCGGACCGCGACTTTTTCCGGAAACGCCGAAAAACCGCAATTTTCAGGAGAAACGAGACGTACATCCTCCCCCTCTGCCGCCCACCCACCCAACTGACAGCCAGCCAGCAGACAAGCACAGAGAGTTCCGTGGGTCTGTCTGTGATGTCATAAAGGGCCTGCTGATCAATGGCCAGCTCTCTGATTGGCTGCTGTGTTTGATTGACAGATTGAATCTGGCAGCTGATTGGCTGTCTACCCTAAAGTGCATTGCACACCCCTGATGGTACCACTGGCTAAGACTCCACCTCAGCTCATTGATTAATTATAAATTTAGAACAAATGATGGATGAAAGCAGGCAGGCCGGCCATTTTTTTCACGCTCATTGGACTTGTTTAATGCAATGCACCTTTGTATATTCACATGCATTCGCTTCATGCTGTAACCACTGTGCATAAAAATTTGGAAACATGGCATACAGTGTATCATTTGCTGTCTAAGTCATGTTTCCCATATTTTCCATTGCAAGATACAAGCCGGTTTGAGTGTTTGGGGCACATTTTAGCTAAAATCATCCTACGGGGCCTAACTGCTTATGCTAAAGCCTGCCTATTTTGAATGGCGTAGTGGTCACTGCAACCTCCAAAAAAATCAGGACTTACTACCCCAATAACCTGCTAACTCACCCCTGAAATACTTACTTATTCACACTATTTTGTTCATTTGACTTGTTTCTAATTTGAAATGCCCATTTTTGTGGGGCCAGAAAGGTGCTTCTTTAAAAGGCGATTTCTACGATACCCCACTTTTGCGCGTCGGACCGCGACTTTTTCCGGAAACGCCGAAAAACCGCAATTTTCAGGAGAAACGAGACGTACATCCTCCCCCTCTGCCGCCCACCCACCCAACTGACAGCCAGCCAGCAGACAAGCACAGAGAGTTCCGTGGGTCTGTCTGTGATGTCATAAAGGGCCTGCTGATCAATGGCCAGCTCTCTGATTGGCTGCTGTGTTTGATTGACAGATTGAATCTGGCAGCTGATTGGCTGTCTACCCTAAAGTGCATTACACACCCCTGATGGTACCACTGGCTAAGACTCCACCTCAGCTCATTGATTAATTATAAATTTAGAACAAATGATGGATGAAAGCAGGCAGGCCGGCCATTTTTTTCACGCTCATTGGACTTGTTTAATGCAATGCACCTTTGTATATTCACATGCATTCGCTTCATGCTGTAACCACTGTGCATAAAAATTTGGAAACATGGCATACAGTGTATCATTTGCTGTCTAAGTCATGTTTCCCATATTTTCCATTGCAAGATACAAGCCGGTTTGAGTGTTTGGGGCACATTTTAGCTAAAATCATCCTACGGGGCCTAACTGCTTATGCTAAAGCCTGCCTATTTTGAATGGCGTAGTGGTCACTGCAACCTTCAAAAAAATCAGGACTTACTACCCCAATAACCTGCTAACTCACCCCTGAAATACTTACTTATTCACACTATTTTGTTCATTTGACTTGTTTCTAATTTGAAATGCCCATTTTTGTGGGGCCAGAAAGGTGCGTCTTTAAAAGGCGATTTCTACGATACCCCACTTTTGCGCGTCGGACCGCGACTTTTTCCGGAAACGCCGAAAAACCGCAATTTTCAGGAGAAACGAGACGTACATCCACCCCCTCTGCCGCCCACCCACCCAACTGACAGCCAGCCAGCAGACAAGCACAGAGAGTTCCGTGGGACTGTCTGTGATGTCATAAAGGGCCTGCTGATCAATGGCCAGCTCTCTGATTGTCTGCTGTGTTTGATTGACAGATTGAATCTGGCAGCTGATTGGCTGTCTACCCTAAAGTGCATTACACACCCCTGATGGTACCACTGGCTAAGACTCCACCTCAGCTCATTGATTAATTATAAATTTAGAACAAATGATGGATGAAAGCAGGCAGGCCGGCCATTTTTTTCACGCTCATTGGACTTGTTTAATGCAATGCACCTGTGTATATTCACATGCATTCACTTCATGCTGTAACCACTGTGCATAAAAATTTGGAAACATGGCATACAGTGTATCATTTGCTGTCTAAGTCATGTTTCCCATATTTTCCATTGCAAGATACAAGCCGGTTTGAGTGTTTGGGGCACATTTTAGCTAAAATCATCCTACGGGGCCTAACTGCTTATGCTAAAGCCTGCCTATTTTTAATGGCGTAGTGGTCACTGCAACCTCCAAAAAAATCAGGACTTACTACCCCAATAACCTGCTAACTCACCCCTGAAATACTTACTTATTCACACTATTTTGTTCATTTGACTTGTTTCTAATTTGAAATGCCCATTTTTGTGGGGCCAGAAAGGTGCGTCTTTAAAAGGCGATTTCTACGATACCCCACTTTTGCACGTCGGACCGCGACTTTTTCCGGAAACGCCGAAAAACCGCAATTTTCAGGAGAAACGAGACGTACATCCTCCCCCTCTGCCGCCCACCCACCCAACTGACAGCCAGCCAGCAGACAAGCACAGAGAGTTCCGTGGGTCTGTCTGTGATGTCATAAAGGGCCTGCTGATCAATGGCCAGCTCTCTGATTGGCTGCTGTGTTTGATTGACAGATTGAATCTGGCAGCTGATTGGCTGTCTACCCTAAAGTGCATTACACACCCCTGATGGTACCACTGGCTAAGACTCCACCTCAGCTCATTGATTAATTATAAATTTAGAACAAATGATGGATGAAAGCAGGCAGGCCGGCCATTTTTTTCACGCTCATTGGACTTGTTTAATGCAATGCACCTGTGTATATTCACATGCATTCACTTCATGCTGTAACCACTGTGCATAAAAATTTGGAAACATGGCATACAGTGTATCATTTGCTGTCTAAGTCATGTTTCCCATATTTTCCATTGCAAGATACAAGCCGGTTTGAGTGTTTGGGGCACATTTTAGCTAAAATCATCCTACGGGGCCTAAATGCTTATGCTAAAGCCTGCCTATTTTGAATGGCGTAGTGGTCACTGCAACCTCCAAAAAAATCAGGACTTACTACCCCAATAACCTGCTAACTCACCCCTGAAATACTTACTTATTCACACTATTTTGTTCATTTGACTTGTTTCTAATTTGAAATGCCCATTTTTGTGGGGCCAGAAAGGTGCGTCTTTAAAAGGCGATTTCTACGATACCCCACTTTTGCGCGTCGGACCGCGACTATTTCCGGAAACGCTGAAAAACCGCAATTTTCAGGAGAAACGAGACGTACATCCTCCCCCTCTGCCGCCCACCCACCCAACTGACAGCCAGCCAGCAGACAAGCACAGAGAGTTCCGTGGGTCTGTCTGTGATGTCATAAAGGGCCTGCTGATCAATGGCCAGCTCTCTGATTGGCTGCTGTGTTTGATTGACAGATTGAATCTGGCAGCTGATTGGCTGTCTACCCTAAAGTGCATTGCACACCCCTGATGGTACCACTGGCTAAGACTCCACCTCAGCTCATTGATTAATTATAAATTTAGAACAAATGATGGATGAAAGCAGGCAGTCCGGCCATTTTTTTCACGCTCATTGGACTTGTTTAATGCAATGCACCTTTGTATATTCACATGCATTCGCTTCATGCTGTAACCACTGTGCATAAAAATTTGGAAACATGGCATACAGTGTATCATTTGCTGTCTAAGTCATGTTTCCCATATTTTCCATTGCAAGATACAAGCCGGTTTGAGTGTTTGGGGCACATTTTAGCTAAAATCATCCTACGGGGCCTAACTGCTTATGCCAAAGCCTGCCTATTTTGAATGGCGTAGTGGTCAATGCAACCTCCAAAAAAATCAGGACTTACTACCCCAATAACCTGCTAACTCACCCCTGAAATACTTACTTATTCACACTATTTTGTTCATTTGACTTGTTTCTAATTTGAAATGCCCATTTTTGTGGGGCCAGAAAGGTGCGTCTTTAAAAGGCGATTTCTACGATACCCCACTTTTGCGCGTCGGACCGCGACTTTTTCCGGAAACGCCGAAAAACCGCAATTTTCAGGAGAAACGAGACGTACATCCTCCCCCTCTGCCGCCCACCCACCCAACTGACAGCCAGCCAGCAGACAAGCACAGAGAGTTCCGTGGGTCTGTCTGTGATGTCATAAAGGGCCTGCTGATCAATGGCCAGCTCTCTGATTGGCTGCTGTGTTTGATTGACAGATTGAATCTGGCAGCTGATTGGCTGTCTACCCTAAAGTGCATTACACACCCCTGATGGTACCACTGGCTAAGACTCCACCTCAGCTCATTGATTAATTATAAATTTAGAACAAATGATGGATGAAAGCAGGCAGGCCGGCCATTTTTTTCACGCTCATTGGACTTGTTTAATGCAATGCACCTTTGTATATTCACATGCATTCGCTTCATGCTGTAACCACTGTGCATAAAAATTTGGAAACATGGCATACAGTGTATCATTTGCTGTCTAAGTCATGTTTCCCATATTTTCCATTGCAAGATACAAGCCGGTTTGAGTGTTTGGGGCACATTTTAGCTAAAATCATCCTACGGGGCCTAACTGCTTATGCTAAAGCCTGCCTATTTTGAATGGCGTAGTGGTCACTGCAACCTCCAAAAAAATCAGGACTTACTACCCCAATAACCTGCTAACTCACCCCTGAAATACTTACTTATTCACACTATTTTGTTCATTTGACTTGTTTCTAATTTGAAATGCCCATTTTTGTGGGGCCAGAAAGGTGCTTCTTTAAAAGGCGATTTCTACGATACCCCACTTTTGCGCGTCGGACCGCGACTTTTTCCGGAAACGCCGAAAAACCGCAATTTTCAGGAGAAACGAGACGTACATCCACCCCCTCTGCCGCCCACCCACCCAACTGACAGCCAGCCAGCAGACAAGCACAGAGAGTTCCGTGGGTCTGTCTGTGATGTCATAAAGGGCCTGCTGATCAATGGCCAGCTCTCTGATTGGCTGCTGTGTTTGATTGACAGATTGAATCTGGCAGCTGATTGGCTGTCTACCCTAAAGTGCATTACACACCCCTGATGGTACCACTGGCTAAGACTCCACCTCAGCTCATTGATTAATTATAAATTTAGAACAAATGATGGATGAAAACAGGCAGGCCGGCCATTTTTTTCACGCTCATTGGACTTGTTTAATGCAATGCACCTTTGTATATTCACATGCATTCGCTTCATGCTGTAACCACTGTGCATAAAAATTTGGAAACATGGCATACAGTGTATCATTTGCTGTCTAAGTCATGTTTCCCATATTTTCCATTGCAAGATACAAGCCGGTTTGAGTGTTTGGGGCACATTTTAGCTAAAATCATCCTACGGGGCCTAACTGCTTATGCTAAAGTCTGCCTATTTTGAATGGCGTAGTGGTCACTGCAACCTCCAAAAAAATCAGGACTTACTACCCCAATAACCTGCTAACTCACCCCTGAAATACTTACTTATTCACACTATTTTGTTCATTTGACTTGTTTCTAATTTGAAATGCCCATTTTTGTGGGGCCAGAAAGGTGCGTCTTTAAAAGGCGATTTCTACGATACCCCACTTTTGCGCGTCGGACCGCGACTTTTTCCGGAAACGCAGAAAAAACGCAATTTTCAGGAGAAACGAGACGTACATCCTCCCCCTCTGCCGCCCACCCACCCAACTGACAGCCAGCCAGCAGACAAGCACAGAGAGTTCCGTGGGTCTGTCTGTGATGTCATAAAGGGCCTGCTGATCAATGGCCAGCTCTCTGATTGGCTGCTGTGTTTGATTGACAGATTGAATCTGGCAGCTGATTGGCTGTCTACCCTAAAGTGCATTACACACCCCTGATGGTACCACTGGCTAAGACTCCACCTCAGCTCATTGATTAATTATAAATTTAGAACAAATGATGGATGAAAGCAGGCAGGCCGGCCATTTTTTTCACGCTCATTAGACTTGTTTAATGCAATGCACCTTTGTATATTCACATGCATTCGCTTCATGCTGTAACCACTGTGCATAAAAATTTGGAAACATGGCATACAGTGTATCATTTGCTGTCTAAGTCATGTTTCCCATATTTTCCATTGCAAGATACAAGCCGGTTTGAGTGTTTGGGGCACATTTTAGCTAAAATCATCCTACGGGGCCTAACTGCTTATGCTAAAGCCTGCCTATTTTGAATGGCGTAGTGGTCACTGCAACCTCCAAAAAAATCAGGACTTACTACCCCAATAACCTGCTAACTCACCCCTGAAATACTTACTTATTCACACTATTTTGTTCATTTGACTTGTTTCTAATTTGAAATGCCCATTTTTGTGGAGCCAGAAAGGTGCGTCTTTAAAAGGCGATTTCTACGATACCCCACTTTTGCGCGTCGGACCGCGACTTTTTTCCGGAAACGCCGAAAAACCGCAATTTTCAGGAGAAACGAGACGTACATCCTCCCCCTCTGCCGCCCACCCACCCAACTGACAGCCAGCCAGCAGACAAGCACAGAGAGTTCCATGGGTCTGTCTGTGATGTCATAAAGGGCCTGCTGATCAATGGCCAGCTCTCTGATTGGCTGCTGTGTTTGAATGACAGATTGAATCTGGCAGCTGATTGGCTGTCTACCCTAAAGTGCATTACACACCCCTGATGGTACCACTGGCTAAGACTCCACCTCAGCTCATTGATTAATTATAAATTTAGAACAAATGATGGATGAAAGCAGGCAGGCCGGCCATTTTTTTCACGCTCATTGGACTTGTTTAATGCAATGCACCTGTGTATATTCACATGCATTCACTTCATGCTGTAACCACTGTGCATAAAAATTTGGAAACATGGCATACAGTGTATCATTTGCTGTCTAAGTCATGTTTCCCATATTTTCCATTGCAAGATACAAGCCGGTTTGAGTGTTTGGGGCACATTTTAGCTAAAATCATCCTACGGGGCCTAAATGCTTATGCTAAAGCCTGCCTATTTTGAATGGCGTAGTGGTCACTGCAACCTCCAAAAAAATCAGGACTTACTACCCCAATAACCTGCTAACTCACCCCTGAAATACTTACTTATTCACACTATTTTGTTCATTTGACTTGTTTCTAATTTGAAATGCCCATTTTTGTGGGGCCAGAAAGGTGCGTCTTTAAAAGGCGATTTCTACGATACCCCACTTTTGCGCGTCGGACCGTGACTTTTTCCGGAAACGCTGAAAAACCGCAATTTTCAGGAGAAACGAGACGTACATCCTCCCCCTCTGCCGCCCACCCACCCAACTGACAGCCAGCCAGCAGACAAGCACAGAGAGTTCCGTGGGTCTGTCTGTGATGTCATAAAGGGCCTGCTGATCAATGGCCAGCTCTCTGATTGGCTGCTGTGTTTGATTGACAGATTGAATCTGGCAGCTGATTGGCTGTCTACCCTAAAGTGCATTACACACCCCTGATGGTACCACTGGCTAAGACTCCACCTCAGCTCATTGATTAATTATAAATTTAGAACAAATGATGGATGAAAGCAGGCAGGCCGGCCATTTTTTTCACGCTCATTGGACTTGTTTAATGCAATGCACCTTTGTATATTCACATGCATTCGCTTCATGCTGTAACCACTGTGCATAAAAATTTGGAAACATGGCATACAGTGTATCATTTGCTGTCTAAGTCATGTTTCCCATATTTTCCATTGCAAGATACAAGCCGGTTTGAGTGTTTGGGGCACATTTTAGCTAAAATCATCCTACGGGGCCTAACTGCTTATGCCAAAGCCTGCCTATTTTGAATGGCGTAGTGGTTACTGCAACCTCCAAAAAAATCAGGACTTACTACCCCAATAACCTGCTAACTCACCCCTGAAATACTTACTTATTCACACTATTTTGTTCATTTGACTTGTTTCTAATTTGAAATGCCCATTTTTGTGGGGCCAGAAAGGTGCGTCTTTAAAAGGCGATTTCTACGATACCCCACTTTTGCGCGTCGGACCGCGACTTTTTCCGGAAACGCCGAAAAACCGCAATTTTCAGGAGAAACGAGACGTACATCCTCCCCCTCTGCCGCCCACCCACCCAACTGACAGCCAGCCAGCAGACAAGCACAGAGAGTTCCGTGGGTCTGTCTGTGATGTCATAAAGGGCCTGCTGATCAATGGCCAGCTCTCTGATTGGCTGCTGTGTTTGATTGACAGATTGAATCTGGCAGCTGATTGGCTGTCTACCCTAAAGTGCATTACACACCCCTGATGGTACCACTGGCTAAGACTCCACCTCAGCTCATTGATTAATTATAAATTTAGAACAAATGATGGATGAAAGCAGGCAGGCCGGACATTTTTTTCACGCTCATTGGACTTGTTTAATGCAATGCACCTTTGTATATTCACATGCATTCGCTTCATGCTGTAACCACTGTGCATAAAAATTTGGAAACATGGCATACAGTGTATCATTTGCTGTCTAAGTCATGTTTCCCATATTTTCCATTGCAAGATACAAGCCGGTTTGAGTGTTTGGGGCACATTTTAGCTAAAATCATCCTACGGACCCTAACTGCTTATGCTAAAGCCTGCCTATTTTGAATGGCGTAGTGGTCACTGCAACCTCCAAAAAAATCAGGACTTACTACCCCAATAACCTGCTAACTCACCCCTGAAATACTTACTTATTCACACTATTTTGTTCATTTGACTTGTTTCTAATTTGAAATGCCCATTTTTGTGGGGCCAGAAAGGTGCGTCTATAAAAGGCGATTTCTACGATACCCCACTTTTGCGCGTCGGACCGTGACTTTTTCCGGAAACGACGAAAAACCGCAATTTTCAGGAGAAACGAGACGTACATCCTCCCCCTCTGCCGCCCACCCACCCAACTGACAGCCAGCCAGCAGACAAGCACAGAGAGTTCCGTGGGTCTGTCTGTGATGTCATAAAGGGCCTGCTGATCAATGGCCAGCTCTCTGATTGGCTGCTGTGTTTGATTGACAGATTGAATCTGGCAGCTGATTGGCTGTCTACCCTAAAGTGCATTACACACCCCTGATGGTACCACTGGCTAAGACTCCACCTCAGCTCATTGATTAATTATAAATTTAGAACAAATGATGGATGAAAGCAGGCAGGCCGGCCATTTTTTTCACGCTCATTGGACTTGTTTAATGCAATGCACCTGTGTATATTCACATGCATTCACTTCATGCTGTAACCACTGTGCATAAAAATTTGGAAACATGGCATACAGTGTATCATTTGCTGTCTAAGTCATGTTTCCCATATTTTCCATTGCAAGATACAAGCCGGTTTGAGTGTTTGGGGCACATTTTAGCTAAAATCATCCTACGGGGCCTAAATGCTTATGCTAAAGCCTGCCTATTTTGAATGGCGTAGTGGTCACTGCAACCTCCAAAAAAATCAGGACTTACTACCCCAATAACCTGCTAACTCACCCCTGAAATACTTACTTATTCACACTATTTTGTTCATTTGACTTGTTTCTAATTTGAAATGCCCATTTTTGTGGGGCCAGAAAGGTGCGTCTTTAAAAGGCGATTTCTACGATACCCCACTTTTGCGCGTCGGACCGCGACTATTTCCGGAAACGCTGAAAAACCGCAATTTTCAGGAGAAACGAGACGTACATCCTCCCCCTCTGCCGCCCACCCACCCAACTGACAGCCAGCCAGCAGACAAGCACAGAGAGTTCCGTGGGTCTGTCTGTGATGTCATAAAGGGCCTGCTGATCAATGGCCAGCTCTCTGATTGGCTGCTGTGTTTGATTGACAGATTGAATCTGGCAGCTGATTGGCTGTCTACCCTAAAGTGCATTGCACACCCCTGATGGTACCACTGGCTAAGACTCCACCTCAGCTCATTGATTAATTATAAATTTAGAACAAATGATGGATGAAAGCAGGCAGTCCGGCCATTTTTTTCACGCTCATTGGACTTGTTTAATGCAATGCACCTTTGTATATTCACATGCATTCGCTTCATGCTGTAACCACTGTGCATAAAAATTTGGAAACATGGCATACAGTGTATCATTTGCTGTCTAAGTCATGTTTCCCATATTTTCCATTGCAAGATACAAGCCGGTTTGAGTGTTTGGGGCACATTTTAGCTAAAATCATCCTACGGGGCCTAACTGCTTATGCCAAAGCCTGCCTATTTTGAATGGCGTAGTGGTCAATGCAACCTCCAAAAAAATCAGGACTTACTACCCCAATAACCTGCTAACTCACCCCTGAAATACTTACTTATTCACACTATTTTGTTCATTTGACTTGTTTCTAATTTGAAATGCCCATTTTTGTGGGGCCAGAAAGGTGCGTCTTTAAAAGGCGATTTCTACGATACCCCACTTTTGCGCGTCGGACCGCGACTTTTTCCGGAAACGCCGAAAAACCGCAATTTTCAGGAGAAACGAGACGTACATCCTCCCCCTCTGCCGCCCACCCACCCAACTGACAGCCAGCAGACAAGCACAGAGAGTTCCGTGGGTCTGTCTGTGATGTCATAAAGGGCCTGCTGATCAATGGCCAGCTCTCTGATTGGCTGCTGTGTTTGATTGACAGATTGAATCTGGCAGCTGATTGGCTGTCTACCCTAAAGTGCATTACACACCCCTGATGGTACCACTGGCTAAGACTCCACCTCAGCTCATTGATTAATTATAAATTTAGAACAAATGATGGATGAAAGCAGGCAGGCCGGCCATTTTTTTCACGCTCATTGGACTTGTTTAATGCAATGCACCTTTGTATATTCACATGCATTCGCTTCATGCTGTAACCACTGTGCATAAAAATTTGGAAACATGGCATACAGTGTATCATTTGCTGTCTAAGTCATGTTTCCCATATTTTCCATTGCAAGATACAAGCCGGTTTGAGTGTTTGGGGCACATTTTAGCTAAAATCATCCTACGGGGCCTAACTGCTTATGCTAAAGCCTGCCTATTTTGAATGGCGTAGTGGTCACTGCAACCTCCAAAAAAATCAGGACTTACTACCCCAATAACCTGCTAACTCACCCCTGAAATACTTACTTATTCACACTATTTTGTTCATTTGACTTGTTTCTAATTTGAAATGCCCATTTTTGTGGGGCCAGAAAGGTGCGTCTTTAAAAGGCGATTTCTACGATACCCCACTTTTGCACGTCGGACCGCGACTTTTTCCGGAAACGCCGAAAAACCGCAATTTTCAGGAGAAACGAGACGTACATCCTCCCCCTCTGCCGCCCACCCACCCAACTGACAGCCAGCCAGCAGACAAGCACAGAGAGTTCCGTGGGTCTGTCTGTGATGTCATAAAGGGCCTGCTGATCAATGGCCAGCTCTCTGATTGGCTGCTGTGTTTGATTGACAGATTGAATCTGGCAGCTGATTGGCTGTCTACCCTAAAGTGCATTACACACCCCTGATGGTACCACTGGCTAAGACTCCACCTCAGCTCATTGATTAATTATAAATTTAGAACAAATGATGGATGAAAGCAGGCAGGCCGGCCATTTTTTTCACGCTCATTGGACTTGTTTAATGCAATGCACCTGTGTATATTCACATGCATTCACTTCATGCTGTAACCACTGTGCATAAAAATTTGGAAACATGGCATACAGTGTATCATTTGCTGTCTAAGTCATGTTTCCCATATTTTCCATTGCAAGATACAAGCCGGTTTGAGTGTTTGGGGCACATTTTAGCTAAAATCATCCTACGGGGCCTAAATGCTTATGCTAAAGCCTGCCTATTTTGAATGGCGTAGTGGTCACTGCAACCTCCAAAAAAATCAGGACTTACTACCCCAATAACCTGCTAACTCACCCCTGAAATACTTACTTATTCACACTATTTTGTTCATTTGACTTGTTTCTAATTTGAAATGCCCATTTTTGTGGGGCCAGAAAGGTGCGTCTTTAAAAGGCGATTTCTACGATACCCCACTTTTGCGCGTCGGACCGCGACTATTTCCGGAAACGCTGAAAAACCGCAATTTTCAGGAGAAACGAGACGTACATCCTCCCCCTCTGCCGCCCACCCACCCAACTGACAGCCAGCCAGCAGACAAGCACAGAGAGTTCCGTGGGTCTGTCTGTGATGTCATAAAGGGCCTGCTGATCAATGGCCAGCTCTCTGATTGGCTGCTGTGTTTGATTGACAGATTGAATCTGGCAGCTGATTGGCTGTCTACCCTAAAGTGCATTGCACACCCCTGATGGTACCACTGGCTAAGACTCCACCTCAGCTCATTGATTAATTATAAATTTAGAACAAATGATGGATGAAAGCAGGCAGTCCGGCCATTTTTTTCACGCTCATTGGACTTGTTTAATGCAATGCACCTTTGTATATTCACATGCATTCGCTTCATGCTGTAACCACTGTGCATAAAAATTTGGAAACATGGCATACAGTGTATCATTTGCTGTCTAAGTCATGTTTCCCATATTTTCCATTGCAAGATACAAGCCGGTTTGAGTGTTTGGGGCACATTTTAGCTAAAATCATCCTACGGGGCCTAACTGCTTATGCCAAAGCCTGCCTATTTTGAATGGCGTAGTGGTCAATGCAACCTCCAAAAAAATCAGGACTTACTACCCCAATAACCTGCTAACTCACCCCTGAAATACTTACTTATTCACACTATTTTGTTCATTTGACTTGTTTCTAATTTGAAATGCCCATTTTTGTGGGGCCAGAAAGGTGCGTCTTTAAAAGGCGATTTCTACGATACCCCACTTTTGCGCGTCGGACCGCGACTTTTTCCGGAAACGCCGAAAAACCACAATTTTCAGGAGAAACGAGACGTACATCCTCCCCCTCTGCCGCCCACCCACCCAACTGACAGCCAGCCAGCAGACAAGCACAGAGAGTTCCGTGGGTCTGTCTGTGATGTCATAAAGGGCCTGCTGATCAATGGCCAGCTCTCTGATTGGCTGCTGTGTTTGATTGACAGATTGAATCTGGCAGCTGATTGGCTGTCTACCCTAAAGTGCATTACACACCCCTGATGGTACCACTGGCTAAGACTCCACCTCAGCTCATTGATTAATTATAAATTTAGAACAAATGATGGATGAAAGCAGGCAGGCCGGCCATTTTTTTCACGCTCATTGGACTTGTTTAATGCAATGCACCTTTGTATATTCACATGCATTCGCTTCATGCTGTAACCACTGTGCATAAAAATTTGGAAACATGGCATACAGTGTATCATTTGCTGTCTAAGTCATGTTTCCCATATTTTCCATTGCAAGATACAAGCCGGTTTGAGTGTTTGGGGCACATTTTAGCTAAAATCATCATACGGGGCCTAACTGCTTATGCTAAAGCCTGCCTATTTTGAATGGCGTAGTGGTCACTGCAACCTCCAAAAAAATCAGGACTTACTACCCCAATAACCTGCTAACTCACCCCTGAAATACTTACTTATTCACACTATTTTGTTCATTTGACTTGTTTCTAATTTGAAATGCCCATTTTTGTGGGGCCAGAAAGGTGCGTCTTTAAAAGGCGATTTCTACGATACCCCACTTTTGCGCGTCGGACCGCGACTTTTTCCGGAAACGCCGAAAAACCGCAATTTTCAGGAGAAACGAGACGTACATCCACCCCCTCTGCCGCCCACCCACCCAACTGACAGCCAGCCAGCGGACAAGCACAGAGAGTTCCGTGGGTCTGTCTGTGATGTCATAAAGGGCCTGCTGATCAATGGCCAGCTCTCTGATTGTCTGCTGTGTTTGATTGACAGATTGAATCTGGCAGCTGATTGGCTGTCTACCCTAAAGTGCATTACACACCCCTGATGGTACCACTGGCTAAGACTCCACCTCAGCTCATTGATTAATTATAAATTTAGAACAAATGATGGATGAAAGCAGGCAGGCCGGCCATTTTTTTCACGCTCATTGGACTTGTTTAATGCAATGCACCTGTGTATATTCACATGCATTCACTTCATGCTGTAACCACTGTGCATAAAAATTTGGAAACATGGCATACAGTGTATCATTTGCTGTCTAAGTCATGTTTCCCATATTTTCCATTGCAAGATACAAGCCGGTTTGAGTGTTTGGGGCACATTTTAGCTAAAATCATCCTACGGGGCCTAACTGCTTATGCTAAAGCCTGCCTATTTTGAATGGCGTAGTGGTCACTGCAACCTCCAAAAAAATCAGGACTTACTACCCCAATAACCTGCTAACTCACCCCTGAAATACTTACTTATTCACACTATTTTGTTCATTTGACTTGTTTCTAATTTGAAATGCCCATTTTTGTGGGGCCAGAAAGGTGCGTCTTTAAAAGGCGATTTCTACGATACCCCACTTTTGCGCGTCGGACCGCGACTTTTTCCGGAAACGCCGAAAAACCGCAATTTTCAGGAGAAACGAGACGTACATCCTCCCCCTCTGCCGCCCACCCACCCAACTGACAGCCAGCCAGCAGACAAGCACAGAGAGTTCCGTGGGTCTGTCTGTGATGTCATAAAGGGCCTGCTGATCAATGGCCAGCTCTCTGATTGGCTGCTGTGTTTGATTGACAGATTGAATCTGGCAGCTGATTGGCTGTCTACCCTAAAGTGCATTACACACCCCTGATGGTACCACTGGCTAAGACTCCACCTCAGCTCATTGATTAATTATAAATTTAGAACAAATGATGGATGAAAACAGGCAGGCCGGCCATTTTTTTCACGCTCATTGGACTTGTTTAATGCAATGCACCTTTGTATATTCACATGCATTCGCTTCATGCTGTAACCACTGTGCATAAAAATTTGGAAACATGGCATACAGTGTATCATTTGCTGTCTAAGTCATGTTTCCCATATTTTCCATTGCAAGATACAAGCCGGTTTGAGTGTTTGGGGCACATTTTAGCTAAAATCATCCTACGGGGCCTAACTGCTTATGCTAAAGTCTGCCTATTTTGAATGGCATAGTGGTCACTGCAACCTCCAAAAAAATCAGGACTTACTACCCCAATAACCTGCTAACTCACCCCTGAAATACTTACTTATTCACACTATTTTGTTCATTTGACTTGTTTCTAATTTGAAATGCCCATTTTTGTGGGGCCAGAAAGGTGAGTCTTTAAAAGGCGATTTCTACGATACCCCACTTTTGCGCGTTGGACCGCGACTTTTTCCGGAAACGCAGAAAAAACGCAATTTTCAGGAGAAACGAGACGTACATCCTCCCCCTCTGCCGCCCACCCACCCAACTGACAGCCAGCCAGCAGACAAGCACAGAGAGTTCCGTGGGTCTGTCTGTGATGTCATAAAGGGCCTGCTGATCAATGGCCAGCTCTCTGATTGGCTGCTGTGTTTGATTGACAGATTGAATCTGGCAGCTGATTGGCTGTCTACCCTAAAGTGCATTACACACCCCTGATGGTACCACTGGCTAAGACTCCACCTCAGCTCATTGATTAATTATAAATTTAGAACAAATGATGGATGAAAGCAGGCAGGCCGGCCATTTTTTTCACGCTCATTAGACTTGTTTAATGCAATGCACCTTTGTATATTCACATGCATTCGCTTTATGCTGTAACCACTGTGCATAAAAATTTGGAAACATGGCATACAGTGTATCATTTGCTGTCTAAGTCATGTTTCCCATATTTTCCATTGCAAGATACAAGCTGGTTTGAGTGTTTGGGGCACATTTTAGCTAAAATCATCCTACGGGGCCTAACTGCTTATGCTAAAGCCTGCCTATTTTGAATGGCGTAGTGGTCACTGCAACCTCCAAAAAAATCAGGACTTACTACCCCAATAACCTGCTAACTCACCCCTGAAATACTTACTTATTCACACTATTTTGTTCATTTGACTTGTTTCTAATTTGAAATGCCCATTTTTGTGGAGCCAGAAAGGTGCGTCTTTAAAAGGCGATTTCTACGATACCCCACTTTTGCGCGTCGGACCGCGACTTTTTTCCGGAAACGCCGAAAAACCGCAATTTTCAGGAGAAACGAGACGTACATCCTCCCCCTCTGCCGCCCACCCACCCAACTGACAGCCAGCCAGCAGACAAGCACAGAGAGTTCCATGGGTCTGTCTGTGATGTCATAAAGGGCCTGCTGATCAATGGCCAGCTCTCTGATTGGCTGCTGTGTTTGAATGACAGATTGAATCTGGCAGCTGATTGGCTGTCTACCCTAAAGTGCATTACACACCCCTGATGGTACCACTGGCTAAGACTCCACCTCAGCTCATTGATTAATTATAAATTTAGAACAAATGATGGATGAAAGCAGGCAGGCCGGCCATTTTTTTCACGCTCATTGGACTTGTTTAATGCAATGCACCTGTGTATATTCACATGCATTCACTTCATGCTGTAACCACTGTGCATAAAAATTTGGAAACATGGCATACAGTGTATCATTTGCTGTCTAAGTCATGTTTCCCATATTTTCCATTGCAAGATACAAGCCGGTTTGAGTGTTTGGGGCACATTTTAGCTAAAATCATCCTACGGGGCCTAAATGCTTATGCTAAAGCCTGCCTATTTTGAATGGCGTAGTGGTCACTGCAACCTCCAAAAAAATCAGGACTTACTACCCCAATAACCTGCTAACTCACCCCTGAAATACTTACTTATTCACACTATTTTGTTCATTTGACTTGTTTCTAATTTGAAATGCCCATTTTTGTGGGGCCAGAAAGGTGCGTCTTTAAAAGGCGATTTCTACGATACCCCACTTTTGCGCGTCGGACCGCGACTTTTTCCGGAAACGCTGAAAAACCGCAATTTTCAGGAGAAACGAGACGTACATCCTCCCCCTCTGCCGCCCACCCACCCAACTGACAGCCAGCCAGCAGACAAGCACAGAGAGTTCCGTGGGTCTGTCTGTGATGTCATAAAGGGCCTGCTGATCAATGGCCAGCTCTCTGATTGGCTGCTGTGTTTGATTGACAGATTGAATCTGGCAGCTGATTGGCTGTCTACCCTAAAGTGCATTACACACCCCTGATGGTACCACTGGCTAAGACTCCACCTCAGCTCATTGATTAATTATAAATTTAGAACAAATGATGGATGAAAGCAGGCAGGCCGGCCATTTTTTTCACGCTCATTGGACTTGTTTAATGCAATGCACCTTTGTATATTCACATGCATTCGCTTCATGCTGTAACCACTGTGCATAAAAATTTGGAAACATGGCATACAGTGTATCATTTGCTGTCTAAGTCATGTTTCCCATATTTTCCATTGCAAGATACAAGCCGGTTTGAGTGTTTGGGGCACATTTTAGCTAAAATCATCCTACGGGGCCTAACTGCTTATGCCAAAGCCTGCCTATTTTGAATGGCGTAGTGGTCACTGCAACCTCCAAAAAAATCAGGACTTACTACCCCAATAACCTGCTAACTCACCCCTGAAATACTTACTTATTCACACTATTTTGTTCATTTGACTTGTTTCTAATTTGAAATGCCCATTTTTGTGGGGCCAGAAAGGTGCGTCTTTAAAAGGCGATTTCTACGATACCCCACTTTTGCGCGTCGGACCGCGACTTTTTCCGGAAACGCCGAAAAACCGCAATTTTCAGGAGAAACGAGACGTACATCCTCCCCCTCTGCCGCCCACCCACCCAACTGACAGCCAGCCAGCAGACAAGCACAGAGAGTTCCGTGGGTCTGTCTGTGATGTCATAAAGGGCCTGCTGATCAATGGCCAGCTCTCTGATTGGCTGCTGTGTTTGATTGACAGATTGAATCTGGCAGCTGATTGGCTGTCTACCCTAAAGTGCATTACACACCCCTGATGGTACCACTGGCTAAGACTCCACCTCAGCTCATTGATTAATTATAAATTTAGAACAAATGATGGATGAAAGCAGGCAGGCCGGACATTTTTTTCACGCTCATTGGACTTGTTTAATGCAATGCACCTTTGTATATTCACATGCATTCGCTTCATGCTGTAACCACTGTGCATAAAAATTTGGAAACATGGCATACAGTGTATCATTTGCTGTCGAAGTCATGTTTCCCATATTTTCCATTGCAAGATACAAGCCGGTTTGAGTGTTTGGGGCACATTTTAGCTAAAATCATCCTACGGGCCCTAACTGCTTATGCTAAAGCCTGCCTATTTTGAATGGCGTAGTGGTCACTGCAACCTCCAAAAAAATCAGGACTTACTACCCCAATAACCTGCTAACTCACCCCTGAAATACTTACTTATTCACACTATTTTGTTCATTTGACTTGTTTCTAATTTGAAATGCCCATTTTTGTGGGGCCAGAAAGGTGCGTCTATAAAAGGCGATTTCTACGATACCCCACTTTTGCGCGTCGGACCGTGACTTTTTCCGGAAACGACGAAAAACCGCAATTTTCAGGAGAAACGAGACGTACATCCTCCCCCTCTGCCGCCCACCCACCCAACTGACAGCCAGCCAGCAGACAAGCACAGAGAGTTCCGTGGGTCTGTCTGTGATGTCATAAAGGGCCTGCTGATCAATGGCCAGCTCTCTGATTGGCTGCTGTGTTTGATTGACAGATTGAATCTGGCAGCTGATTGGCTGTCTACCCTAAAGTGCATTACACACCCCTGATGGTACCACTGGCTAAGACTCCACCTCAGCTCATTGATTAATTATAAATTTAGAACAAATGATGGATGAAAGCAGGCAGGCCGGCCATTTTTTTCACGCTCATTGGACTTGTTTAATGCAATGCACCTTTGTATATTCACATGCATTCGCTTCATGCTGTAACCACTGTGCATAAAAATTTGGAAACATGGCATACAGTGTATCATTTGCTGTCTAAGTCATGTTTCCCATATTTTCCATTGCAAGATACAAGCCGGTTTGAGTGTTTGGGGAACATTTTAGCTAAAATCATCCTACGGGGCCTAACTGCTTATGCTAAAGCCTGCCTATTTTGAATGGCGTAGTGGTCACTGCAACCTCCAAAAAAATCAGGACTTACTACCCCAATAACCTGCTAACTCACCCCTGAAATACTTACTTATTCACACTATTTTGTTCATTTGACTTGTTTCTAATTTGAAATGCCCATTTTTGTGGGGCCAGAAAGGTGCGTCTTTAAAAGGCGATTTCTACGATACCCCACTTTTGCGCGTCGGACCGCGACTTTTTTCCGGAAACGCCGAAAAACCGCAATTTTCAGGAGAAACGAGACGTACATCCTCCCCCTCTGCCGCCCACCCACCCAACTGACAGCCAGCCAGCAGACAAGCACAGAGAGTTCCGTGGGTCTGTCTGTGATGTCATAAAGGGCCTGCTGATCAATGGCCAGCTCTCTGATTGGCTGCTGTGTTTGATTGACAGATTGAATCTGGCAGCTGATTGGCTGTCTACCCTAAAGTGCATTACACACCCCTGATGGTACCACTGGCTAAGACTCCACCTCAGCTCATTGATTAATTATAAATTTAGAACAAATGATGGATGAAAACAGGCAGGCCGGCCATTTTTTTCACGCTCATTGGACTTGTTTAATGCAATGCACCTGTGTATATTCACATGCATTCGCTTCATGCTGTAACCACTGTGCATAAAAATTTGGAAACATGGCATACAGTGTATCATTTGCTGTCTAAGTCATGTTTCCCATATTTTCCATTGCAAGATACAAGCCGGTTTGAGTGTTTGGGGCACATTTTAGCTAAAATCATCCTACGGGGCCTAACTGCTTATGCTAAAGCCTGCCTATTTTGAATGGCGTAGTGGTCACTGCAACCTCCAAAAAAATCAGGACTTACTACCCCAATAACCTGCTAACTCACCCCTGAAATACTTACTTATTCACACTATTTTGTTCATTTGACTTGTTTCTAATTTGAAATGCCCATTTTTGTGGGGCCAGAAAGGTGCGTCTTTAAAAGGCGATTTCTACGATACCCCACTTTTGCGCGTCGGACCGCGACTTTTTCCGGAAACGCCGAAAAACCGCAATTTTCAGGAGAAACGAGACGTACATCCTCCCCCTCTGCCGCCCACCCACCCAACTGACAGCCAGCCAGCAGACAAGCACAGAGAGTTCCGTGGGTCTGTCTGTGATGTCATAAAGGGCCTGCTGATCAATGGCCAGCTCTCTGATTGGCTGCTGTGTTTGAATGACAGATTGAATCTGGCAGCTGATTGGCTGTCTACCCTAAAGTGCATTACACACCCCTGATGGTACCACTGGCTAAGACTCCACCTCAGCTCATTGATTAATTATAAATTTAGAACAAATGATGGATGAAAGCAGGCAGGCCGGCCATTTTTTTCACGCTCATTGGACTTGTTTAATGCAATGCACCTGTGTATATTCACATGCATTCACTTCATGCTGTAACCACTGTGCATAAAAATTTGGAAACATGGCATACAGTGTATCATTTGCTGTCTAAGTCATGTTTCCCATATTTTCCATTGCAAGATACAAGCCGGTTTGAGTGTTTGGGGCACATTTTAGCTAAAATCATCCTACGGGGCCTAAATGCTTATGCTAAAGCCTGCCTATTTTGAATGGCGTAGTGGTCACTGCAACCTCCAAAAAAATCAAGACTTACTACCCCAATAACCTGCTAACTCACCCCTGAAATACTTACTTATTCACACTATTTTGTTCATTTGACTTGTTTCTAATTTGAAATGCCCATTTTTGTGGGGCCAGAAAGGTGCGTCTTTAAAAGGCGATTTCTACGATACCCCACTTTTGCGCGTCGGACCGCGACTTTTTCCGGAAACGCTGAAAAACCGCAATTTTCAGGAGAAACGAGACGTACATCCTCCCCCTCTGCCGCCCACCCACCCAACTGACAGCCAGCCAGCAGACAAGCACAGAGAGTTCCGTGGGTCTGTCTGTGATGTCATAAAGGGCCTGCTGATCAATGGCCAGCTCTCTTATTGGCTGCTGTGTTTGATTGACAGATTGAATCTGGCAGCTGATTGGCTGTCTACCCTAAAGTGCATTACACACCCCTGATGGTACCACTGGCTAAGACTCCACCTCAGCTCATTGATTAATTATAAATTTAGAACAAATGATGGATGAAAGCAGGCAGGCCGGCCATTTTTTTCACGCTCATTGGACTTGTTTAATGCAATGCACCTTTGTATATTCACATGCATTCGCTTCATGCTGTAACCACTGTGCATAAAAATTTGGAAACATGGCATACAGTGTATCATTTGCTGTCTAAGTCATGTTTCCCATATTTTCCATTGCAAGATACAAGCCGGTTTGAGTGTTTGGGGCACATTTTAGCTAAAATCATCCTACGGGGCCTAAATGCTTATGCTAAAGCCTGCCTATTTTGAATGGCGTAGTGGTCACTGCAACCTCCAAAAAAATCAGGACTTACTACCCCAATAACCTGCTAACTCACCCCTGAAATACTTACTTATTCACACTATTTTGTTCATTTGACTTGTTTCTAATTTGAAATGCCCATTTTTGTGGGGCCAGAAAGGTGCGTCTTTAAAAGGAGATTTCTACGATACCCCACTTTTGCGCGTCGGACCGCGACTTTTTCCGGAAACGCCGAAAAACCGCAATTTTCAGGAGAAACGAGACGTACATCCTCCCCCTCTGCCGCCCACCCACCCAACTGACAGCCAGCCAGCAGACAAGCACAGAGAGTTCCGTGGGTCTGTCTGTGATGTCATAAAGGGCCTGCTGATCAATGGCCAGCTCTCTGATTGGCTGCTGTGTTTGATTGACAGATTGAATCTGGCAGCTGATTGGCTGTCTACCCTAAAGTGCATTACACACCCCTGATGGTACCACTGGCTAAGACTCCACCTCAGCTCATTGATTAATTATAAATTTAGAACAAATGATGGATGAAAGCAGGCAGGCCGGCCATTTTTTTCACGCTCATTGGACTTGTTTAATGCAATGCACCTTTGTATATTCACATGCATTCGCTTCATGCTGTAACCACTGTGCATAAAAATTTGGAAACATGGCATACAGTGTATCATTTGCTGTCTAAATCATGTTTCCCATATTTTCCATTGCAAGATACAAGCCGGTTTGAGTGTTTGGGGAACATTTTAGCTAAAATCATCCTACGGGGCCTAACTGCTTATGCTAAAGCCTGCCTATTTTGAATGGCGTAGTGGTCACTGCAACCTCCAAAAAAATCAGGACTTACTACCCCAATAACCTGCTAACTCACCCCTGAAATACTTACTTATTCACACTATTTTGTTCATTTGACTTGTTTCTAATTTGAAATGCCCATTTTTGTGGGGCCAGAAAGGTGCGTCTTTAAAAGGCGATTTCTACGATACCCCACTTTTGCGCGTCGGACCGCGACTTTTTCCGGAAACGCCGAAAAACCGCAATTTTCAGGAGAAACGAGACGTACATCCTCCCCCTCTGCCGCCCACCCACCCAACTGACAGCCAGCCAGCAGACAAGCACAGAGAGTTCCGTGGGTCTGTCTGTGATGTCATAAAGGGCCTGCTGATCAATGGCCAGCTCTCTGATTGGCTGCTGTGTTTGATTGACAGATTGAATCTGGCAGCTGATTGGCTGTCTACCCTAAAGTGCATTACACACCTCTGATGGTACCACTGGCTAAGACTCCACCTCAGCTCATTGATTAATTATAAATTTAGAACAAATGATGGATGAAAACAGGCAGGCCGGCCATTTTTTTCACGCTCATTGGACTTGTTTAATGCAATGCACCTTTGTATATTCACATGCATTCGCTTCATGCTGTAACCACTGTGCATAAAAATTTGGAAACATGGCATACAGTGTATCATTTGCTGTCTAAGTCATGTTTCCCATATTTTCCATTGCAAGATACAAGCCGGTTTGAGTGTTTGGGGCACATTTTATCTAAAATCATCCTACGGGGCCTAACTGCTTATGCTAAAGCCTGCCTATTTTGAATGGCGTAGTGGTCACTGCAACCTCCAAAAAAATCAGGACTTACTACCCCAATAACCTGCTAACTCACCCCTGAAATACTTACTTATTCACACTATTTTGTTCATTTGACTTGTTTCTAATTTGAAATGCCCATTTTTGTGGGGCCAGAAAGGTGCGTCTTTAAAAGGCGATTTCTACGATACCCCACTTTTGCGCGTCGGACCGCGACTTTTTCCGGAAACGCAGAAAAAACGCAATTTTCAGGAGAAACGAGACGTACATCCTCCCCCTCTGCCGCCCACCCACCCAACTGACAGCCAGCCAGCAGACAAGCACAGAGAGTTCCGTGGGTCTGTCTGTGATGTCATAAAGGGCCTGCTGATCAATGGCCAGGCTCTCTGATTGGCTGCTGTGTTTGATTGACAGATTGAATCTGGCAGCTGATTGGCTGTCTACCCTAAAGTGCATTACACACCCCTGATGGTACCACTGGCTAAGACTCCACCTCAGCTCATTGATTAATTATAAATTTAGAACAAATGATGGATGAAAGCAGGCAGGCCGGCCATTTTTTTCACGCTCATTAGACTTGTTTAATGCAATGCACTTTGTATATTCACATGCATTCGCTTCATGCTGTAACCACTGTGCATAAAAATTTGGAAACATGGCATACAGTGTATCATTTGCTGTCTAAGTCATGTTTCCCATATTTTCCATTGCAAGATACAAGCCGGTTTGAGTGTTTGGGGCACATTTTAGCTAAAATCATCCTACGGGGCCTAACTGCTTATGCTAAAGCCTGCCTATTTTGAATGGCGTAGTGGTCACTGCAACCTCCAAAAAAATCAGGACTTACTACCCCAATAACCTGCTAACTCACCCCTGAAATACTTACTTATTCACACTATTTTGTTCATTTGACTTGTTTCTAATTTGAAATGCCCATTTTTGTGTGGCCAGAAAGGTGCGTCTTTAAAAGGCGATTTCTACGATACCCCTCTTTTGCGCGTCGGACCGCGACTTTTTCCGGAAACGCCGAAAAACCGCAATTTTCAGGAGAAACGAGACGTACATCCTCCCCCTCTGCCGCCCACCCACCCAACTGACAGCCAGCCAGCAGACAAGCACAGAGAGTTCCATGGGTCTGTCTGTGATGTCATAAAGGGCCTGCTGATCAATGGCCAGCTCTCTGATTGGCTGCTGTGTTTGAATGACAGATTGAATCTGGCAGCTGATTGGCTGTCTACCCTAAAGTGCATTACACACCCCTGATGGTACCACTGGCTAAGACTCCACCTCAGCTCATTGATTAATTATAAATTTAGAACAAATGATGGATGAAAGCAGGCAGGCCGGACATTTTTTTCACGCTCATTGGACTTGTTTAATGCAATGCACCTGTGTATATTCACATGCATTCACTTCATGCTGTAACCACTGTGCATAAAAATTTGGAAACATGGCATACAGTGTATCATTTGCTGTCTAAGTCATGTTTCCCATATTTTCCATTGCAAGATACAAGCCGGTTTGAGTGTTTGGGGCACATTTTAGCTAAATCATCCTACGGGGCCTAAATGCTTATGCTAAAGCCTGCCTATTTTGAATGGCGTAGTGGTCACTGCAACCTCCAAAAAAATCAGGACTTACTACCCCAATAACCTGCTAACTCACCCCTGAAATACTTACTTATTCACACTATTTTGTTCATTTGACTTGTTTCTAATTTGAAATGCCCATTTTTGTGGGGCCAGAAAGGTGCGTCTTTAAAAGGCGATTTCTACGATACCCCACTTTTGCGCGTCGGACCGCGACTTTTTCCGGAAACGCTGAAAAACCGCAATTTTCAGGAGAAACGAGACGTACATCCTCCCCCTCTGCCGCCCACCCACCCAACTGACAGCCAGCCAGCAGACAAGCACAGAGAGTTCCGTGGGTCTGTCTGTGATGTCATAAAGGGCCTGCTGATCAATGGCCAGCTCTCTGATTGGCTGCTGTGTTTGATTGACAGATTGAATCTGGCAGCTGATTGGCTGTCTACCCTAAAGTGCATTACACACCCCTGATGGTACCACTGGCTAAGACTCCACCTCAGCTCATTGATTAATTATAAATTTAGAACAAATGATGGATGAAAGCAGGCAGGCCGGCCATTTTTTTCACGCTCATTGGACTTGTTTAATGCAATGCACCTTTGTATATTCACATGCATTCGCTTCATGCTGTAACCACTGTGCATAAAAATTTGGAAACATGGCATACAGTGTATCATGTGCTGTCTAAGTCATGTTTCCCATATTTTCCATTGCAAGATACAAGCCGGTTTGAGTGTTTGGGGCACATTTTAGCTAAAATCATCCTACGGGGCCTAACTGCTTATGCCAAAGCCTGCCTATTTTGAATGGCGTAGTGGTCACTGCAACCTCCAAAAAAATCAGGACTTACTACCCCAATAACCTGCTAACTCACCCCTGAAATACTTACTTATTCACACTATTTTGTTCATTTGACTTGTTTCTAATTTGAAATGCCCATTTTTGTGGGGCCAGAAAGGTGCGTCTTTAAAAGGCGATTTCTACGATACCCCACTTTTGCGCGTCGGACAGCGACTTTTTCCGGAAACGCCGAAAAACCGCAATTTTCAGGAGAAACGAGACGTACATCCTCCCCCTCTGCCGCCCACCCACCCAACTGACAGCCAGCCAGCAGACAAGCACAGAGAGTTCCGTGGGTCTGTCTGTGATGTCATAAAGGGCCTGCTGATCAATGGCCAGCTCTCTGATTGGCTGCTGTGTTTGATTGACAGATTGAATCTGGCAGCTGATTGGCTGTCTACCCTAAAGTGCATTACACACCCCTGATGGTACCACTGGCTAAGACTCCACCTCAGCTCATTGATTAATTATAAATTTAGAACAAATGATGGATGAAAGCAGGCAGGCCGGACATTTTTTTCACGCTCATTGGACTTGTTTAATGCAATGCACCTTTGTATATTCACATGCATTCGCTTCATGCTGTAACCACTGTGCATAAAAATTTGGAAACATGGCATACAGTGTATCATTTGCTGTCTAAGTCATGTTTCCCATATTTTCCATTGCAAGATACAAGCCGGTTTGAGTGTTTGGGGCACATTTTAGCTAAAATCATCCTACGGGCCCTAACTGCTTATGCTAAAGCCTGCCTATTTTGAATGGCGTAGTGGTCACTGCAACCTCCAAAAAAATCAGGACTTACTACCCCAATAACCTGCAAACTCACCCCTGAAATACTTACTTATTCACACTATTTTGTTCATTTGACTTGTTTCTAATTTGAAATGCCCATTTTTGTGGGGCCAGAAAGGTGCGTCTTTAAAAGGCGATTTCTACGATACCCCACTTTTGCGCGTCGGACCGCGACTTTTTCCGGAAACGCCGAAAAACCGCAATTTTCAGGAGAAACGAGACGTACATCCTCCCCCTCTGCCGCCCACCCACCCAACTGACAGCCAGCCAGCAGACAAGCACAGAGAGTTCCGTGGGTCTGTCTGTGATGTCATAAAGGGCCTGCTGATCAATGGCCAGCTCTCTGATTGGCTGCTGTGTTTGATTGACAGATTGAATCTGGCAGCTGATTGGCTGTCTACCCTAAAGTGCATTACACACCCCTGATGGTACCACTGGCTAAGACTCCACCTCAGCTCATTGATTAATTATAAATTTAGAACAAATGATGGATGAAAACAGGCAGGCCGGCCATTTTTTTCACGCTCATTGGACTTGTTTAATGCAATGCACCTGTGTATATTCACATGCATTCGCTTCATGCTGTAACCACTGTGCATAAAAATTTGGAAACATGGCATACAGTGTATCATTTGCTGTCTAAGTCATGTTTCCCATATTTTCCATTGCAAGATACAAGCCGGTTTGAGTGTTTGGGGCACATTTTAGCTAAAATCATCCTACGGGGCCTAACTGCTTATGCTAAAGCCTGCCTATTTTGAATGGCGTAGTGGTCACTGCAACCTCCAAAAAAATCAGGACTTACTACCCCAATAACCTGCTAACTCACCCCTGAAATACTTACTTATTCACACTATTTTGTTCATTTGACTTGTTTCTAATTTGAAATGCCCATTTTTGTGGGGCCAGAAAGGTGCGTCTTTAAAAGGCGATTTCTACGATACCCCACTTTTGCGCGTCGGACCGCGACTTTTTCCGGAAACGCCGAAAAACCGCAATTTTCAGGAGAAACGAGACGTACATCCTCCCCCTCTGCCGCCCACCCACCCAACTGACAGCCAGCCAGCAGACAAGCACAGAGAGTTCCGTGGGTCTGTCTGTGATGTCATAAAGGGCCTGCTGATCAATGGCCAGCTCTCTGATTGGCTGCTGTGTTTGAATGACAGATTGAATCTGGCAGCTGATTGGCTGTCTACCCTAAAGTGCATTACACACCCCTGATGGTACCACTGGCTAAGACTCCACCTCAGCTCATTGATTAATTATAAATTTAGAACAAATGATGGATGAAAGCAGGCAGGCCGGCCATTTTTTTCACGCTCATTGGACTTGTTTAATGCAATGCACCTGTGTATATTCACATGCATTCACTTCATGCTGTAACCACTGTGCATAAAAATTTGGAAACATGGCATACAGTGTATCATTTGCTGTCTAAGTCATGTTTCCCATATTTTCCATTGCAAGATACAAGCCGGTTTGAGTGTTTGGGGCACATTTTAGCTAAAATCATCCTACGGGGCCTAAATGCTTATGCTAAAGCCTGCCTATTTTGAATGGCGTAGTGGTCACTGCAACCTCCAAAAAAATCAGGACTTACTACCCCAATAACCTGCTAACTCACCCCTGAAATACTTACTTATTCACACTATTTTGTTCATTTGACTTGTTTCTAATTTGAAATGCCCATTTTTGTGGGGCCAGAAAGGTGCGTCTTTAAAAGGCGATTTCTACGATACCCCACTTTTGCGCGTCGGACCGCGACTTTTTCCGGAAACGCTGAAAAACCGCAATTTTCAGGAGAAACGAGACGTACATCCTCCCCCTCTGCCGCCCACCCACCCAACTGACAGCCAGCCAGCAGACAAGCACAGAGAGTTCCGTGGGTCTGTCTGTGATGTCATAAAGGGCCTGCTGATCAATGGCCAGCTCTCTTATTGGCTGCTGTGTTTGATTGACAGATTGAATCTGGCAGCTGATTGGCTGTCTACCCTAAAGTGCATTACACACCCCTGATGGTACCACTGGCTAAGACTCCACCTCAGCTCATTGATTAATTATAAATTTAGAACAAATGATGGATGAAAGCAGGCAGGCCGGCCATTTTTTTCACGCTCATTGGACTTGTTTAATGCAATGCACCTTTGTATATTCACATGCATTCGCTTCATGCTGTAACCACTGTGCATAAAAATTTGGAAACATGGCATACAGTGTATCATTTGCTGTCTAAGTCATGTTTCCCATATTTTCCATTGCAAGATACAAGCCGGTTTGAGTGTTTGGGGCACATTTTAGCTAAAATCATCCTACGGGGCCTAAATGCTTATGCTAAAGCCTGCCTATTTTGAATGGCGTAGTGGTCACTGCAACCTCCAAAAAAATCAGGACTTACTACCCCAATAACCTGCTAACTCACCCCTGAAATACTTACTTATTCACACTATTTTGTTCATTTGACTTGTTTCTAATTTGAAATGCCCATTTTTGTGGGGCCAGAAAGGTGCGTCTTTAAAAGGAGATTTCTACGATACCCCACTTTTGCGCGTCGGACCGCGACTTTTTCCGGAAACGCCGAAAAACCGCAATTTTCAGGAGAAACGAGACGTACATCCTCCCCCTCTGCCGCCCACCCACCCAACTGACAGCCAGCCAGCAGACAAGCACAGAGAGTTCCGTGGGTCTGTCTGTGATGTCATAAAGGGCCTGCTGATCAATGGCCAGCTCTCTGATTGGCTGCTGTGTTTGATTGACAGATTGAATCTGGCAGCTGATTGGCTGTCTACCCTAAAGTGCATTACACACCCCTGATGGTACCACTGGCTAAGACTCCACCTCAGCTCATTGATTAATTATAAATTTAGAACAAATGATGGATGAAAGCAGGCAGGCCGGCCATTTTTTTCACGCTCATTGGACTTGTTTAATGCAATGCACCTTTGTATATTCACATGCATTCGCTTCATGCTGTAACCACTGTGCATAAAAATTTGGAAACATGGCATACAGTGTATCATTTGCTGTCTAAATCATGTTTCCCATATTTTCCATTGCAAGATACAAGCCGGTTTGAGTGTTTGGGGAACATTTTAGCTAAAATCATCCTACGGGGCCTAACTGCTTATGCTAAAGCCTGCCTATTTTGAATGGCGTAGTGGTCACTGCAACCTCCAAAAAAATCAGGACTTACTACCCCAATAACCTGCTAACTCACCCCTGAAATACTTACTTATTCACACTATTTTGTTCATTTGACTTGTTTCTAATTTGAAATGCCCATTTTTGTGGGGCCAGAAAGGTGCGTCTTTAAAAGGCGATTTCTACGATACCCCACTTTTGCGCGTCGGACCGCGACTTTTTCCGGAAACGCCGAAAAACCGCAATTTTCAGGAGAAACGAGACGTACATCCTCCCCCTCTGCCGCCCACCCACCCAACTGACAGCCAGCCAGCAGACAAGCACAGAGAGTTCCGTGGGTCTGTCTGTGATGTCATAAAGGGCCTGCTGATCAATGGCCAGCTCTCTGATTGGCTGCTGTGTTTGATTGACAGATTGAATCTGGCAGCTGATTGGCTGTCTACCCTAAAGTGCATTACACACCCCTGATGGTACCACTGGCTAAGACTCCACCTCAGCTCATTGATTAATTATAAATTTAGAACAAATGATGGATGAAAACAGGCAGGCCGGCCATTTTTTTCACGCTCATTGGACTTGTTTAATGCAATGCACCTTTGTATATTCACATGCATTCGCTTCATGCTGTAACCACTGTGCATAAAAATTTGGAAACATGGCATACAGTGTATCATTTGCTGTCTAAGTCATGTTTCCCATATTTTCCATTGCAAGATACAAGCCGGTTTGAGTGTTTGGGGCACATTTTATCTAAAATCATCCTACGGGGCCTAACTGCTTATGCTAAAGCCTGCCTATTTTGAATGGCGTAGTGGTCACTGCAACCTCCAAAAAAATCAGGACTTACTACCCCAATAACCTGCTAACTCACCCCTGAAATACTTACTTATTCACACTATTTTGTTCATTTGACTTGTTTCTAATTTGAAATGCCCATTTTTGTGGGGCCAGAAAGGTGCGTCTTTAAAAGGCGATTTCTACGATACCCCACTTTTGCGCGTCGGACCGCGACTTTTTCCGGAAACGCAGAAAAAACGCAATTTTCAGGAGAAACGAGACGTACATCCTCCCCCTCTGCCGCCCACCCACCCAACTGACAGCCAGCCAGCAGACAAGCACAGAGAGTTCCGTGGGTCTGTCTGTGATGTCATAAAGGGCCTGCTGATCAATGGCCAGCTCTCTGATTGGCTGCTGTGTTTGATTGACAGATTGAATCTGGCAGCTGATTGGCTGTCTACCCTAAAGTGCATTACACACCCCTGATGGTACCACTGGCTAAGACTCCACCTCAGCTCATTGATTAATTATAAATTTAGAACAAATGATGGATGAAAGCAGGCAGGCCGGCCATTTTTTTCACGCTCATTAGACTTGTTTAATGCAATGCACCTTTGTATATTCACATGCATTCGCTTCATGCTGTAACCACTGTGCATAAAAATTTGGAAACATGGCATACAGTGTATCATTTGCTGTCTAAGTCATGTTTCCCATATTTTCCATTGCAAGATACAAGCCGGTTTGAGTGTTTGGGGCACATTTTAGCTAAAATCATCCTACGGGGCCTAACTGCTTATGCTAAAGCCTGCCTATTTTGAATGGCGTAGTGGTCACTGCAACCTCCAAAAAAATCAGGACTTACTACCCCAATAACCTGCTAACTCACCCCTGAAATACTTACTTATTCACACTATTTTGTTCATTTGACTTGTTTCTAATTTGAAATGCCCATTTTTGTGTGGCCAGAAAGGTGCGTCTTTAAAAGGCGATTTCTACGATACCCCTCTTTTGCGCGTCGGACCGCGACTTTTTCCGGAAACGCCGAAAAACCGCAATTTTCAGGAGAAACGAGACGTACATCCTCCCCCTCTGCCGCCCACCCACCCAACTGACAGCCAGCCAGCAGACAAGCACAGAGAGTTCCATGGGTCTGTCTGTGATGTCATAAAGGGCCTGCTGATCAATGGCCAGCTCTCTGATTGGCTGCTGTGTTTGAATGACAGATTGAATCTGGCAGCTGATTGGCTGTCTACCCTAAAGTGCATTACACACCCCTGATGGTACCACTGGCTAAGACTCCACCTCAGCTCATTGATTAATTATAAATTTAGAACAAATGATGGATGAAAGCAGGCAGGCCGGACATTTTTTTCACGCTCATTGGACTTGTTTAATGCAATGCACCTGTGTATATTCACATGCATTCACTTCATGCTGTAACCACTGTGCATAAAAATTTGGAAACATGGCATACAGTGTATCATTTGCTGTCTAAGTCATGTTTCCCATATTTTCCATTGCAAGATACAAGCCGGTTTGAGTGTTTGGGGCACATTTTAGCTAAAATCATCCTACGGGGCCTAAATGCTTATGCTAAAGCCTGCCTATTTTGAATGGCGTAGTGGTCACTGCAACCTCCAAAAAAATCAGGACTTACTACCCCAATAACCTGCTAACTCACCCCTGAAATACTTACTTATTCACACTATTTTGTTCATTTGACTTGTTTCTAATTTGAAATGCCCATTTTTGTGGGGCCAGAAAGGTGCGTCTTTAAAAGGCGATTTCTACGATACCCCACTTTTGCGCGTCGGACCGCGACTTTTTCCGGAAACGCTGAAAAACCGCAATTTTCAGGAGAAACGAGACGTACATCCTCCCCCTCTGCCGCCCACCCACCCAACTGACAGCCAGCCAGCAGACAAGCACAGAGAGTTCCGTGGGTCTGTCTGTGATGTCATAAAGGGCCTGCTGATCAATGGCCAGCTCTCTGATTGGCTGCTGTGTTTGATTGACAGATTGAATCTGGCAGCTGATTGGCTGTCTACCCTAAAGTGCATTACACACCCCTGATGGTACCACTGGCTAAGACTCCACCTCAGCTCATTGATTAATTATAAATTTAGAACAAATGATGGATGAAAGCAGGCAGGCCGGCCATTTTTTTCACGCTCATTGGACTTGTTTAATGCAATGCACCTTTGTATATTCACATGCATTCGCTTCATGCTGTAACCACTGTGCATAAAAATTTGGAAACATGGCATACAGTGTATCATGTGCTGTCTAAGTCATGTTTCCCATATTTTCCATTGCAAGATACAAGCCGGTTTGAGTGTTTGGGGCACATTTTAGCTAAAATCATCCTACGGGGCCTAACTGCTTATGCCAAAGCCTGCCTATTTTGAATGGCGTAGTGGTCACTGCAACCTCCAAAAAAATCAGGACTTACTACCCCAATAACCTGCTAACTCACCCCTGAAATACTTACTTATTCACACTATTTTGTTCATTTGACTTGTTTCTAATTTGAAATGCCCATTTTTGTGGGGCCAGAAAGGTGCGTCTTTAAAAGGCGATTTCTACGATACCCCACTTTTGCGCGTCGGACCGCGACTTTTTCCGGAAACGCCGAAAAACCGCAATTTTCAGGAGAAACGAGACGTACATCCTCCCCCTCTGCCGCCCACCCACCCAACTGACAGCCAGCCAGCAGACAAGCACAGAGAGTTCCGTGGGTCTGTCTGTGATGTCATAAAGGGCCTGCTGATCAATGGCCAGCTCTCTGATTGGCTGCTGTGTTTGATTGACAGATTGAATCTGGCAGCTGATTGGCTGTCTACCCTAAAGTGCATTACACACCCCTGATGGTACCACTGGCTAAGACTCCACCTCAGCTCATTGATTAATTATAAATTTAGAACAAATGATGGATGAAAGCAGGCAGGCCGGACATTTTTTTCACGCTCATTGGACTTGTTTAATGCAATGCACCTTTGTATATTCACATGCATTCGCTTCATGCTGTAACCACTGTGCATAAAAATTTGGAAACATGGCATACAGTGTATCATTTGCTGTCTAAGTCATGTTTCCCATATTTTCCATTGCAAGATACAAGCCGGTTTGAGTGTTTGGGGCACATTTTAGCTAAAATCATCCTACGGGCCCTAACTGCTTATGCTAAAGCCTGCCTATTTTGAATGGCGTAGTGGTCACTGCAACCTCCAAAAAAATCAGGACTTACTACCCCAATAACCTGCAAACTCACCCCTGAAATACTTACTTATTCACACTATTTTGTTCATTTGACTTGTTTCTAATTTGAAATGCCCATTTTTGTGGGGCCAGAAAGGTGCGTCTTTAAAAGGCGATTTCTACGATACCCCACTTTTGCGCGTCGGACCGCGACTTTTTCCGGAAACGCCGAAAAACCGCAATTTTCAGGAGAAACGAGACGTACATCCTCCCCCTCTGCCGCCCACCCACCCAACTGACAGCCAGCCAGCAGACAAGCACAGAGAGTTCCGTGGGTCTGTCTGTGATGTCATAAAGGGCCTGATGATCAATGGCCAGCTCTCTGATTGGCTGCTGTGTTTGATTGACAGATTGAATCTGGCAGCTGATTGGCTGTCTACCCTAAAGTGCATTACACACCCCTGATGGTACCACTGGCTAAGACTCCACCTCAGCTCATTGATTAATTATAAATTTAGAACAAATGATGGATGAAAACAGGCAGGCCGGCCATTTTTTTCACGCTCATTGGACTTGTTTAATGCAATGCACCTTTGTATATTCACATGCATTCGCTTCATGCTGTAACCACTGTGCATAAAAATTTGGAAACATGGCATACAGTGTATCATTTGCTGTCTAAGTCATGTTTCCCATATTTTCCATTGCAAGATACAAGCCGGTTTGAGTGTTTGGGGCACATTTTAGCTAAAATCATCCTACGGGGCCTAACTGCTTATGCTAAAGCCTGCCTATTTTGAATGGCGTAGTGGTCACTGCAACCTCCAAAAAAATCAGGACTTACTACCCCAATAACCTGCTAACTCACCCCTGAAATACTTACTTATTCACACTATTTTGTTCATTTGACTTGTTTCTAATTTGAAATGCCCATTTTTGTGGGGCCAGAAAGGTGCGTCTTTGAAAGGCGATTTCTACGATACCCCACTTTTGCGCGTCGGACCGCGACTTTTTCCGGAAACGCAGAAAAACCGCAATTTTCAGGAGAAACGAGACGTACATCCTCCCCCTCTGCCGCCCACCCACCCAACTGACAGCCAGCCAGCAGACAAGCACAGAGAGTTCCGTGGGTCTGTCTGTGATGTCATAAAGGGCCTGCTGATCAATGGCCAGCTCTCTGATTGGCTGCTGTGTTTGATTGACAGATTGAATCTGGCAGCTGATTGGCTGTCTACCCTAAAGTGCATTACACACCCCTGATGGTACCACTGGCTAAGACTCCACCTCAGCTCATTGATTAATTATAAATTTAGAACAAATGATGGATGAAAGCAGGCAGGCCGGCCATTTTTTTCACGCTCATTAGACTTGTTTAATGCAATGCACCTTTGTATATTCACATGCATTCGCTTCATGCTGTAACCACTGTGCATAAAAATTTGGAAACATGGCATACAGTGTATCATTTGCTGTCTAAGTCATGTTTCCCATATTTTCCATTGCAAGATACAAGCCGGTTTGAGTGTTTGGGGCACATTTTAGCTAAAATCATCCTACGGGGCCTAAATGCTTATGCTAAAGCCTGCCTATTTTGAATGGCGTAGTGGTCACTGCAACCTCCAAAAAAATCAGGACTTACTACCCCAATAACCTGCTAACTCACCCCTGAAATACTTACTTATTCACACTATTTTGTTCATTTGACTTGTTTCTAATTTGAAATGCCCATTTTTGTGGGGCCAGAAAGGTGCGTCTTTAAAAGGCGATTTCTACGATACCCCACTTTTGCGCGTCGGACCGCGACTTTTTCCGGAAACGCTGAAAAAACGCAATTTTCAGGAGAAACGAGACGTACATCCTCCCCCTCTGCCGCCCACCCACCCAACTGACAGCCAGCCAGCAGACAAGCACAGAGAGTTCCGTGGGTCTGTCTGTGATGTCATAAAGGGCCTGCTGATCAATGGCCAGCTCTCTGATTGGCTGCTGTGTTTGATTGACAGATTGAATCTGGCAGCTGATTGGCTGTCTACCCTAAAGTGCATTACACACCCCTGATGGTACCACTGGCTAAGACTCCACCTCAGCTCATTGATTAATTATAAATTTAGAACAAATGATGGATGAAAGCAGGCAGGCCGGCCATTTTTTTCACGCTCATTGGACTTGTTTAATGCAATGCACCTTTGTATATTCACATGCATTCGCTTCATGCTGTAACCACTGTGCATAAAAATTTGGAAACATGGCATACAGTGTATCATTTGCTGTCTAAGTCATGTTTCCCATATTTTCCATTGCAAGATACAAGCCGGTTTGAGTGTTTGGGGCACATTTTAGCTAAAATCATCCTACGGGGCCTAACTGCTTATGCCAAAGCCTGCCTATTTTGAATGGCGTAGTGGTCACTGCAACCTCCAAAAAAATCAGGACTTACTACCCCAATAACCTGCTAACTCACCCCTGAAATACTTACTTATTCACACTATTTTGTTCATTTGACTTGTTTCTAATTTGAAATGCCCATTTTTGTGGGGCCAGAAAGGTGCGTCTTTAAAAGGCGATTTCTACGATACCCCACTTTTGCGCGTCGGACCGCGACTTTTTCCGGAAACGCCGAAAAACCGCAATTTTCAGGAGAAACGAGACGTACATCCTCCCCCTCTGCCGCCCACCCACCCAACTGACAGGCAGCCAGCAGACAAGCACAGAGAGTTCCGTGGGTCTGTCTGTGATGTCATAAAGGGCCTGCTGATCAATGGCCAGCTCTCTGATTGGCTGCTGTGTTTGATTGACAGATTGAATCTGGCAGCTGATTGGCTGTCTACCCTAAAGTGCATTACACACCCCTGATGGTACCACTGGCTAAGACTCCACCTCAGCTCATTGATTAATTATAAATTTAGAACAAATGATGGATGAAAGCAGGCAGGCCGGCCATTTTTTTCACGCTCATTGGACTTGTTTAATGCAATGCACCTTTGTATATTCACATGCATTCGCTTCATGCTGTAACCACTGTGCATAAAAATTTGGAAACATGGCATACAGTGTATCATTTGCTGTCTAAGTCATGTTTCCCATATTTTCCATTGCAAGATACAAGCCGGTTTGAGTGTTTGGGGCACATTTTAGCTAAAATCATCCTACGGGGCCTAACTGCTTATGCCAAAGCCTGCCTATTTTGAATGGCGTAGTAGTCACTGCAACCTCCAAAAAAATCAGGACTTACTACCCCAATAACCTGCTAACTCACCCCTGAAATACTTACTTATTCACACTATTTTGTTCATTTGACTTGTTTCTAATTTGAAATGCCCATTTTTGTGGGGCCAGAAAGGTGCGTCTTTAAAAGGCGATTTCTACGATACCCCACTTTTGCGCGTCGGACCGCGACTTTTTCCGGAAACGCCGAAAAACCGCAATTTTCAGGAGAAACGAGACGTACATCCTCCCCCTCTGCCGCCCACCCACCCAACTGACAGCCAGCCAGCAGACAAGCACAGAGAGTTCCGTGGGTCTGTCTGTGATGTCATAAAGGGCCTGCTGATCAATGGCCAGCTCTCTGATTGGCTGCTGTGTTTGATTGACAGATTGAATCTGAATCTGGCAGCTGATTGGCTGTCTACCCTAAAGTGCATTACACACCCCTGATGGTACCACTGGCTAAGACTCCACCTCAGCTCATTGATTAATTATAAATTTAGAACAAATGATGGATGAAAGCAGGCAGGCCGGACATTTTTTTCACGCTCATTGGACTTGTTTAATGCAATGCACCTTTGTATATTCACATGCATTCGCTTCATGCTGTAACCACTGTGCATAAAAATTTGGAAACATGGCATACAGTGTATCATTTGCTGTCTAAGTCATGTTTCCCATATTTTCCATTGCAAGATACAAGCCGGTTTGAGTGTTTGGGGCACATTTTAGCTAAAATCATCCTACGGGCCCTAACTGCTTATGCTAAAGCCTGCCTATTTTGAATGGCGTAGTGGTCACTGCAACCTCCAAAAAAATCAGGACTTACTACCCCAATAACCTGCTAACTCACCCCTGAAATACTTACTTATTCACACTATTTTGTTCATTTGACTTGTTTCTAATTTGAAATGCCCATTTTTGTGGGGCCAGAAAGGTGCGTCTTTAAAAGGCGATTTCTACGATACCCCACTTTTGCGCGTCGGACCGCGACTTTTTCCGGAAACGCCGAAAAACCGCAATTTTCAGGAGAAACGAGACGTACATCCTCCCCCTCTGCCGCCCACCCACCCAACTGACAGCCAGCCAGCAGACAAGCACAGAGAGTTCCGTGGGTCTGTCTGTGATGTCATAAAGGGCCTGCTGATCAATGGCCAGCTCTCTGATTGGCTGCTGTGTTTGATTGACAGATTGAATCTGGCAGCTGATTGGCTGTCTACCCTAAAGTGCATTACACACCCCTGATGGTACCACTGGCTAAGACTCCACCTCAGCTCATTGATTAATTATAAATTTAGAACAAATGATGGATGAAAGCAGGCAGGCCGGACATTTTTTTCACGCTCATTGGACTTGTTTAATGCAATGCACCTTTGTATATTCACATGCATTCGCTTCATGCTGTAACCACTGTGCATAAAAATTTGGAAACATGGCATACAGTGTATCATTTGCTGTCTAAGTCATGTTTCCCATATTTTCCATTGCAAGATACAAGCCGGTTTGAGTGTTTGGGGCACATTTTAGCTAAAATCATCCTACGGGCCCTAACTGCTTATGCTAAAGCCTGCCTATTTTGAATGGCATAGTGGTCACTGCAACCTCCAAAAAAATCAGGACTTACTACCCCAATAACCTGCTAACTCACCCCTGAAATACTTACTTATTCACACTATTTTGTTCATTTGACTTGTTTCTAATTTGAAATGCCCATTTTTGTGGGGCCAGAAAGGTGCGTCTTTAAAAAGGCGATTTCTACGATACCCCACTTTTGCGCGTCGGACCGCGACTTTTTCCGGAAACGCCGAAAAACCGCAATTTTCAGGAGAAACGAGACGTACATCCTCCCCCTCTGCCGCCCACCCACCCAACTGACAGCCAGCCAGCAGACAAGCACAGAGAGTTCCGTGGGTCTGTCTGTGATGTCATAAAGGGCCTGATGATCAATGGCCAGCTCTCTGATTGGCTGCTGTGTTTGATTGACAGATTGAATCTGGCAGCTGATTGGCTGTCTACCCTAAAGTGCATTACACACCCCTGATGGTACCACTGGCTAAGACTCCACCTCAGCTCATTGATTAATTATAAATTTAGAACAAATGATGGATGAAAACAGGCAGGCCGGCCATTTTTTTCACGCTCATTGGACTTGTTTAATGCAATGCACCTTTGTATATTCACATGCATTCGCTTCATGCTGTAACCACTGTGCATAAAAATTTGGAAACATGGCATACAGTGTATCATTTGCTGTCTAAGTCATGTTTCCCATATTTTCCATTGCAAGATACAAGCCGGTTTGAGTGTTTGGGGCACATTTTAGCTAAAATCATCCTACGGGGCCTAACTGCTTATGCTAAAGCCTGCCTATTTTGAATGGCGTAGTGGTCACTGCAACCTCCAAAAAAATCAGGACTTACTACCCCAATAACCTGCTAACTCACCCCTGAAATACTTACTTATTCACACTATTTTGTTCATTTGACTTGTTTCTAATTTGAAATGCCCATTTTTGTGGGGCCAGAAAGGTGCGTCTTTAAAAGGCGATTTCTACGATACCCCACTTTTGCGCGTCGGACCGCGACTTTTTCCGGAAACGCCGAAAAACCGCAATTTTCAGGAGAAACGAGACGTACATCCTCCCCCTCTGCCGCCCACCCACCCAACTGACAGGCAGCCAGCAGACAAGCACAGAGAGTTCCGTGGGTCTGTCTGTGATGTCATAAAGGGCCTGCTGATCAATGGCCAGCTCTCTGATTGGCTGCTGTGTTTGATTGACAGATTGAATCTGGCAGCTGATTGGCTGTCTACCCTAAAGTGCATTACACACCCCTGATGGTACCACTGGCTAAGACTCCACCTCAGCTCATTGATTAATTATAAATTTAGAACAAATGATGGATGAAAGCAGGCAGGCCGGCCATTTTTTTCACGCTCATTGGACTTGTTTAATGCAATGCACCTTTGTATATTCACATGCATTCGCTTCATGCTGTAACCACTGTGCATAAAAATTTGGAAACATGGCATACAGTGTATCATTTGCTGTCTAAGTCATGTTTCCCATATTTTCCATTGCAAGATACAAGCCGGTTTGAGTGTTTGGGGCACATTTTAGCTAAAATCATCCTACGGGGCCTAACTGCTTATGCCAAAGCCTGCCTATTTTGAATGGCGTAGTGGTCACTGCAACCTCCAAAAAAATCAGGACTTACTACCCCAATAACCTGCTAACTCACCCCTGAAATACTTACTTATTCACACTATTTTGTTCATTTGACTTGTTTCTAATTTGAAATGCCCATTTTTGTGGGGCCAGAAAGGTGCGTCTTTAAAAGGCGATTTCTACGATACCCCACTTTTGCGCGTCGGACCGCGACTTTTTCCGGAAACGCCGAAAAACCGCAATTTTCAGGAGAAACGAGACGTACATCCTCCCCCTCTGCCGCCCACCCACCCAACTGACAGGCAGCCAGCAGACAAGCACAGAGAGTTCCGTGGGTCTGTCTGTGATGTCATAAAGGGCCTGCTGATCAATGGCCAGCTCTCTGATTGGCTGCTGTGTTTGATTGACAGATTGAATCTGGCAGCTGATTGGCTGTCTACCCTAAAGTGCATTACACACCCCTGATGGTACCACTGGCTAAGACTCCACCTCAGCTCATTGATTAATTATAAATTTAGAACAAATGATGGATGAAAGCAGGCAGGCCGGCCATTTTTTTCACGCTCATTGGACTTGTTTAATGCAATGCACCTTTGTATATTCACATGCATTCGCTTCATGCTGTAACCACTGTGCATAAAAATTTGGAAACATGGCATACAGTGTATCATTTGCTGTCTAAGTCATGTTTCCCATATTTTCCATTGCAAGATACAAGCCGGTTTGAGTGTTTGGGGCACATTTTAGCTAAAATCATCCTACGGGGCCTAACTGCTTATGCCAAAGCCTGCCTATTTTGAATGGCGTAGTGGTCACTGCAACCTCCAAAAAAATCAGGACTTACTACCCCAATAACCTGCTAACTCACCCCTGAAATACTTACTTATTCACACTATTTTGTTCATTTGACTTGTTTCTAATTTGAAATGCCCATTTTTGTGGGGCCAGAAAGGTGCGTCTTTAAAAGGCGATTTCTACGATACCCCACTTTTGCGCGTCGGACCGCGACTTTTTCCGGAAACGCCGAAAAACCGCAATTTTCAGGAGAAACGAGACGTACATCCTCCCCCTCTGCCGCCCACCCACCCAACTGACAGCCAGCCAGCAGACAAGCACAGAGAGTTCCGTGGGTCTGTCTGTGATGTCATAAAGGGCCTGCTGATCAATGGCCAGCTCTCTGATTGGCTGCTGTGTTTGATTGACAGATTGAATCTGGCAGCTGATTGGCTGTCTACCCTAAAGTGCATTACACACCCCTGATGGTACCACTGGCTAAGACTCCACCTCAGCTCATTGATTAATTATAAATTTAGAACAAATGATGGATGAAAGCAGGCAGGCCGGACATTTTTTTCACGCTCATTGGACTTGTTTAATGCAATGCACCTTTGTATATTCACATGCATTCGCTTCATGCTGTAACCACTGTGCATAAAAATTTGGAAACATGGCATACAGTGTATCATTTGCTGTCTAAGTCATGTTTCCCATATTTTCCATTGCAAGATACAAGCCGGTTTGAGTGTTTGGGGCACATTTTAGCTAAAATCATCCTACGGGGCCTAACTGCTTATGCCAAAGCCTGCCTATTTTGAATGGCGTAGTGGTCACTGCAACCTCCAAAAAAATCAGGACTTACTACCCCAATAACCTGCTAACTCACCCCTGAAATACTTACTTATTCACACTATTTTGTTCATTTGACTTGTTTCTAATTTGAAATGCCCATTTTTGTGGGGCCAGAAAGGTGCGTCTTTAAAAGGCGATTTCTACGATACCCCACTTTTGCGCGTCGGACCGCGACTTTTTCCGGAAACGCCGAAAAACCGCAATTTTCAGGAGAAACGAGACGTACATCCTCCCCCTCTGCCGCCCACCCACCCAACTGACAGCCAGCCAGCAGACAAGCACAGAGAGTTCCGTGGGTCTGTCTGTGATGTCATAAAGGGCCTGCTGATCAATGGCCAGCTCTCTGATTGGCTGCTGTGTTTGATTGACAGATTGAATCTGGCAGCTGATTGGCTGTCTACCCTAAAGTGCATTACACACCCCTGATGGTACCACTGGCTAAGACTCCACCTCAGCTCATTGATTAATTATAAATTTAGAACAAATGATGGATGAAAGCAGGCAGGCCGGACATTTTTTTCACGCTCATTGGACTTGTTTAATGCAATGCACCTTTGTATATTCACATGCATTCGCTTCATGCTGTAACCACTGTGCATAAAAATTTGGAAACATGGCATACAGTGTATCATTTGCTGTCTAAGTCATGTTTCCCATATTTTCCATTGCAAGATACAAGCCGGTTTGAGTGTTTGGGGCACATTTTAGCTAAAATCATCCTACGGGCCCTAACTGCTTATGCTAAAGCCTGCCTATTTTGAATGGCGTAGTGGTCACTGCAACCTCCAAAAAAATCAGGACTTACTACCCCAATAACCTGCTAACTCACCCCTGAAATACTTACTTATTCACACTATTTTGTTCATTTGACTTGTTTCTAATTTGAAATGCCCATTTTTGTGGGGCCAGAAAGGTGCGTCTTTAAAAGGCGATTTCTACGATACCCCACTTTTGCGCGTCGGACCGCGACTTTTTCCGGAAACGCCGAAAAACCGCAATTTTCAGGAGAAACGAGACGTACATCCTCCCCCTCTGCCGCCCACCCACCCAACTGACAGCCAGCCAGCAGACAAGCACAGAGAGTTCCGTGGGTCTGTCTGTGATGTCATAAAGGGCCTGCTGATCAATGGCCAGCTCTCTGATTGGCTGCTGTGTTTGATTGACAGATTGAATCTGGCAGCTGATTGGCTGTCTACCCTAAAGTGCATTACACACCCCTGATGGTACCACTGGCTAAGACTCCACCTCAGCTCATTGATTAATTATAAATTTAGAACAAATGATGGATGAAAACAGGCAGGCCGGCCATTTTTTTCACGCTCATTGGACTTGTTTAATGCAATGCACCTTTGTATATTCACATGCATTCGCTTCATGCTGTAACCACTGTGCATAAAAATTTGGAAACATGGCATACAGTGTATCATTTGCTGTCTAAGTCATGTTTCCCATATTTTCCATTGCAAGATACAAGCCGGTTTGAGTGTTTGGGGCACATTTTAGCTAAAATCATCCTACGGGGCCTAACTGCTTATGCTAAAGCCTGCCTATTTTGAATGGCGTAGTGGTCACTGCAACCTCCAAAAAAATCAGGACTTACTACCCCAATAACCTGCTAACTCACCCCTGAAATACTTACTTATTCACACTATTTTGTTCATTTGACTTGTTTCTAATTTGAAATGCCCATTTTTGTGGGGCCAGAAAGGTGCGTCTTTAAAAGGCGATTTCTACGATACCCCACTTTTGCGCGTCGGACCGCGACTTTTTCCGTAAACGCAGAAAAAACACAATTTTCAGGAGAAACGAGACGTACATCCTCCCCCTCTGCCGCCCACCCACCCAACTGACAGCCAGCCAGCAGACAAGCACAGAGAGTTCCGTGGGTCTGTCTGTGATGTCATAAAGGGCCTGCTGATCAATGGCCAGCTCTCTGATTGGCTGCTGTGTTTGATTGACAGATTGAATCTGGCAGCTGATTGGCTGTCTACCCTAAAGTGCATTACACACCCCTGATGGTACCACTGGCTAAGACTCCACCTCAGCTCATTGATTAATTATAAATTTAGAACAAATGATGGATGAAAGCAGGCAGGCCGGCCATTTTTTTCACGCTCATTAGACTTGTTTAATGCAATGCACCTTTGTATATTCACATGCATTCGCTTCATGCTGTAACCACTGTGCATAAAAATTTGGAAACATGGCATACAGTGTATCATTTGCTGTCTAAGTCATGTTTCCCATATTTTCCATTGCAAGATACAAGCCGGTTTGAGTGTTTGGGGCACATTTTAGCTAAAATCATCCTACGGGGCCTAAATGCTTATGCTAAAGCCTGCCTATTTTGAATGGCGTAGTGGTCACTGCAACCTCCAAAAAAATCAGGACTTACTACCCCAATAACCTGCTAACTCACCCCTGAAATACTTACTTATTCACACTATTTTGTTCATTTGACTTGTTTCTAATTTGAAATGCCCATTTTTGTGGGGCCAGAAAGGTGCGTCTTTAAAAGGCGATTTCTACGATACCCCACTTTTGCGCGTCGGACCGCGACTTTTTCCGGAAACGCTGAAAAACCGCAATTTTCAGGAGAAACGAGACGTACATCCTCCCCCTCTGCCGCCCACCCACCCAACTGACAGCCAGCCAGCAGACAAGCACAGAGAGTTCCGTGGGTCTGTCTGTGATGTCATAAAGGGCCTGCTGATCAATGGCCAGCTCTCTGATTGGCTGCTGTGTTTGATTGACAGATTGAATCTGGCAGCTGATTGGCTGTCTACCCTAAAGTGCATTACACACCCCTGATGGTACCACTGGCTAAGACTCCACCTCAGCTCATTGATTAATTATAAATTTAGAACAAATGATGGATGAAAGCAGGCAGGCCGGCCATTTTTTTCACGCTCATTGGACTTGTTTAATGCAATGCACCTTTGTATATTCACATGCATTCGCTTCATGCTGTAACCACTGTGCATAAAAATTTGGAAACATGGCATACAGTGTATCATTTGCTGTCTAAGTCATGTTTCCCATATTTTCCATTGCAAGATACAAGCCGGTTTGAGTGTTTGGGGCACATTTTAGCTAAAATCATCCTACGGGGCCTAACTGCTTATGCCAAAGCCTGCCTATTTTGAATGGCGTAGTGGTCACTGCAACCTCCAAAAAAATCAGGACTTACTACCCCAATAACCTGCTAACTCACCCCTGAAATACTTACTTATTCACACTATTTTGTTCATTTGACTTGTTTCTAATTTGAAATGCCCATTTTTGTGGGGCCAGAAAGGTGCGTCTTTAAAAGGCGATTTCTACGATACCCCACTTTTGCGCGTCGGACCGCGACTTTTTCCGGAAACGCCAAAAAACCGCAATTTTCAGGAGAAACGAGACGTACATCCTCCCCCTCTGCCGCCCACCCACCCAACTGACAGCCAGCCAGCAGACAAGCACAGAGAGTTCCGTGGGTCTGTCTGTGATGTCATAAAGGGCCTGCTGATCAATGGCCAGCTCTCTGATTGGCTGCTGTGTTTGATTGACAGATTGAATCTGGCAGCTGATTGGCTGTCTACCCTAAAGTGCATTACACACCCCTGATGGTACCACTGGCTAAGACTCCACCTCAGCTCATTGATTAATTATAAATTTAGAACAAATGATGGATGAAAGCAGGCAGGCCGGCCATTTTTTTCACGCTCATTGGACTTGTTTAATGCAATGCACCTTTGTATATTCACATGCATTCGCTTCATGCTGTAACCACTGTGCATAAAAATTTGGAAACATGGCATACAGTGTATCATTTGCTGTCTAAGTCATGTTTCCCATATTTTCCATTGCAAGATACAAGCCGGTTTGAGTGTTTGGGGCACATTTTAGCTAAAATCATCCTACGGGGCCTAACTGCTTATGCCAAAGCCTGCCTATTTTGAATGGCGTAGTGGTCACTGCAACCTCCAAAAAAATCAGGACTTACTACCCCAATAACCTGCTAACTCACCCCTGAAATACTTACTTATTCACACTATTTTGTTCATTTGACTTGTTTCTAATTTGAAATGCCCATTTTTGTGGGGCCAGAAAGGTGCGTCTTTAAAAGGCGATTTCTACGATACCCCACTTTTGCGCGTCGGACCGCGACTTTTTCCGGAAACGCCGAAAAACCGCAATTTTCAGGAGAAACGAGACGTACATCCTCCCCCTCTGCCGCCCACCCACCCAACTGACAGCCAGCCAGCAGACAAGCACAGAGAGTTCCGTGGGTCTGTCTGTGATGTCATAAAGGGCCTGCTGATCAATGGCCAGCTCTCTGATTGGCTGCTGTGTTTGATTGACAGATTGAATCTGGCAGCTGATTGGCTGTCTACCCTAAAGTGCATTACACACCCCTGATGGTACCACTGGCTAAGACTCCACCTCAGCTCATTGATTAATTATAAATTTAGAACAAATGATGGATGAAAGCAGGCAGGCCGGACATTTTTTTCACGCTCATTGGACTTGTTTAATGCAATGCACCTTTGTATATTCACATGCATTCGCTTCATGCTGTAACCACTGTGCATAAAAATTTGGAAACATGGCATACAGTGTATCATTTGCTGTCTAAGTCATGTTTCCCATATTTTCCATTGCAAGATACAAGCCGGTTTGAGTGTTTGGGGCACATTTTAGCTAAAATCATCCTACGGGCCCTAACTGCTTATGCTAAAGCCTGCCTATTTTGAATGGCGTAGTGGTCACTGCAACCTCCAAAAAAATCAGGACTTACTACCCCAATAACCTGCTAACTCACCCCTGAAATACTTACTTATTCACACTATTTTGTTCATTTGACTTGTTTCTAATTTGAAATGCCCATTTTTGTGGGGCCAGAAAGGTGCGTCTTTAAAAGGCGATTTCTACGATACCCCACTTTTGCGCGTCGGACCGCGACTTTTTCCGGAAACGCCGAAAAACCACAATTTTCAGGAGAAACGAGACGTACATCCTCCCCCTCTGCCGCCCACCCACCCAACTGACAGCCAGCCAGCAGACAAGCACAGAGAGTTCCGTGGGTCTGTCTGTGATGTCATAAAGGGCCTGCTGATCAATGGCCAGCTCTCTGATTGGCTGCTGTGTTTGATTGACAGATTGAATCTGGCAGCTGATTGGCTGTCTACCCTAAAGTGCATTACACACCCCTGATGGTACCACTGGCTAAGACTCCACCTCAGCTCATTGATTAATTATAAATTTAGAACAAATGATGGATGAAAGCAGGCAGGCCGGCCATTTTTTTCACGCTCATTGGACTTGTTTAATGCAATGCACCTTTGTATATTCACATGCATTCGCTTCATGCTGTAACCACTGTGCATAAAAATTTGGAAACATGGCATACAGTGTATCATTTGCTGTCTAAGTCATGTTTCCCATATTTTCCATTGCAAGATACAAGCCGGTTTGAGTGTTTGGGGCACATTTTAGCTAAAATCATCCTACGGGCCCTAACTGCTTATGCTAAAGCCTGCCTATTTTGAATGGCGTAGTGGTCACTGCAACCTCCAAAAAAATCAGGACTTACTACCCCAATAACCTGCTAACTCACCCCTGAAATACTTACTTATTCACACTATTTTGTTCATTTGACTTGTTTCTAATTTGAAATGCCCATTTTTGTGGGGCCAGAAAGGTGCGTCTTTAAAAGGCGATTTCTACGATACCCCACTTTTGCGCGTCGGACCGCGACTTTTTCCGGAAACGCCGAAAAACCGCAATTTTCAGGAGAAACGAGACGTACATCCTCCCCCTCTGCCGCCCACCCACCCAACTGACAGCCAGCCAGCAGACAAGCACAGAGAGTTCCGTGGGTCTGTCTGTGATGTCATAAAGGGCCTGATGATCAATGGCCAGCTCTCTGATTGGCTGCTGTGTTTGATTGACAGATTGAATCTGGCAGCTGATTGGCTGTCTACCCTAAAGTGCATTACACACCCCTGATGGTACCACTGGCTAAGACTCCACCTCAGCTCATTGATTAATTATAAATTTAGAACAAATGATGGATGAAAACAGGCAGGCCGGCCATTTTTTTCACGCTCATTGGACTTGTTTAATGCAATGCACCTTTGTATATTCACATGCATTCGCTTCATGCTGTAACCACTGTGCATAAAAATTTGGAAACATGGCATACAGTGTATCATTTGCTGTCTAAGTCATGTTTCCCATATTTTCCATTGCAAGATACAAGCCGGTTTGAGTGTTTGGGGCACATTTTAGCTAAAATCATCCTACGGGGCCTAACTGCTTATGCTAAAGCCTGCCTATTTTGAATGGCGTAGTGGTCACTGCAACCTCCAAAAAAATCAGGACTTACTACCCCAATAACCTGCTAACTCACCCCTGAAATACTTACTTATTCACACTCTTTTGTTCATTTGACTTGTTTCTAATTTGAAATGCCCATTTTTGTGGGGCCAGAAAGGTGCGTCTTTAAAAGGCGATTTCTACGATACCCCACTTTTGCGCGTCGGACCGCGACTTTTTCCGGAAACGCCGAAAAACCGCAATTTTCAGGAGAAACGAGACGTACATCCTCCCCCTCTGCCGCCCACCCACCCAACTGACAGGCAGCCAGCAGACAAGCACAGAGAGTTCCGTGGGTCTGTCTGTGATGTCATAAAGGGCCTGCTGATCAATGGCCAGCTCTCTGATTGGCTGCTGTGTTTGATTGACAGATTGAATCTGGCAGCTGATTGGCTGTCTACCCTAAAGTGCATTACACACCCCTGATGGTACCACTGGCTAAGACTCCACCTCAGCTCATTGATTAATTATAAATTTAGAACAAATGATGGATGAAAGCAGGCAGGCCGGCCATTTTTTTCACGCTCATTGGACTTGTTTAATGCAATGCACCTTTGTATATTCACATGCATTCGCTTCATGCTGTAACCACTGTGCATAAAAATTTGGAAACATGGCATACAGTGTATCATTTGCTGTCTAAGTCATGTTTCCCATATTTTCCATTGCAAGATACAAGCCGGTTTGAGTGTTTGGGGCACATTTTAGCTAAAATCATCCTACGGGGCCTAACTGCTTATGCCAAAGCCTGCCTATTTTGAATGGCGTAGTGGTCACTGCAACCTCCAAAAAAATCAGGACTTACTACCCCAATAACCTGCTAACTCACCCCTGAAATACTTACTTATTCACACTATTTTGTTCATTTGACTTGTTTCTAATTTGAAATGCCCATTTTTGTGGGGCCAGAAAGGTGCGTCTTTAAAAGGCGATTTCTACGATACCCCACTTTTGCGCGTCGGACCGCGACTTTTTCCGGAAACGCCGAAAAACCGCAATTTTCAGGAGAAACGAGACGTACATCCTCCCCCTCTGCCGCCCACCCACCCAACTGACAGGCAGCCAGCAGACAAGCACAGAGAGTTCCGTGGGTCTGTCTGTGATGTCATAAAGGGCCTGCTGATCAATGGCCAGCTCTCTGATTGGCTGCTGTGTTTGATTGACAGATTGAATCTGGCAGCTGATTGGCTGTCTACCCTAAAGTGCATTACACACCCCTGATGGTACCACTGGCTAAGACTCCACCTCAGCTCATTGATTAATTATAAATTTAGAACAAATGATGGATGAAAGCAGGCAGGCCGGCCATTTTTTTCACGCTCATTGGACTTGTTTAATGCAATGCACCTTTGTATATTCACATGCATTCGCTTCATGCTGTAACCACTGTGCATAAAAATTTGGAAACATGGCATACAGTGTATCATTTGCTGTCTAAGTCATGTTTCCCATATTTTCCATTGCAAGATACAAGCCGGTTTGAGTGTTTGGGGCACATTTTAGCTAAAATCATCCTACGGGGCCTAACTGCTTATGCCAAAGCCTGCCTATTTTGAATGGCGTAGTGGTCACTGCAACCTCCAAAAAAATCAGGACTTACTACCCCAATAACCTGCTAACTCACCCCTGAAATACTTACTTATTCACACTATTTTGTTCATTTGACTTGTTTCTAATTTGAAATGCCCATTTTTGTGGGGCCAGAAAGGTGCGTCTTTAAAAGGCGATTTCTACGATACCCCACTTTTGCGCGTCGGACCGCGACTTTTTCCGGAAACGCCGAAAAACCGCAATTTTCAGGAGAAACGAGACGTACATCCTCCCCCTCTGCCGCCCACCCACCCAACTGACAGCCAGCCAGCAGACAAGCACAGAGAGTTCCGTGGGTCTGTCTGTGATGTCATAAAGGGCCTGCTGATCAATGGCCAGCTCTCTGATTGGCTGCTGTGTTTGATTGACAGATTGAATCTGGCAGCTGATTGGCTGTCTACCCTAAAGTGCATTACACACCCCTGATGGTACCACTGGCTAAGACTCCACCTCAGCTCATTGATTAATTATAAATTTAGAACAAATGATGGATGAAAGCAGGCAGGCCGGACATTTTTTTCACGCTCATTGGACTTGTTTAATGCAATGCACCTTTGTATATTCACATGCATTCGCTTCATGCTGTAACCACTGTGCATAAAAATTTGGAAACATGGCATACAGTGTATCATTTGCTGTCTAAGTCATGTTTCCCATATTTTCCATTGCAAGATACAAGCCGGTTTGAGTGTTTGGGGCACATTTTAGCTAAAATCATCCTACGGGCCCTAACTGCTTATGCTAAAGCCTGCCTATTTTGAATGGCGTAGTGGTCACTGCAACCTCCAAAAAAATCAGGACTTACTACCCCAATAACCTGCTAACTCACCCCTGAAATACTTACTTATTCACACTATTTTGTTCATTTGACTTGTTTCTAATTTGAAATGCCCATTTTTGTGGGGCCAGAAAGGTGCGTCTTTAAAAGGCGATTTCTACGATACCCCACTTTTGCGCGTCGGACCGCGACTTTTTCCGGAAACGCCGAAAAACCACAATTTTCAGGAGAAACGAGACGTACATCCTCCCCCTCTGCCGCCCACCCACCCAACTGACAGCCAGCCAGCAGACAAGCACAGAGAGTTCCGTGGGTCTGTCTGTGATGTCATAAAGGGCCTGCTGATCAATGGCCAGCTCTCTGATTGGCTGCTGTGTTTGATTGACAGATTGAATCTGGCAGCTGATTGGCTGTCTACCCTAAAGTGCATTACACACCCCTGATGGTACCACTGGCTAAGACTCCACCTCAGCTCATTGATTAATTATAAATTTAGAACAAATGATGGATGAAAGCAGGCAGGCCGGCCATTTTTTTCACGCTCATTGGACTTGTTTAATGCAATGCACCTTTGTATATTCACATGCATTCGCTTCATGCTGTAACCACTGTGCATAAAAATTTGGAAACATGGCATACAGTGTATCATTTGCTGTCTAAGTCATGTTTCCCATATTTTCCATTGCAAGATACAAGCCGGTTTGAGTGTTTGGGGCACATTTTAGCTAAAATCATCCTACGGGCCCTAACTGCTTATGCTAAAGCCTGCCTATTTTGAATGGCGTAGTGGTCACTGCAACCTCCAAAAAAATCAGGACTTACTACCCCAATAACCTGCTAACTCACCCCTGAAATACTTACTTATTCACACTATTTTGTTCATTTGACTTGTTTCTAATTTGAAATGCCCATTTTTGTGGGGCCAGAAAGGTGCGTCTTTAAAAGGCGATTTCTACGATACCCCACTTTTGCGCGTCGGACCGCGACTTTTTCCGGAAACGCCGAAAAACCGCAATTTTCAGGAGAAACGAGACGTACATCCTCCCCCTCTGCCGCCCACCCACCCAACTGACAGCCAGCCAGCAGACAAGCACAGAGAGTTCCGTGGGTCTGTCTGTGATGTCATAAAGGGCCTGATGATCAATGGCCAGCTCTCTGATTGGCTGCTGTGTTTGATTGACAGATTGAATCTGGCAGCTGATTGGCTGTCTACCCTAAAGTGCATTACACACCCCTGATGGTACCACTGGCTAAGACTCCACCTCAGCTCATTGATTAATTATAAATTTAGAACAAATGATGGATGAAAACAGGCAGGCCGGCCATTTTTTTCACGCTCATTGGACTTGTTTAATGCAATGCACCTTTGTATATTCACATGCATTCGCTTCATGCTGTAACCACTGTGCATAAAAATTTGGAAACATGGCATACAGTGTATCATTTGCTGTCTAAGTCATGTTTCCCATATTTTCCATTGCAAGATACAAGCCGGTTTGAGTGTTTGGGGCACATTTTAGCTAAAATCATCCTACGGGGCCTAACTGCTTATGCTAAAGCCTGCCTATTTTGAATGGCGTAGTGGTCACTGCAACCTCCAAAAAAATCAGGACTTACTACCCCAATAACCTGCTAACTCACCCCTGAAATACTTACTTATTCACACTCTTTTGTTCATTTGACTTGTTTCTAATTTGAAATGCCCATTTTTGTGGGGCCAGAAAGGTGCGTCTTTAAAAGGCGATTTCTACGATACCCCACTTTTGCGCGTCGGACCGCGACTTTTTCCGGAAACGCCGAAAAACCGCAATTTTCAGGAGAAACGAGACGTACATCCTCCCCCTCTGCCGCCCACCCACCCAACTGACAGGCAGCCAGCAGACAAGCACAGAGAGTTCCGTGGGTCTGTCTGTGATGTCATAAAGGGCCTGCTGATCAATGGCCAGCTCTCTGATTGGCTGCTGTGTTTGATTGACAGATTGAATCTGGCAGCTGATTGGCTGTCTACCCTAAAGTGCATTACACACCCCTGATGGTACCACTGGCTAAGACTCCACCTCAGCTCATTGATTAATTATAAATTTAGAACAAATGATGGATGAAAGCAGGCAGGCCGGCCATTTTTTTCACGCTCATTGGACTTGTTTAATGCAATGCACCTTTGTATATTCACATGCATTCGCTTCATGCTGTAACCACTGTGCATAAAAATTTGGAAACATGGCATACAGTGTATCATTTGCTGTCTAAGTCATGTTTCCCATATTTTCCATTGCAAGATACAAGCCGGTTTGAGTGTTTGGGGCACATTTTAGCTAAAATCATCCTACGGGGCCTAACTGCTTATGCCAAAGCCTGCCTATTTTGAATGGCGTAGTGGTCACTGCAACCTCCAAAAAAATCAGGACTTACTACCCCAATAACCTGCTAACTCACCCCTGAAATACTTACTTATTCACACTATTTTGTTCATTTGACTTGTTTCTAATTTGAAATGCCCATTTTTGTGGGGCCAGAAAGGTGCGTCTTTAAAAGGCGATTTCTACGATACCCCACTTTTGCGCGTCGGACCGCGACTTTTTCCGGAAACGCCGAAAAACCGCAATTTTCAGGAGAAACGAGACGTACATCCTCCCCCTCTGCCGCCCACCCACCCAACTGACAGGCAGCCAGCAGACAAGCACAGAGAGTTCCGTGGGTCTGTCTGTGATGTCATAAAGGGCCTGCTGATCAATGGCCAGCTCTCTGATTGGCTGCTGTGTTTGATTGACAGATTGAATCTGGCAGCTGATTGGCTGTCTACCCTAAAGTGCATTACACACCCCTGATGGTACCACTGGCTAAGACTCCACCTCAGCTCATTGATTAATTATAAATTTAGAACAAATGATGGATGAAAGCAGGCAGGCCGGCCATTTTTTTCACGCTCATTGGACTTGTTTAATGCAATGCACCTTTGTATATTCACATGCATTCGCTTCATGCTGTAACCACTGTGCATAAAAATTTGGAAACATGGCATACAGTGTATCATTTGCTGTCTAAGTCATGTTTCCCATATTTTCCATTGCAAGATACAAGCCGGTTTGAGTGTTTGGGGCACATTTTAGCTAAAATCATCCTACGGGGCCTAACTGCTTATGCCAAAGCCTGCCTATTTTGAATGGCGTAGTGGTCACTGCAACCTCCAAAAAAATCAGGACTTACTACCCCAATAACCTGCTAACTCACCCCTGAAATACTTACTTATTCACACTATTTTGTTCATTTGACTTGTTTCTAATTTGAAATGCCCATTTTTGTGGGGCCAGAAAGGTGCGTCTTTAAAAGGCGATTTCTACGATACCCCACTTTTGCGCGTCGGACCGCGACTTTTTCCGGAAACGCCGAAAAACCGCAATTTTCAGGAGAAACGAGACGTACATCCTCCCCCTCTGCCGCCCACCCACCCAACTGACAGCCAGCCAGCAGACAAGCACAGAGACTTCCGTGGGTCTGTCCGTGATGTCATAAAGGGCCTGCTGATCAATGGCCAGCTCTCTGATTGGCTGCTGTGTTTGATTGACAGATTGAATCTGGCAGCTGATTGGCTGTCTACCCTAAAGTGCATTACACACCCCTGATGGTACCACTGGCTAAGACTCCACCTCAGCTCATTGATTAATTATAAATTTAGAACAAATGATGGATGAAAGCAGGCAGGCCGGACATTTTTTTCACGCTCATTGGACTTGTTTAATGCAATGCACCTTTGTATATTCACATGCATTCGCTTCATGCTGTAACCACTGTGCATAAAAATTTGGAAACATGGCATACAGTGTATCATTTGCTGTCTAAGTCATGTTTCCCATATTTTCCATTGCAAGATACAAGCCGGTTTGAGTGTTTGGGGCACATTTTAGCTAAAATCATCCTACGGGCCCTAACTGCTTATGCTAAAGCCTGCCTATTTTGAATGGCGTAGTGGTCACTGCAACCTCCAAAAAAATCAGGACTTACTACCCCAATAACCTGCTAACTCACCCCTGAAATACTTACTTATTCACACTATTTTGTTCATTTGACTTGTTTCTAATTTGAAATGCCCATTTTTGTGGGGCCAGAAAGGTGCGTCTTTAAAAGGCGATTTCTACGATACCCCACTTTTGCGCGTCGGACCGCGACTTTTTCCGGAAACGCCGAAAAACCGCAATTTTCAGGAGAAACGAGACGTACATCCTCCCCCTCTGCCGCCCACCCACCCAACTGACAGCCAGCCAGCAGACAAGCACAGAGAGTTCCGTGGGTCTGTCTGTGATGTCATAAAGGGCCTGCTGATCAATGGCCAGCTCTCTGATTGGCTGCTGTGTTTGATTGACAGATTGAATCTGGCAGCTGATTGGCTGTCTACCCTAAAGTGCATTACACACCCCTGATGGTACCACTGGCTAAGACTCCACCTCAGCTCATTGATTAATTATAAATTTAGAACAAATGATGGATGAAAGCAGGCAGGCCGGACATTTTTTTCACGCTCATTGGACTTGTTTAATGCAATGCACCTTTGTATATTCACATGCATTCGCTTCATGCTGTAACCACTGTGCATAAAAATTTGGAAACATGGCATACAGTGTATCATTTGCTGTCTAAGTCATGTTTCCCATATTTTCCATTGCAAGATACAAGCCGGTTTGAGTGTTTGGGGCACATTTTAGCTAAAATCATCCTACGGGCCCTAACTGCTTATGCTAAAGCCTGCCTATTTTGAATGGCGTAGTGGTCACTGCAACCTCCAAAAAAATCAGGACTTACTACCCCAATAACCTGCTAACTCACCCCTGAAATACTTACTTATTCACACTATTTTGTTCATTTGACTTGTTTCTAATTTGAAATGCCCATTTTTGTGGGGCCAGAAAGGTGCGTCTTTAAAAGGCGATTTCTACGATACCCCACTTTTGCGCGTCGGACCGCGACTTTTTCCGGAAACGCCGAAAAACCGCAATTTTCAGGAGAAACGAGACGTACATCCTCCCCCTCTGCCGCCCACCCACCCAACTGACAGGCAGCCAGCAGACAAGCACAGAGAGTTCCGTGGGTCTGTCTGTGATGTCATAAAGGGCCTGCTGATCAATGGCCAGCTCTCTGATTGGCTGCTGTGTTTGATTGACAGATTGAATCTGGCAGCTGATTGGCTGTCTACCCTAAAGTGCATTACACACCCCTGATGGTACCACTGGCTAAGACTCCACCTCAGCTCATTGATTAATTATAAATTTAGAACAAATGATGGATGAAAGCAGGCAGGCCGGACATTTTTTTCACGCTCATTGGACTTGTTTAATGCAATGCACCTTTGTATATTCACATGCATTCGCTTCATGCTGTAACCACTGTGCATAAAAATTTGGAAACATGGCATACAGTGTATCATTTGCTGTCTAAGTCATGTTTCCCATATTTTCCATTGCAAGATACAAGCCGGTTTGAGTGTTTGGGGCACATTTTAGCTAAAATCATCCTACGGGGCCTAACTGCTTATGCCAAAGCCTGCCTATTTTGAATGGCGTAGTGGTCACTGCAACCTCCAAAAAAATCAGGACTTACTACCCCAATAACCTGCTAACTCACCCCTGAAATACTTACTTATTCACACTATTTTGTTCATTTGACTTGTTTCTAATTTGAAATGCCCATTTTTGTGGGGCCAGAAAGGTGCGTCTTTAAAAGGCGATTTCTACGATACCCCACTTTTGCGCGTCGGACCGCGACTTTTTCCGGAAACGCCGAAAAACCGCAATTTTCAGGAGAAACGAGACGTACATCCTCCCCCTCTGCCGCCCACCCACCCAACTGACAGGCAGCCAGCAGACAAGCACAGAGAGTTCCGTGGGTCTGTCTGTGATGTCATAAAGGGCCTGCTGATCAATGGCCAGCTCTCTGATTGGCTGCTGTGTTTGATTGACAGATTGAATCTGGCAGCTGATTGGCTGTCTACCCTAAAGTGCATTACACACCCCTGATGGTACCACTGGCTAAGACTCCACCTCAGCTCATTGATTAATTATAAATTTAGAACAAATGATGGATGAAAGCAGGCAGGCCAGCCATTTTTTTCACGCTCATTGGACTTGTTTAATGCAATGCACCTTTGTATATTCACATGCATTCGCTTCATGCTGTAACCACTGTGCATAAAAATTTGGAAACATGGCATACAGTGTATCATTTGCTGTCTAAGTCATGTTTCCCATATTTTCCATTGCAAGATACAAGCCGGTTTGAGTGTTTGGGGCACATTTTAGCTAAAATCATCCTACGGGGCCTAACTGCTTATGCCAAAGCCTGCCTATTTTGAATGGCGTAGTGGTCACTGCAACCTCCAAAAAAATCAGGACTTACTACCCCAATAACCTGCTAACTCACCCCTGAAATACTTACTTATTCACACTATTTTGTTCATTTGACTTGTTTCTAATTTGAAATGCCCATTTTTGTGGGGCCAGAAAGGTGCGTCTTTAAAAGGCGATTTCTACGATACCCCACTTTTGCGCGTCGGACCGCGACTTTTTCCGGAAACGCCGAAAAACCGCAATTTTCAGGAGAAACGAGACGTACATCCTCCCCCTCTGCCGCCCACCCACCCAACTGACAGACAGCCAGCAGACAAGCACAGAGAGTTCCGTGGGTCTGTCTGTGATGTCATAAAGGGCCTGCTGATCAATGGCCAGCTCTCTGATTGGCTGCTGTGTTTGATTGACAGATTGAATCTGGCAGCTGATTGGCTGTCTACCCTAAAGTGCATTACACACCCCTGATGGTACCACTGGCTAAGACTCCACCTCAGCTCATTGATTAATTATAAATTTAGAACAAATGATGGATGAAAGCAGGCAGGCCGGCCATTTTTTTCACGCTCATTGGACTTGTTTAATGCAATGCACCTTTGTATATTCACATGCATTCGCTTCATGCTGTAACCACTGTGCATAAAAATTTGGAAACATGGCATACAGTGTATCATTTGCTGTCTAAGTCATGTTTCCCATATTTTCCATTGCAAGATACAAGCCGGTTTGAGTGTTTGGGGCACATTTTAGCTAAAATCATCCTACGGGCCCTAACTGCTTATGCTAAAGCCTGCCTATTTTGAATGGCGTAGTGGTCACTGCAACCTCCAAAAAAATCAGGACTTACTACCCCAATAACCTGCTAACTCACCCCTGAAATACTTACTTATTCACACTATTTTGTTCATTTGACTTGTTTCTAATTTGAAATGCCCATTTTTGTGGGGCCAGAAAGGTGCGTCTTTAAAAGGCGATTTCTACGATACCCCACTTTTGCGCGTCGGACCGCGACTTTTTCCGGAAACGCCGAAAAACCGCAATTTTCAGGAGAAACGAGACGTACATCCTCCCCCTCTGCCGCCCACCCACCCAACTGACAGCCAGCCAGCAGACAAGCACAGAGAGTTCCGTGGGTCTGTCTGTGATGTCATAAAGGGCCTGCTGATCAATGGCCAGCTCTCTGATTGGCTGCTGTGTTTGATTGACAGATTGAATCTGGCAGCTGATTGGCTGTCTACCCTAAAGTGCATTACACACCCCTGATGGTACCACTGGCTAAGACTCCACCTCAGCTCATTGATTAATTATAAATTTAGAACAAATGATGGATGAAAGCAGGCAGGCCGGACATTTTTTTCACGCTCATTGGACTTGTTTAATGCAATGCACCTTTGTATATTCACATGCATTCGCTTCATGCTGTAACCACTGTGCATAAAAATTTGGAAACATGGCATACAGTGTATCATTTGCTGTCTAAGTCATGTTTCCCATATTTTCCATTGCAAGATACAAGCCGGTTTGAGTGTTTGGGGCACATTTTAGCTAAAATCATCCTACGGGCCCTAACTGCTTATGCTAAAGCCTGCCTATTTTGAATGGCGTAGTGGTCACTGCAACCTCCAAAAAAATCAGGACTTACTACCCCAATAACCTGCTAACTCACCCCTGAAATACTTACTTATTCACACTATTTTGTTCATTTGACTTGTTTCTAATTTGAAATGCCCATTTTTGTGGGGCCAGAAAGGTGCGTCTTTAAAAGGCGATTTCTACGATACCCCACTTTTGCGCGTCGGACCGCGACTTTTTCCGGAAACGCCGAAAAACCGCAATTTTCAGGAGAAACGAGACGTACATCCTCCCCCTCTGCCGCCCACCCACCCAACTGACAGCCAGCCAGCAGACAAGCACAGAGAGTTCCGTGGGTCTGTCTGTGATGTCATAAAGGGCCTGATGATCAATGGCCAGCTCTCTGATTGGCTGCTGTGTTTGATTGACAGATTGAATCTGGCAGCTGATTGGCTGTCTACCCTAAAGTGCATTACACACCCCTGATGGTACCACTGGCTAAGACTCCACCTCAGCTCATTGATTAATTATAAATTTAGAACAAATGATGGATGAAAACAGGCAGGCCGGCCATTTTTTTCACGCTCATTGGACTTGTTTAATGCAATGCACCTTTGTATATTCACATGCATTCGCTTCATGCTGTAACCACTGTGCATAAAAATTTGGAAACATGGCATACAGTGTATCATTTGCTGTCTAAGTCATGTTTCCCATATTTTCCATTGCAAGATACAAGCCGGTTTGAGTGTTTGGGGCACATTTTAGCTAAAATCATCCTACGGGGCCTAACTGCTTATGCTAAAGCCTGCCTATTTTGAATGGCGTAGTGGTCACTGCAACCTCCAAAAAAATCAGGACTTACTACCCCAATAACCTGCTAACTCACCCCTGAAATACTTACTTATTCACACTATTTTGTTCATTTGACTTGTTTCTAATTTGAAATGCCCATTTTTGTGGGGCCAGAAAGGTGCGTCTTTAAAAGGCGATTTCTACGATACCCCACTTTTGCGCGTCGGACCGCGACTTTTTCCGGAAACGCCGAAAAACCGCAATTTTCAGGAGAAACGAGACGTACATCCTCCCCCTCTGCCGCCCACCCACCCAACTGACAGGCAGCCAGCAGACAAGCACAGAGAGTTCCGTGGGTCTGTCTGTGATGTCATAAAGGGCCTGCTGATCAATGGCCAGCTCTCTGATTGGCTGCTGTGTTTGATTGACAGATTGAATCTGGCAGCTGATTGGCTGTCTACCCTAAAGTGCATTACACACCCCTGATGGTACCACTGGCTAAGACTCCACCTCAGCTCATTGATTAATTATAAATTTAGAACAAATGATGGATGAAAGCAGGCAGGCCGGCCATTTTTTTCACGCTCATTGGACTTGTTTAATGCAATGCACCTTTGTATATTCACATGCATTCGCTTCATGCTGTAACCACTGTGCATAAAAATTTGGAAACATGGCATACAGTGTATCATTTGCTGTCTAAGTCATGTTTCCCATATTTTCCATTGCAAGATACAAGCCGGTTTGAGTGTTTGGGGCACATTTTAGCTAAAATCATCCTACGGGGCCTAACTGCTTATGCCAAAGCCTGCCTATTTTGAATGGCGTAGTGGTCACTGCAACCTCCAAAAAAATCAGGACTTACTACCCCAATAACCTGCTAACTCACCCCTGAAATACTTACTTATTCACACTATTTTGTTCATTTGACTTGTTTCTAATTTGAAATGCCCATTTTTGTGGGGCCAGAAAGGTGCGTCTTTAAAAGGCGATTTCTACGATACCCCACTTTTGCGCGTCGGACCGCGACTTTTTCCGGAAACGCCGAAAAACCGCAATTTTCAGGAGAAACGAGACGTACATCCTCCCCCTCTGCCGCCCACCCACCCAACTGACAGCCAGCCAGCAGACAAGCACAGAGAGTTCCGTGGGTCTGTCTGTGATGTCATAAAGGGCCTGCTGATCAATGGCCAGCTCTCTGATTGGCTGCTGTGTTTGATTGACAGATTGAATCTGGCAGCTGATTGGCTGTCTACCCTAAAGTGCATTACACACCCCTGATGGTACCACTGGCTAAGACTCCACCTCAGCTCATTGATTAATTATAAATTTAGAACAAATGATGGATGAAAGCAGGCAGGCCGGACATTTTTTTCACGCTCATTGGACTTGTTTAATGCAATGCACCTTTGTATATTCACATGCATTCGCTTCATGCTGTAACCACTGTGCATAAAAATTTGGAAACATGGCATACAGTGTATCATTTGCTGTCTAAGTCATGTTTCCCATATTTTCCATTGCAAGATACAAGCCGGTTTGAGTGTTTGGGGCACATTTTAGCTAAAATCATCCTACGGGCCCTAACTTCTTATGCTAAAGCCTGCCTATTTTGAATGGCGTAGTGGTCACTGCAACCTCCAAAAAAATCAGGACTTACTACCCCAATAACCTGCTAACTCACCCCTGAAATAATTACTTATTCACACTATTTTGTTCATTTGACTTGTTTCTAATTTGAAATGCCCATTTTTGTGGGGCCAGAAAGGTGCGTCTTTAAAAGGCGATTTCTACGATACCCCACTTTTGCGCGTCGGACCGCGACTTTTTCCGGAAACGCCGAAAAACCGCAATTTTCAGGAGAAACGAGACGTACATCCTCCCCCTCTGCCGCCCACCCACCCAACTGACAGCCAGCCAGCAGACAAGCACAGAGAGTTCCGTGGGTCTGTCTGTGATGTCATAAAGGGCCTGCTGATCAATGGCCAGCTCTCTGATTGGCTGCTGTGTTTGATTGACAGATTGAATCTGGCAGCTGATTGGCTGTCTACCCTAAAGTGCATTACACACATCTGATGGTACCACTGGCTAAGACTCCACCTCAGCTCATTGATTAATTATAAATTTAGAACAAATGATGGATGAAAGCAGGCAGGCCGGCCATTTTTTTCACGCTCATTGGACTTGTTTAATGCAATGCACCTTTGTATATTCACATGCATTCGCTTCATGCTGTAACCACTGTGCATAAAAATTTGGAAACATGGCATACAGTGTATCATTTGCTGTCTAAGTCATGTTTCCCATATTTTCCATTGCAAGATACAAGCCGGTTTGAGTGTTTGGGGCACATTTTAGCTAAAATCATCCTACGGGGCCTAACTGCTTATGCCAAAGCCTGCCTATTTTGAATGGCGTAGTGGTCACTGCAACCTCCAAAAAAATCAGGACTTACTACCCCAATAACCTGCTAACTCACCCCTGAAATACTTACTTATTCACACTATTTTGTTCATTTGACTTGTTTCTAATTTGAAATGCCCATTTTTGTGGGGCCAGAAAGGTGCGTCTATAAAAGGCGATTTCTACGATACCCCACTTTTGCGCGTCGGACCGTGACTTTTTCCGGAAACGCCGAAAAACCGCAATTTTCAGGAGAAACGAGACGTACATCCTCCCCCTCTGCCGCCCACCCACCCAACTGACAGCCAGCCAGCAGACAAGCACAGAGAGTTCCGTGGGTCTGTCTGTGATGTCATAAAGGGCCTGCTGATCAATGGCCAGCTCTCTGATTGGCTGCTGTGTTTGATTGACAGATTGAATCTGGCAGCTGATTGGCTGTCTACCCTAAAGTGCATTACACACCCCTGATGGTACCACTGGCTAAGACTCCACCTCAGCTCATTGATTAATTATAAATTTAGAACAAATGATGGATGAAAGCAGGCAGGCCGGCCATTTTTTTCACGCTCATTGGACTTGTTTAATGCAATGCACCTTTGTATATTCACATGCATTCGCTTCATGCTGTAACCACTGTGCATAAAAATTTGGAAACATGGCATACAGTGTATCATTTGCTGTCTAAGTCATGTTTCCCATATTTTCCATTGCAAGATACAAGCCGGTTTGAGTGTTTGGGGAACATTTTAGCTAAAATCATCCTACGGGGCCTAACTGCTTATGCTAAAGCCTGCCTATTTTGAATGGCGTAGTGGTCACTGCAACCTCCAAAAAAATCAGGACTTACTACCCCAATAACCTGCTAACTCACCCCTGAAATACTTACTTATTCACACTATTTTGTTCATTTGACTTGTTTCTAATTTGAAATGCCCATTTTTGTGGGGCCAGAAAGGTGCGTCTTTAAAAGGCGATTTCTACGATACCCCACTTTTGCTCGTCGGACCGCGACTTTTTCCGGAAACGCTGAAAAACCGCAATTTTCAGGAGAAACGAGACGTACATCCTCCCCCTCTGCCGCCCACCCACCCAACTGACAGCCAGCCAGCAGACAAGCACAGAGAGTTCCGTGGGTCTGTCTGTGATGTCATAAAGGGCCTGCTGATCAATGGCCAGCTCTCTGATTGGCTGCTGTGTTTGATTGACAGATTGAATCTGGCAGCTGATTGGCTGTCTACCCTAAAGTGCATTACACACCCCTGATGGTACCACTGGCTAAGACTCCACCTCAGCTCATTGATTAATTATAAATTTAGAACAAATGATGGATGAAAACAGGCAGGCCGGCCATTTTTTTCACGCTCATTGGACTTGTTTAATGCAATGCACCTTTGTATATTCACATGCATTCGCTTCATGCTGTAACCACTGTGCATAAAAATTTGGAAACATGGCATACAGTGTATCATTTGCTGTCTAAGTCATGTTTCCCATATTTTCCATTGAAAGATACAAGCCGGTTTGAGTGTTTGGGGCACATTTTAGCTAAAATCATCCTACGGGGCCTAACTGCTTATGCCAAAGCCTGCCTATTTTGAATGGCGTAGTGGTCACTGCAACCTCCAAAAAAATCAGGACTTACTACCCCAATAACCTGCTAACTCACCCCTGAAATACTTACTTATTCACACTATTTTGTTCATTTGACTTGTTTCTAATTTGAAATGCCCATTTTTGTGGGGCCAGAAAGGTGCGTCTTTAAAAGGCGATTTCTACGATACCCCACTTTTGCGCGTCGGACCGCGACTTTTTCCGGAAACGCAGAAAAACCGCAATTTTCAGGAGAAACGAGACGTACATCCTCCCCCTCTGCCGCCCACCCACCCAACTGACAGCCAGCCAGCAGACAAGCACAGAGAGTTCCATGGGTCTGTCTGTGATGTCATAAAGGGCCTGCTGATCAATGGCCAGCTCTCTGATTGGCTGCTGTGTTTGAATGACAGATTGAATCTGGCAGCTGATTGGCTGTCTACCCTAAAGTGCATTACACACCCCTGATGGTACCACTGGCTAAGACTCCACCTCAGCTCATTGATTAATTATAAATTTAGAACAAATGATGGATGAAAGCAGGCAGGCCGGCAATTTTTTTTTACGCTCATTGGACTTGTTTAATGCAATGCACCTTTGTATATTCACATGCATTCGCTTCATGCTGTAACCACTGTGCATAAAAATTTGGAAACATGGCATACAGTGTATCATTTGCTGTCTAAGTCATGTTTCCCATATTTTCGATTGCAAGATACAAGCCGGTTTGAGTGTTTGGGGCACATTTTAGCTAAAATCATCCTACGGGGCCTAACTGCTTATGCTAAAGCCTGCCTATTTTGAATGGCGTAGTGGTCACTGCAACCTCCAAAAAAATCAGGACTTACTACCAGGGGCGAATTTAACGGCCAGGCCGCCCCTAGGCACAAAATATTTGGCCGCCCCCCCCCCCCCCCGTATATATGCACATGTGTAATATATATATAATGCTGGAATGAGAGGTGCCACTACTGCAAGGACAAGCAGTGGGAGAGTATATATATTTATATCGATAGATCGAACTTATGGAAGCACAATAAATAGCTATGGGACACACATGCACATGGAGGAACACACTGTTAACATGAAAATGTATTATCACTTACTGTGTGTTTAATAGTAGGGATGCAAACAGTTAAACTGTCTGCTCCAGACACATCCCGCACAGTGCAGCAGCAACAGTATGAGGAGAGGAATGAGGGTTCACTGGGTTCACTGACTGCAGGGAGAATAGTTCCATGCCTCAAGTAGTAAGGAACATAAAACACAAGCAGCGTAACTCTTTTGGACAGCTTGTGTGGACGGGACTCCGGAAGGTGGACGGACTCCGGAGTTTCAGAGCTTCAGGCTGTCTGTCAGCGTGTGACATATGCCTGCATGCACTGCTCAGGAGGGAGGGATGGGACTGTCTCTAGTTCATGCTGCCGACGCTGCTGCCCAGAGCGTGACAGGTACAGCGGCGGCAGCAGCGCACAGGCACAGTAGTGGGGAATCGTGGGATGCAGAGAGTAGAGAGCTCCTTCCTGCTGACCATCTTTTATTGAGCGGCGCGGGCGAACGTGTCAGTGTCTGAGTGACAGCAGGTGCCGCCCATGACAGGTGCCGCCCCTAGGCCCGTGCCTCACGGGCCTAGTGACAAATCCGGCCCTGCTTACTACCCCAATAACCTGCTAACTCACCCCTGAAATACTTACTTATTCACACTATTTTGTTCATTTGACTTGTTTCTAATTTGAAATGCCCATTTTTGTGGGGCCAGAAAGGTGCGTCTTTAAAAGGTGATTTCTACGATACCCCACTTTTGCGCGTTGGACCGCGACTTTTTCCGGAAACGCCGAAAAAACGCAATTTTCAGGAGAAACGAGACGTACAAACTCCCCCTCTGCCGCCCACCCACCCAACTGACAGCCAGCCAGCAGACAAGCACAGAGAGTTCTGTGGGTCTGTCTGTGATGTCATAAAGGGCCTGCTGATCAATGGCCAGCTCTCTGATTGGCTGCTGTGTTTGATTGACAGATTGAATCTGGCAGCTGATTGGCTGTCTACCCTAAAGTGCATTACACACCCCTGATGGTACCACTGGCTAAGACTCCACCTCAGCTCATTGATTAATTATAAATTTAGAACAAATGATGGATGAAAGCAGGCAGGCCGGCCATTTTTTTCACGCACATTGGACTTGTTTAATGCAATGCACCTTTGTATATTCACATGCATTCGCTTCATGCTGTAACCACTGTGCATAAAAATTTGGAAACATGGCATACAGTGTATCATTTGCTGTCTAAGTCATGTTTCCCATATTTTCCATTGCAAGATACAAGCCGGTTTGAGTGTTTGGGGAACATTTTATCTAAAATCATCCTACGGGGCCTAACTGCTTATGCTAAAGCCTGCCTATTTTGAATGGCGTAGTGGTCACTGCAACCTCCAAAAAAATCAGGACTTACTACCCCAATAACCTGCTAACTCACCCCTGAAATACTTACTTATTCACACTATTTTGTTCATTTGACTTGTTTCTAATTTGAAATGCCCATTTTTGTGGGGCCAGAAAGGTGCGTCTTTAAAAGGCGATTTCTACGATACCCCACTTTTGCGCGTCGGACCGCGACTTTTTCCGGAAACGCCGAAAAACCGCAATTTTCAGGAGAAACGAGACGTACATCCTCCCCCTCTGCCGCCCACCCACCCAACTGACAGCCAGCCAGCAGACAAGCACAGAGAGTTCCGTGGGTCTGTCTGTGATGTCATAAAGGGCCTGCTGATCAATGGCCAGCTCTCTGATTGGCTGCTGTGTTTGATTGACAGATTGAATCTGGCAGCTGATTGGCTGTCTACCCTAAAGTGCATTACACACCCCTGATGGTACCACTGGCTAAGACTCCACCTCAGCTCATTGATTAATTATAAATTTAGAACAAATGATGGATGAAAGCAGGCAGGCCGGTCATTTTTTTCACGCTCATTGGACTTGTTTAATGCAATGCACCTTTGTATATTCACATGCATTCGCTTCATGCTGTAACCACTGTGCATAAAAATTTGGAAACATGGCATACAGTGTATCATTTGCTGTCTATGTCATGTTTCCCATATTTTCCATTGCAAGATACAAGCCGGTTTGAGTGTTTGGGGCACATTTTAGCTAAAATCATCCTACGGGGCCTAACTGCTTATGCTAAAGCCTGCCTATTTTGAATGGCGTAGTGGTCACTGCAACCTCCAAAAAAATCAGGACTTACTACCCCAATAACCTGCTAACTCACCCCTGAAATACTTACCTATTCACACTATTTTGTTCATTTGACTTGTTTCTAATTTGAAATGCCCATTTTTGTGGGGCCAGAAAGGTGCGTCTTTAAAAGGCGATTTCTACGATACCCCACTTTTGCGCGTCGGACCGCGACTTTTTCCGGAAACGCTGAAAAACCGCAATTTTCAGAAGAAACGAGACGTACATCCTCCCCCTCTGCCGCCCACCCACCCAACTGACAGCCAGCCAGCAGACAAGCACAGAGAGTTCCGTGGGTCTGTCTGTGATGTCATAAAGGGCCTGCTGATCAATGGCCAGCTCTCTGATTGGCTGCTGTGTTTGATTGACAGATTGAATCTGGCAGCTGATTGGCTGTCTACCCTAAAGTGCATTACACACCCCTGATGGTACCACTGGCTAAGACTCCACCTCAGCTCATTGATTAATTATAAATTTAGAACAAATGATGGATGAAAGCAGGCAGGCCGGCCATTTTTTCACGCTCATTGGACTTGTTTAATGCAATGCACCTTTGTATATTCACATGCATTCGCTTCATGCTGTAACCACTGTGCATACAAATTTGGAAACATGGCATACAGTGTATCATTTGCTGTCTAAGTCATGTTTCCCATATTTTCCATTGCAAGATACAAGCCGGTTTGAGTGTTTGGGGCACATTTTAGCTAAAATCATCCTACGGGGCCTAACTGCTTATGCTAAAGCCTGCCTATTTTGAATGGCGTAGTGGTCACTGCAACCTCCAAAAAAATCAGGACTTACTACCCCAATAACCTGCTAACTCACCCCTGAAATACTTACTTATTCACACTATTTTGTTCATTTGACTTGTTTCTAATTTGAAATTATCATTTTTGTGGGGCCAGAAAGGTGCGTCTTTAAAAGGCAATTTCTACGATACCCCACTTTTGCGCGTCGGACCGCGACTTTTTTCGGAAACGCCGAAAAACCGCAATTTTCAGGAGAAACGAGACGTACATCCTCCCCCTCTGCCGCCCACCCACCCAACTGACAGCCAGCCAGCAGACAAGCACAGAGAGTTCCGTGGGTCTGTCTGTGATGTCATAAAGGGCCTGCTGATCAATGGCCAGCTCTCTGATTGGCTGCTGTGTTTGATTGACAGATTGAATCTGGCAGCTGATTGGCTGTCTACCCTAAAGTGCATTACACACCCCTGATGGTACCACTGGCTAAGACTCCACCTCAGCTCATTGATTAATTATAAATTTAGAACAAATGATGGATGAAAGCAGGCAGGCCGGCCATTTTTTTCACGCTCATTGGACTTGTTTAATGGAATGCACCTTTGTATATTCACATGCATTCGCTTCATGCTGTAACCACTGTGCATACAAATTTGGAAACATGGCATACAGTGTATCATTTGCTGTCTAAGTCATGTTTCCCATATTTTCCATTGCAAGATACAAGCCGGTTTGAGTGTTTGGGGCACATTTTAGCTAAAATCATCCTACGGGGCCTAACTGCTTATGCTAAAGCCTGCCTATTTTGAATGGCGTAGTGGTCACTGCAACCTCCAAAAAAATCAGGACTTACTACCCCAATAACCTGCTAACTCACCCCTGAAATACTTACTTATTCACACTATTTTGTTCATTTGACTTGTTTCTAATTTGAAATGCCCATTTTTGTGGGGCCAGAAAGGTGCGTCTTTAAAAGGCGATTTCTACGATACCATACTTTTGCGCGTCGGACCGCGACTTTTTCCGGAAACGCCGAAAAACCGCAATTTTCAGGAGAAACGAGACGTACATCCTCCCCCTCTGCCGCCCACCCACCCAACTGACAGCCAGCCAGCAGACAAGCACAGAGAGTTCCGTGGGTCTGTCTGTGATGTCATAAAGGGCCTGCTGATCAATGGCCAGCTCTCTGATTGGCTGCTGTGTTTGATTGACAGATTGAATCTGGCAGCTGATTGGCTGTCTACCCTAAAGTTCATTACACACCCCTGATGGTACCACTGGCTAAGACTCCACCTCAGCTCATTGATTAATTATAAATTTAGAACAAATGATGGATGAAAGCAGGCAGGCCGGCCATTTTTTTCACGCTCATTGGACTTGTTTAATGCAATGCACCTTTGTATATTCACATGCATTCGCTTCATGCTGTAACCACTGTGCATAAAAATTTGGAAACATGGCATACAGTGTATCATTTGCTGTCTAAGTCATGTTTCCCATATTTTCCATTGCAAGATACAAGCCGGTTTGAGTGTTTGGGGCACATTTTAGCTAAAATCATCCTACGGGGCCTAACTGCTTATGCTAAAGCCTGCCTATTTTGAATGGCGTAGTGGTCACTGCAACCTCCAAAAAAATCAGCACTTACTACCCCAATAACCTGCTAACTCACCCCTGAAATACTTACTTATTCACACTATTTTGTTCATTTGACTTGTTTCTAATTTGAAATGCCCATTTTTGTGGGGCCAGAAAGGTGCGTCTTTAAAAGGCGATTTCTACGATACCCCACTTTTGCGCGTCGGACCGCGACTTTTTCCGGAAACGCCGAAAAACCGCAATTTTCAGGAGAAACGAGACGTACATCCTCCCCCTCTGCCGCCCACCCACCCAACTGACAGCCAGCCAGCAGACAAGCACAGAGAGTTCCGTGGGTCTGTCTGTGATGTCATAAAGGGCCTGCTGATCAATGGCCAGCTCTCTGATTGGCTGCTGTGTTTGATTGACAGATTGAATCTGGCAGCTGATTGGCTGTCTACCCTAAAGTGCATTACACACCCCTGATGGTACCACTGGCTAAGACTCCACCTCAGCTCATTGATTAATTATAAATTTAGAACAAATGATGGATGAAAGCAGGCAGGCCGGACATTTTTTTCACGCTCATTGGACTTGTTTAATGCAATGCACCTTTGTATATTCACATGCATTCGCTTCATGCTGTAACCACTGTGCATAACAATTTGGAAACATGGCATACAGTGTATCATTTGCTGGCTAAGTCATGTTTCCCATATTTTCCATTGCAAGATACAAGCCGGTTTGAGTGTTTGGGGCACATTTTAGCTAAAATCATCCTACGGGGCCTAACTGCTTATGCTAAAGCCTGCCTATTTTGAATGGCGTAGTGGTCACTGCAACCTCCAAAAAAATCAGGACTTACTACCCCAATAACCTGCTAACTCACCCCTGAAATACTTACTTATTCACACTATTTTGTTCATTTGACTTGTTTCTAATTTGAAATGCCCATTTTTGTGGGGCCAGAAAGGTGCGTCTTTAAAAGGCGATTTCTACGATACCCCACTTTTGCGCGTCGGACCGCGACTTTTTCCGGAAACGCCGAAAAACCGCAATTTTCAGGAGAAACGAGACGTACATCCTCCCCCTCTGCCGCCCACCCACCCAACTGACAGCCAGCCAGCAGACAAGCACAGAGAGTTCCGTGGGTCTGTCTGTGATGTCATAAAGGGCCTGCTGATCAATGGCCAGCTCTCTGATTGGCTGCTGTGTTTGATTGACAGATTGAATCTGGCAGCTGATTGGCTGTCTACCCTAAAGTGCATTACACACCCCTGATGGTACCACTGGCTAAGACTCCACCTCAGCTCATTGATTAATTATAAATTTAGAACAAATGATGGATGAAAGCAGGCAGGCCGGCCATTTTTTTCACGCTCATTGGACTTGTTTAATGCAATGCACCTTTGTATATTCACATGCATTCGCTTCATGCTGTAACCACTGTGCATAAAAATTTGGAAACATGGCATACAGTGTATCATTTGCTGTCTAAGTCATGTTTCCCATATTTTCCATTGCAAGATACAAGCCGGTTTGAGTGTTTGGGGCACATTTTAGCTAAAATCATCCTACGGGGCCTAACTGCTTATGCTAAAGCCTGCCTATTTTGAATGGCGTAGTGGTCACTGCAACCTCCAAAAAAATCAGGACTTACTACCCCAATAACCTGCTAACTCACCCCTGAAATACTTACTTATTCACACTATTTTGTTCATTTGACTTGTTTCTAATTTGAAATGCCCATTTTTGTGGGACCAGAAAGGTGCGTCTTTAAAAGGCGATTTCTACGATACCCCACTTTTGCGCGTCGGACCGCGACTTTTTCCGGAAACGCCGAAAAACCGCAATTTTCAGGAGAAACGAGACGTACATCCTCCCCCTCTGCCGCCCACCCACCCAACTGACAGCCAGCCAGCAGACAAGCACAGAGAGTTCCGTGGGTCTGTCTGTGATGTCATAAAGGGCCTGCTGATCAATGGCCAGCTCTCTGATTGGCTGCTGTGTTTGATTGACAGATTGAATCTGGCAGCTGATTGGCTGTCTACCCTAAAGTGCATTACACACCCCTGATGGTACCACTGGCTAAGACTCCACCTCAGCTCATTGATTAATTATAAATTTAGAACAAATGATGGATGAAAGCAGGCAGGCCGGCCATTTTTTTCACGCTCATTGGACTTGTTTAATGCAATGCACCTTTGTATATTCACATGCATTCGCTTCATGCTGTAACCACTGTGCATAAAAATTTGGAAACATGGCATACAGTGTATCATTTGCTGTCTAAGTCATGTTTCCCATATTTTCCATTGCAAGATACAAGCCGGTTTGAGTGTTTGGGGCACATTTTAGCTAAAATCATCCTACGGGGCCTAACTGCTTATGCTAAAGCCTGCCTATTTTGAATGGCGTAGTGGTCACTGCAACCTCCAAAAAAATCAGGACTTACTACCCCAATAACCTGCTAACTCACCCCTGAAATACTTACTTATTCACACTATTTTGTTCATTTGACTTGTTTCTAATTTGAAATGCCCATTTTTGTGGGGCCAGAAAGGTGCGTCTATAAAAGGCGATTTCTACGATACCCCACTTTTGCGCGTCGGACCGCGACTTTTTCCGGAAACGCAGAAAAACCGCAATTTTCAGGAGAAACGAGACGTACATCCTCCCCCTCTGCCGCCCACCCACCCAACTGACAGCCAGCCAGCAGACAAGCACAGAGAGTTCCGTGGGTCTGTCTGTGATGTCATAAAGGGCCTGCTGATCAATGGCCAGCTCTCTGATTGGCTGCTGTGTTTGATTGACAGATTGAATCTGGCAGCTGATTGGCTGTCTACCCTAAAGTGCATTACACACCCCTGATGGTACCACTGGCTAAGACTCCACCTCAGCTCATTGATTAATTATAAATTTAGAACAAATGATGGATGAAAGCAGGCAGGCCGGCCATTTTTTTCACGCTCATTGGACTTGTTTAATGCAATGCACCTTTGTATATTCACATGCATTCGCTTCATGCTGTAACCACTGTGCATAAAAATTTGGAAACATGGCATACAGTGTATCATTTGCTGTCTAAGTCATGTTTCCCATATTTTCCATTGCAAGATACAAGCCGGTTTGAGTGTTTGGGGCACATTTTAGCTAAAATCATCCTACGGGGCCTAACTGCTTATGCTAAAGCCTGCCTATTTTGAATGGCGTAGTGGTCACTGCAACCTCCAAAAAAATCAGGACTTACTACCCCAATAACCTGCTAACTCACCCCTGAAATACTTACTTATTCACACTATTTTGTTCATTTGACTTGTTTCTAATTTGAAATGCCCATTTTTGTGGGGCCAGAAAGGTGCGTCTTTAAAAGGTGATTTCTACGATACCCCACTTTTGCGCGTCGGACCGCGACTTTTTCCGGAAACGCCGAAAAACCGCAATTTTCAGGAGAAACGAGACGTACATCCTCCCCCTCTGCCGCCCACCCACCCAACTGACAGCCAGCCAGCAGACAAGCACTGAGAGTTCCGTGGGTCTGTCTGTGATGTCATAAAGGGCCTGCTGATCAATGGCCAGCTCTCTGATTGGCTGCTGTGTTTGATTGACAGATTGAATCTGGCAGCTGATTGGCTGTCTACCCTAAAGTGCATTACACACCCCTGATGGTACCACTGGCTAAGACTCCACCTCAGCTCATTGATTAATTATAAATTTAGAACAAATGATGGATGAAAGCAGGCAGGCCGGCCATTTTTTTCACACTCATTGGACTTGTTTAATGCAATGCACCTGTGTTTATTCACATGCATTCGCTTCATGCTGTAACCACTGTGCATAAAAATTTGGAAACATGGCATACAGTGTATCATTTGCTGTCTAAGTCATGTTTCCCATATTTTCCATTGCAAGATACAAGCCGGTTTGAGTGTTTGGGGCACATTTTAGCTAAAATCATCCTACGGGGCCTAACTGCTTATGCTAAAGCCTGCCTATTTTGAATGGCGTAGTGGTCACTGCAACCTCCAAAAAAATCAGGACTTACTACCCCAATAACCTGCTAACTCACCCCTGAAATACTTACTTATTCACACTATTTTGTTCATTTGACTTGTTTCTAATTTGAAATGCCCATTTTTGTGGGGCCAGAAAGGTGCGTCTTTAAATGACGATTTCTACGATACCCCACTTTTGCGCGTCGGACCGCGACTTTTTCCGGAAACGCCGAAAAACCGCAATTTTCAGGAGAAACGAGACGTACATCCTCCCCCTCTGCCGCCCACCCACCCAACTGACAGCCAGCCAGCAGACAAGCACAGAGAGTTCCGTGGGTCTGTCTGTGATGTCATAAAGGGCCTGCTGATCAATGGCCAGCTCTCTGATTGGCTGCTGTGTTTGATTGACAGATTGAATCTGGCAGCTGATTGGCTGTCTACCCTAAAGTGCATTACACACCCCTGATGGTACCACTGGCTAAGACTCCACCTCAGCTCATTGATTAATTATAAATTTAGAACAAATGATGGATGAAAGCAGGCAGGCCGGCCATTTTTTTCACACTCATTGGACTTGTTTAATGCAATGCACCTGTGTATATTCACATGCATTCGCTTCATGCTGTAACCACTGTGCATAAAAATTTGGAAACATGGCATACAGTGTATCATTTGCTGTCTAAGTCATGTTTCCCATATTTTCCATTGCAAGATACAAGCCGGTTTGAGTGTTTGGGGCACATTTTAGCTAAAATCATCCTACGGGGCCTAACTGCTTATGCTAAAGCCTGCCTATTTTGAATGGCGTAGTGGTCACTGCAACCTCCAAAAAAATCAGGACTTACTACCCCAATAACCTGCTAACTCACCCCTGAAATACTTACTTATTCACACTATTTTGTTCATTTGACTTGTTTCTAATTTGAAATGCCCATTTTTGTGGGGCCAGAAAGGTGCGTCTTTAAAAGGCGATTTCTACGATACCCCACTTTTGCGCGTCGGACCGCGTCTTTTTCCGGAAACGCCGAAAAACCGCAATTTTCAGGAGAAACGAGACGTACATCCTCCCCCTCTGCCGCCCACCCACCCAACTGACAGCCAGCCAGCAGACAAGCACTGAGAGTTCCGTGGGTCTGTCTGTGATGTCATAAAGGGCCTGCTGATCAATGGCCAGCTCTCTGATTGGCTGCTGTGTTTGATTGACAGATTGAATCTGGCAGCTGATTGGCTGTCTACCCTAAAGTGCATTACACACCCCTGATGGTACCACTGGCTAAGACTCCACCTCAGCTCATTGATTAATTATAAATTTAGAACAAATGATGGATGAAAGCAGGCAGGCCGGCCATTTTTTTCACGCTCATTGGACTTGTTTAATGCAATGCACCTTTGTATATTCACATGCATTCGCTTCATGCTGTAACCACTGTGCATAAAAATTTGGAAACATGGCATACAGTGTATCATTTGCTGTCTAAGTCATGTTTCCCATATTTTCCATTGCAAGATACAAGCCGGTTTGAGTGTTTGGGGCACATTTTAGCTAAAATCATCCTACGGGGCCTAACTGCTTATGCTAAAGCCTGCCTATTTTGAATGGCATAGTGGTCACTGCAACCTCCAAAAAAATCAGGACTTACTACCCCAATAACCTGCTAACTCACCCCTGAAATACTTACTTCTTCACACTATTTTGTTCATTTGACTTGTTTCTAATTTGAAATGCCCATTTTTGTGGGGCCAGAAAGGTGCGTCTTTAAAAGGCGATTTCTACGATACCCCACTTTTGCGCGTCGGACGGCGACTTTTTCCGGAAACGCCGAAAAACCGCAATTTTCAGGAGAAACGAGACGTACATCCTCCCCCTCTGCCGCCCACCCACCCAACTGACAGCCAGCCAGCAGACAAGCACAGAGAGTTCCGTGGGTCTGTCTGTGATGTCATAAAGGGCCTGCTGATCAATGGCCAGCTCTCTGATTGGCTGCTGTGTTTGATTGACAGATTGAATCTGGCAGCTGATTGGCTGTCTACCCTAAAGTGCATTACACACCCCTGATGGTACCACTGGCTAAGACTCCACCTCAGCTCATTGATTAATTATAAATTTAGAACAAATGATGGATAAAAGCAGGCAGGCCGGCCATTTTTTTCACGCTCATTGGACTTGTTTAATGCAATGCACCTTTGTATATTCACATGCATTCGCTTCATGCTGTAACCACTGTGCATAAAAATTTGGAAACATGGCATACAGTGTATCATTTGCTGTCTAAGTCATGTTTCCCATATTTTCCATTGCAAGATACAAGCCGGTTTGAGTGTTTGGGGCACATTTTAGCTAAAATCATCCTACGGGGCCTAACTGCTTATGCTAAAGCCTGCCTATTTTGAATGGCGTAGTGGTCACTGCAACCTCCAAAAAAATCAGGACTTACTACCCCAATAACCTGCTAACTCACCCCTGAAATACTTACTTATTCACACTATTTTGTTCATTTGACTTGTTTCTAATTTGAAATGCCGATTTTTGTGGGGCCAGAAAGGTGCGTCTTTAAAAGGCGATTTCTACGATATCCCACTTTTGCGCGTCGGACCGCGACTTTTTCCGGAAACGCCGAAAAACCGCAATTTTCAGGAGAAACGAGACGTACATCCTCCCCCTCTGCCGCCCACCCACCCAACTGACAGCCAGCCAGCAGACAAGCACAGAGAGTTCCGTGGGTCTGTCTGTGATGTCATAAAGGGCCTGCTGATCAATGGCCAGCTCTCTGATTGGCTGCTGTGTTTGATTGACAGATTGAATCTGGCAGCTGATTGGCTGTCTACCCTAAAGTGCATGACACACCCCTGATGGTACCACTGGCTAAGACTCCACCTCAGCTCATTGATTAATTATAAATTTAGAACAAATGATGGATGAAAGCAGGCAAGCCGGCCATTTTTTTCACGCTCATTGGACTTGTTTAATGCAATGCACCTGTGTATATTCACATGCATTCACTTCATGCTGTAACCACTGTGCATAAAAATTTGGAAACATGGCATACAGTGTATCATTTGCTGTCTAAGTCATGTTTCCCATATTTTCCATTGCAAGATACAAGCCGGTTTGAGTGTTTGGGGCACATTTTAGCTAAAATCATCCTACGGGGCCTAAATGCTTATGCTAAAGCCTGCCTATTTTGAATGGCGTAGTGGTCACTGCAACCTCCAAAAAAATCAGGACTTACTACCCCAATAACCTGCTAACTCACCCCTGAAATACTTACTTATTCACACTATTTTGTTCATTTGACTTGTTTCTAATTTGAAATGCCCATTTTTGTGGGGCCAGAAAGGTGCGTCTTTAAAAGGCGATTTCTACGATACCCCACTTTTACGCGTCGGACCGCGACTTTTTCCGGAAACGCTGAAAAACCGCAATTTTCAGGAGAAACGAGACGTACATCCTCCCCCTCTGCCGCCCACCCACCCAACTGACAGCCAGCCAGCAGACAAGCACAGAGAGTTCCGTGGGTCTGTCTGTGATGTCATAAAGGGCCTGCTGATCAATGGCCAGCTCTCTGATTGGCTGCTGTGTTTGATTGACAGATTGAATCTGGCAGCTGATTGGCTGTCTACCCTAAAGTGCATTACACACCCCTGATGGTACCACTGGCTAAGACTCCACCTCAGCTCATTGATTAATTATAAATTTAGAACAAATGATGGATGAAAGCAGGCAGGCCGGCCATTTTTTTCACGCTCATTGGACTTGTTTAATGCAATGCACCTTTGTATATTCACATGCATTCGCTTCATGCTGTAACCACTGTGCATAAAAATTTGGAAACATGGCATACAGTGTATCATTTGCTGTCTAAGTCATGTTTCCCATATTTTCCATTGCAAGATACAAGCCGGTTTGAGTGTTTGGGGCACATTTTAGCTAAAATCATCCTACGGGGCCTAACTGCTTATGCTAAAGCCTGCCTATTTTGAATGGCGTAGTGGTCACTGCAACCTCCAAAAAAATCAGGACTTACTACCCCAATAACCTGCTAACTCACCCCTGAAATACTTACTTATTCACACTATTTTGTTCATTTGACTTGTTTCTAATTTGAAATGCCCATTTTTGTGGGGCCAGAAAGGTGCGTCTTTAAAAGGCGATTTCTACGATACCCCACTTTTGCGCGTCGGACCGCGACTTTTTCCGGAAACGCCGAAAAACCGCAATTTTCAGGAGAAACGAGACGTTCATCCTCCCCCTCTGCCGCCCACCCACCCAACTGACAGCCAGCCAGCAGACAAGCACTGAGAGTTCCGTGGGTCTGTCTGTGATGTCATAAAGGGCCTGCTGATCAATGGCCAGCTCTCTGATTGGCTGCTGTGTTTGATTGACAGATTGAATCTGGCAGCTGATTGGCTGTCTACCCTAAAGTGCATTACACACCCCTGATGGTACCACTGGCTAAGACTCCACCTCAGCTCATTGATTAATTATAAATTTAGAACAAATGATGGATGAAAGCAGGCAGGCCGGCCATTTTTTTCACACTCATTGGACTTGTTTAATGCAATGCACCTGTGTATATTCACATGCATTCGCTTCATGCTGTAACCACTGTGCATAAAAATTTGGAAACATGGCATACAGTGTATCATTTGCTGTCTAAGTCATGTTTCCCATATTTTCCATTGCAAGATACAAGCCGGTTTGAGTGTTTGGGGCACATTTTAGCTAAAATCATCCTACGGGGCCTAACTGCTTATGCTAAAGCCTGCCTATTTTGAATGGCGTAGTGGTCACTGCAACCTCCAAAAAGATCAGGACTTACTACCCCAATAACCTGATAACTCACCCCTGAAATACTTACTTATTCACACTATTTTGTTCATTTGACTTGTTTCTAATTTGAAATGCCCATTTTTGTGGGGCCAGAAAGGTGCGTCTTTAAATGACGATTTCTACGATACCCCACTTTTGCGCGTCGGACCGCGACTTTTTCCGGAAACGCCGAAAAACCGCAATTTTCAGGAGAAACGAGACGTACATCCTCCCCCTCTGCCGCCCACCCACCCAACTGACAGCCAGCCAGCAGACAAGCACAGAGAGTTCCGTGGGTCTGTCTGTGATGTCATAAAGGGCCTGCTGATCAATGGCCAGCTCTCTGATTGGCTGCTGTGTTTGATTGACAGATTGAATCTGGCAGCTGATTGGCTGTCTACCCTAAAGTGCATTACACACCCCTGATGGTACCACTGGCTAAGACTCCACCTCAGCTCATTGATTAATTATAAATTTAGAACAAATGATGGATGAAAGCAGGCAGGCCGGCCATTTTTTTCACACTCATTGGACTTGTTTAATGCAATGCACCTGTGTATATTCACATGCATTCGCTTCATGCTGTAACCACTGTGCATAAAAATTTGGAAACATGGCATACAGTGTATCATTTGCTGTCTAAGTCATGTTTCCCATATTTTCCATTGCAAGATACAAGCCGGTTTGAGTGTTTGGGGCACATTTTAGCTAAAATCATCCTACGGGGCCTAACTGCTTATGCTAAAGCCTGCCTATTTTGAATGGCGTAGTGGTCACTGCAACCTCCAAAAAAATCAGGACTTACTACCCCAATAACCTGCTAACTCACCCCTGAAATACTTACTTATTCACACTATTTTGTTCATTTGACTTGTTTCTAATTTGAAATGCCCATTATTGTGGGGCCAGAAAGGTGCGTCTTTAAAAGGCGATTTCTACGATACCCCACTTTTGCGCGTCGGACCGCGACTTTTTCCGGAAACGCCGAAAAACCGCAATTTTCAGGAGAAACGAGACGTACATCCTCCCCCTCTGCCGCCCACCCACCCAACTGACAGCCAGCCAGCAGACAAGCACTGAGAGTTCCGTGGGTCTGTCTGTGATGTCATAAAGGGCCTGCTGATCAATGGCCAGCTCTCTGATTGGCTGCTGTGTTTGATTGACAGATTGAATCTGGCAGCTGATTGGCTGTCTACCCTAAAGTGCATTACACACCCCTGATGGTACCACTGGCTAAGACTCCACCTCAGCTCATTGATTAATTATAAATTTAGAACAAATGATGGATGAAAGCAGGCAGGCCGGCCATTTTTTTCACGCTCATTGGACTTGTTTAATGCAATGCACCTTTGTATATTCACATGCATTCGCTTCATGCTGTAACCACTGTGCATAAAAATTTGGAAACATGGCATACAGTGTATCATTTGCTGTCTAAGTCATGTTTCCCATATTTTCCATTGCAAGATACAAGCCGGTTTGAGTGTTTGGGGCACATTTTAGCTAAAATCATCCTACGGGGCCTAACTGCTTATGCTAAAGCCTGCCTATTTTGAATGGCGTAGTGGTCACTGCAACCTCCAAAAAGATCAGGACTTACTACCCCAATAACCTGATAACTCACCCCTGAAATACTTACTTATTCACACTATTTTGTTCATTTGACTTGTTTCTAATTTGAAATGCCCATTTTTGTGGGGCCAGAAAGGTGCGTCTTTAAATGACGATTTCTACGATACCCCACTTTTGCGCGTCGGACCGCGACTTTTTCCGGAAACGCCGAAAAACCGCAATTTTCAGGAGAAACGAGACGTACATCCTCCCCCTCTGCCGCCCACCCACCCAACTGACAGCCAGCCAGCAGACAAGCACAGAGAGTTCCGTGGGTCTGTCTGTGATGTCATAAAGGGCCTGCTGATCAATGGCCAGCTCTCTGATTGGCTGCTGTGTTTGATTGACAGATTGAATCTGGCAGCTGATTGGCTGTCTACCCTAAAGTGCATTACACACCCCTGATGGTACCACTGGCTAAGACTCCACCTCAGCTCATTGATTAATTATAAATTTAGAACAAATGATGGATGAAAGCAGGCAGGCCGGCCATTTTTTTCACGCTCATTGGACTTGTTTAATGCAATGCACCTCTGTATATTCACATGCATTCGCTTCATGCTGTAACCACTGTGCATAAAAATTTGGAAACATGGCATACAGTGTATCATTTGCTGTCTAAGTCATGTTTCCCATATTTTCCATTGCAAGATACAAGCCGGTTTGAGTGTTTGGGGCACATTTTAGCTAAAATCATGCTACGGGGCCTAACTGCTTATGCTAAAGCCTGCCTATTTTGAATGGCGTAGTGGTCACTGCAACCTCCAAAAAAATCAGGACTTACTACCCCAATAACCTGCTAACTCACCCCTGAAATACTTACTTATTCACACTATTTTGTTCATTTGACTTGTTTCTAATTTGAAATGCCCATTTTTGTGGGGCCAGAAAGGTGCGTCTTTAAAAGGCGATTTCTACGATACCCCACTTTTGCGCGTCGGACCGCGACTTTTTCCGGAAACGCCGAAAAACCGCAATTTTCAGGAGAAACGAGACGTACATCCTCCCCCTCTGCCGCCCACCCACCCAACTGCCAGCCAGCCAGCAGACAAGCACTGAGAGTTCCGTGGGTCTGTCTGTGATGTCATAAAGGGCCTGCTGATCAATGGCCAGCTCTCTGATTGGCTGCTGTGTTTGATTGACAGATTGAATCTGGCAGCTGATTGGCTGTCTACCCTAAAGTGCATTACACACCCCTGATGGTACCACTGGCTAAGACTCCACCTCAGCTCATTGATTAATTATAAATTTAGAACAAATGATGGATGAAAGCAGGCAGGCCGGCCATTTTTTTCACGCTCATTGGACTTGTTTAATGCAATGCACCTTTGTATATTCACATGCATTCGCTTCATGCTGTAACCACTGTGCATAAAAATTTGGAAACATGGCATACAGTGTATCATTTGCTGTCTAAGTCATGTTTCCCATATTTTCCATTGCAAGATACAAGCCGGTTTGAGTGTTTGGGGCACATTTTAGCTAAAATCATCCTACGGGGCCTAACTGCTTATGCTAAAGCCTGCCTATTTTGAATGGCGTAGTGGTCACTGCAACCTCCAAAAAAATCAGGACTTACTACCCCAATAACCTGCTAACTCACCCCTGAAATACTTACTTATTCACACTATTTTGTTCATTTGACTTGTTTCTAATTTGAAATGCCCATTTTTGTGGGGCCAGAAAGGTGCGTCTTTAAAAGGCGATTTCTACGATACCCCACTTTTGCGCGTCGGACGGCGACTTTTTCCGGAAACGCCGAAAAACCGCAATTTTCAGGAGAAACGAGACGTACATCCTCCCCCTCTGCCGCCCACCCACCCAACTGACAGCCAGCCAGCAGACAAGCACAGAGAGTTCCGTGGGTCTGTCTGTGATGTCATAAAGGGCCTGCTGATCAATGGCCAGCTCTCTGATTGGCTGCTGTGTTTGATTGACAGATTGAATCTGGCAGCTGATTGGCTGTCTACCCTAAAGTGCATTACACACCCCTGATGGTACCACTGGCTAAGACTCCACCTCAGCTCATTGATTAATTATAAATTTAGAACAAATGATGGATGAAAGCAGGCAGGCCGGCCATTTTTTTCACGCTCATTGGACTTGTTTAATGCAATGCACCTTTGTATATTCACATGCATTCGCTTCATGCTGTAACCACTGTGCATAAAAATTTGGAAACATGGCATACAGTGTATCATTTGCTGTCTAAGTCATGTTTCCCATATTTTCCATTGCAAGATACAAGCCGGTTTGAGTGTTTGGGGCACATTTTAGCTAAAATCATCCTACGGGGCCTAACTGCTTATGCTAAAGCCTGCCTATTTTGAATGGCGTAGTGGTCACTGCAACCTCCAAAAAAATCAGGACTTACTACCCCAATAACCTGCTAACTCACCCCTGAAATACTTACTTATTCACACTATTTTGTTCATTTGACTTGTTTCTAATTTGAAATGCCGATTTTTGTGGGGCCAGAAAGGTGCGTCTTTAAAAGGCGATTTCTACGATATCCCACTTTTGCGCGTCGGACCGCGACTTTTTCCGGAAACGCCGAAAAACCGCAATTTTCAGGAGAAACGAGACGTACATCCTCCCCCTCTGCCGCCCACCCACCCAACTGACAGCCAGCCAGCAGACAAGCACAGAGAGTTCCGTGGGTCTGTCTGTGATGTCATAAAGGGCCTGCTGATCAATGGCCAGCTCTCTGATTGGCTGCTGTGTTTGATTGACAGATTGAATCTGGCAGCTGATTGGCTGTCTACCCTAAAGTGCATGACACACCCCTGATGGTACCACTGGCTAAGACTCCACCTCAGCTCATTGATTAATTATAAATTTAGAACAAATGATGGATGAAAGCAGGCAAGCCGGCCATTTTTTTCACGCTCATTGGACTTGTTTAATGCAATGCACCTGTGTATATTCACATGCATTCACTTCATGCTGTAACCACTGTGCATAAAAATTTGGAAACATGGCATACAGTGTATCATTTGCTGTCTAATGCCCCTTTCAGACCGCACTTTTAAAACGGTAAATTGCCGTTTTTTTACCGTTTTAAAACGGTAATGTGTGCGGTCTGAAAGGTCCAGTCCCACTTAACCGGTTAGAAAATGCCGTTTTTTCTAACCGGTTAAAATGCAGGGTCCTACCCGTTTCTGAACCGGTATTTTAGCGCAAAAATCGGCTCAGAAACGGTATTTAGGACCCAGCCAATGAGCTGGGTCCTAAATTCAGCACAGTGAATACTTAATGAGCGCTCATTAAGTATTCACAGCACTGGAGACCCCCCCGCGCGTGTCGACACCCCCCGCGCGCGTGTCGACGCCCCCCCCGCGCGTGTCGACGCCCCCCCCGCGTGTCGACCCCCCCGCGCGTGTCGGCGCCCCCCCCCCCCCCCCCTGTCGACTTACCCCGTGCCGGTATCTCCGTTGTGGTTCCCGGCACTGCAGCTCAGTATGCTCGGAAAGCACTTATGAAAAAAGTGTCTTTCAGAAAATGGCTGCCCCCCATACGGAAGACAGTTTTTTTAAACTGGGTTTCCTATGGGGCAGCCATTTTCTGGAAGACACTTTTTTCATAAGTGTTTTCCGAGCATACTGAGCTGCAGTCCACAACGGAGGTACCGGCACGGGGTAAGTCGACACGGGGGGGGGGGGGGGCGCCGACACGCGGGGTGGGGGGGGCGTCGACATGCGCGGGGGGCGTCGACATGCGCGGGGGGGCGTCGACATGCTCTCGGTCGACACACGAGGGGGGGGGGGAGCTGCACGGAGGGGAGGGCTGAAGGCTGCACTGGCTTTGACCCTGTATTTGGAAAGTTTCCAAAAACGGGTCTGCCAGTGTCAAAAAATCGGCACTTAAACGGTAATATACCGTTTAAGTGCTGCGGTGTGAAAGGGGTTTTATCTGGCAGACCCGTTTTTGGAAACGTTTCCAAATACAGGGTCAAAGCCAGTTATGCGGTCTGAAAGCGATGTAAGTCATGTTTCCCATATTTTCCATTGCAAGATACAAGCCGGTTTGAGTGTTTGGGGCACATTTTAGCTAAAATCATCCTACGGGGCCTAAATGCTTATGCTAAAGCCTGCCTATTTTGAATGGCGTAGTGGTCACTGCAACCTCCAAAAAAATCAGGACTTACTACCCCAATAACCTGCTAACTCACCCCTGAAATACTTACTTATTCACACTATTTTGTTCATTTGACTTGTTTCTAATTTGAAATGCCCATTTTTGTGGGGCCAGAAAGGTGTGTCTTTAAAAGGCGATTTCTACGATACCCCACTTTTGCGCGTCGGACCGCGACTTTTTCCGGAAACGCTGAAAAACCGCAATTTTCAGGAGAAACGAGACGTACATCCTCCCCCTCTGCCGCCCACCCACCCAACTGACAGCCAGCCAGCAGACAAGCACAGAGAGTTCCGTGGGTCTGTCTGTGATGTCATAAAGGGCCTGCTGATCAATGGCCAGCTCTCTGATTGGCTGCTGTGTTTGATTGACAGATTGAATCTGGCAGCTGATTGGCTGTCTACCCTAAAGTGCATTACACACCCCTGATGGTACCACTGGCTAAGACTCCACCTCAGCTCATTGATTAATTATAAATTTAGAACAAATGATGGATGAAAGCAGGCAGGCCGGCCATTTTTTTCACGCTCATTGGACTTGTTTAATGCAATGCACCTTTGTATATTCACATGCATTCGCTTCATGCTGTAACCACTGTGCATAAAAATTTGGAAACATGGCATACAGTGTATCATTTGCTGTCTAAGTCATGTTTCCCATATTTTCCATTGCAAGATACAAGCCGGTTTGAGTGTTTGGGGCACATTTTAGCTAAAATCATCCTACGGGGCCTAACTGCTTATGCCAAAGCCTGCCTATTTTGAATGGCGTAGTGGTCAATGCAACCTCCAAAAAAATCAGGACTTACTACCCCAATAACCTGCTAACTCACCCCTGAAATACTTACTTATTCACACTATTTTGTTCATTTGACTTGTTTCTAATTTGAAATGCCCATTTTTGTGGGTCCAGAAAGGTGCGTCTTTAAAAGGCGATTTCTACGATACCCCACTTTTGCGCGTCGGACCGCGACTTTTTCCGGAAACGCCGAAAAAACGCAATTTTCAGGAGAAACGAGACGTACATCCTCCCCCTCTGCCGCCCACCCACCCAACTGACAGCCAGCCAGCAGACAAGCACAGAGAGTTCCGTGGGTCTGTCTGTGATGTCATAAAGGGCCTGCTGATCAATGGCCAGCTCTCTGATTGGCTGCTGTGTTTGATTGACAGATTGAATCTGGCAGCTGATTGGCTGTCTACCCTAAAGTGCATTACACACCCCTGATGGTACCACTGGCTAAGACTCCACCTCAGCTCATTGATTAATTATAAATTTAGAACAAATGATGGATGAAAGCAGGCAGGCCGGCCATTTTTTTCACGCTCATTGGACTTGTTTAATGCAATGCACCTGTGTATATTCACATGCATTCACTTCATGCTGTAACCACTGTGCATAAAAATTTGGAAACATGGCATACAGTGTATCATTTGCTGTCTAAGTCATGTTTCCCATATTTTCCATTGCAAGATACAAGCCGGTTTGAGTGTTTGGGGCACATTTTAGCTAAAATCATCCTACGGGGCCTAAATGCTTATGCTAAAGCCTGCCTATTTTGAATGGCGTAGTGGTCACTGCAACCTCCAAAAAAATCAGGACTTACTACCCCAATAACCTGCTAACTCACCCCTGAAATACTTACTTATTCACACTATTTTGTTCATTTGACTTGTTTCTAATTTGAAATGCCCATTTTTGTGGGGCCAGAAAGGTGCGTCTTTAAAAGGCGATTTCTACGATACCCCACTTTTGCGCGTCGGACCACGACTTTTTCCGGAAACGCTGAAAAACCGCAATTTTCAGGAGAAACGAGACGTACATCCTCCCCCTCTGCCGCCCACCCACCCAACTGAAAGCCAGCCAGCAGACAAGCACAGAGAGTTCCGTGGGTCTGTCTGTGATGTCATAAAGGGCCTGCTGATCAATGGCCAGCTCTCTGATTGGCTGCTGTGTTTGATTGACAGATTGAATCTGGCAGCTGATTGGCTGTCTACCCTAAAGTGCATTACACACCCCTGATGGTACCACTGGCTAAGACTCCACCTCAGCTCATTGATTAATTATAAATTTAGAACAAATGATGGATGAAAGCAGGCAGGCCGGCCATTTTTTTCACGCTCATTGGACTTGTTTAATGCAATGCACCTTTGTATATTCACATGCATTCGCTTCATGCTGTAACCACTGTGCATAAAAATTTGGAAACATGGCATACAGTGTATCATTTGCTGTCTAAGTCATGTTTCCCATATTTTCCATTGCAAGATACAAGCCGGTTTGAGTGTTTGGGGCACATTTTAGCTAAAATCATCCTACGGGGCCTAACTGCTTATGCTAAAGCCTGCCTATTTTGAATGGCGTAGTGGTCACTGCAACCTCCAAAAAAATCAGGACTTACTACCCCAATAACCTGCTAACTCACCCCTGAAATACTTACTTATTCACACTATTTTGTTCATTTGACTTGTTTCTAATTTGAAATGCCCATGTGGGGCCAGAAAGGTGCGTCTTTAAAAGGCGATTTCTACGATATCCCACTTTTGCGCGTCGGACCGCGACTTTTTCCGGAAACGCCGAAAAACCGCAATTTTCAGGAGAAACGAGACGTACATCCTCCCCCTCTGCCGCCCACCCACCCAACTGACAGCCAGCCAGCAGACAAGCACAGAGAGTTCCGTGGGTCTTTCTGTGATGTCATAAAGGGCCTGCTGATCAATGGCCAGCTCTCTGATTGGCTGCTGTGTTTGATTGACAGATTGAATCTGGCAGCTGATTGGCTGTCTACCCTAAAGTGCATTACACACCCCTGATGGTACCACTGGCTAAGACTCCACCTCAGCTCATTGATTAATTATAAATTTAGAACAAATGATGGATGAAAGCAGGCAAGCCGGCCATTTTTTTCACGCTCATTGGACTTGTTTAATGCAATGCACCTGTGTATATTCACATGCATTCACTTCATGCTGTAACCACTGTGCATAAAAATTTGGAAACATGGCATACAGTGTATCATTTGCTGTCTAAGTCATGTTTCCCATATTTTCCATTGCAAGATACAAGCCGGTTTGAGTGTTTGGGGCACATTTTAGCTAAAATCATCCTACGGGGCCTAAATGCTTATGCTAAAGCCTGCCTATTTTGAATGGCATAGTGGTCACTGCAACCTCCAAAAAAATCAGGACTTACTACCCCAATAACCTGCTAACTCACCCCTGAAATACTTACTTATTCACACTATTTTGTTCATTTGACTTGTTTCTAATTTGAAATGCCCATTTTTGTGGGGCCAGAAAGGTGCGTCTTTAAAAGGCGATTTCTACGATACCCCACTTTTGCGCGTCGGACCGCGACTTTTTCCGGAAACGCTGAAAAACCGCAATTTTCAGGAGAAACGAGACGTACATCCTTCCCCTCTGCCGCCCACCCACCCAACTGACAGCCAGCCAGCAGACAAGCACAGAAAGTTCCGTGGGTCTGTCTGTGATGTCATAAAGGGCCTGCTGATCAATGGCCAGCTCTCTGATTGGCTGCTGTGTTTGATTGACAGATTGAATCTGGCAGCTGATTGGCTGTCTACCCTAAAGTGCATTACACACCCCTGATGGTACCACTGGCTAAGACTCCACCTCAGCTCATTGATTAATTATAAATTTAGAACAAATGATGGATGAAAGCAGGCAGGCCGGCCATTTTTTTCACGCTCATTGGACTTGTTTAATGCAATGCACCTTTGTATATTCACATACATTCGCTTCATGCTGTAACCACTGTGCATAAAAATTTGGAAACATGGCATACAGTGTATCATTTGCTGTCTAAGTCATGTTTCCCATATTTTCCATTGCAAGATACAAGCCGGTTTGAGTGTTTGGGGCACATTTTAGCTAAAATCATCCTACGGGGCCTAACTGCTTATGCCAAAGCCTGCCTATTTTGAATGGCGTAGTGGTCAATGCAACCTCCAAAAATATCAGGACTTACTACCCCAATAACCTGCTAACTCACCCCTGAAATACTTACTTATTCACACTATTTTGTTCATTTGACTTGTTTCTAATTTGAAATGCCCATTTTTGTGGGGCCAGAAAGGTGCGTCTTTAAAAGGCGATTTCTACGATACCCCACTTTTGCGCGTCGGACCGCGACTTTTTCCGGAAACGCCGAAAAATCGCAATTTTCAGGAGAAACGAGACGTACATCCTCCCCCTCTGCCGCCCACCCACCCAACTGACAGCCAGCCAGCAGACAAGCACAGAGAGTTCCGTGGGTCTGTCTGTGATGTCATAAAGGGCCTGCTGATCAATGGCCAGCTCTCTGATTGGCTGCTGTGTTTGATTGACAGATTGAATCTGGCAGCTGATTGGCTGTCTACCCTAAAGTGCATTACACACCCCTGATGGTACCACTGGCTAAGACTCCACCTCAGCTCATTGATTAATTATAAATTTAGAACAAATGATGGATGAAAGCAGGCAGGCCGGCCATTTTTTTCACGCTCATTGGACTTGTTTAATGCAATGCACCTGTGTATAGTCAAATGCATTCACTTCATGCTGTAACCACTGTGCATAAAAATTTGGAAACATGGCATACAGTGTATCATTTGCTGTCTAAGTCATGTTTCCCATATTTTCCATTGCAAGATACAAGCCGGTTTGAGTGTTTGGGGCACATTTTAGCTAAAATCATCCTACGGGGCCTAAATGCTTATGCTAAAGCCTGCCTATTTTGAATGGCGTAGTGGTCACTGCAACCTCCAAAAAAATCAGGACTTACTACCCCAATAACCTGCTAACTCACCCCTGAAATACTTACTTATTCACACTATTTTGTTCATTTGACTTGTTTCTAATTTGAAATGCCCATTTTTGTGGGGCCAGAAAGGTGCGTCTTTAAAAGGCGATTTCTACGATACCCCACTTTTGCGCGTCGGACCGTGACTTTTTCCGGAAACGCTGAAAAACCGCAATTTTCAGGAGAAACGAGACGTACATCCTCCCCCTCTGCCGCCCACCCACCCAACTGACAGCCAGCCAGCAGACAAGCACAGAGAGTTCCGTGGGTCTGTCTGTGATGTCATAAAGGGCCTGCTGATCAATGGCCAGCTCTCTGATTGGCTGCTGTGTTTGATTGACAGATTGAATCTGGCAGCTGATTGGCTGTCTACCCTAAAGTGCATTACACACCCCTGATGGTACCACTGGCTAAGACTCCACCTCAGCTCATTGATTAATTATAAATTTAGAACAAATGATGGATGAAAGCAGGCAGGCCGGCCATTTTTTTCACGCTCATTGGACTTGTTTAATGCAATGCACCTTTGTATATTCACATGCATTCGCTTCATGCTGTAACCACTGTGCATAAAAATTTGGAAACATGGCATACAGTGTATCATTTGCTGTCTAAGTCATGTTTCCCATATTTTCCATTGCAAGATACAAGCCGGTTTGAGTGTTTGGGGCACATTTTAGCTAAAATCATCCTACGGGGCCTAACTGCTTATGCCAAAGCCTGCCTATTTTGAATGGCGTAGTGGTCACTGCAACCTCCAAAAAAATCAGGACTTACTACCCCAATAACCTGCTAACTCACCCCTGAAATACTTACTTATTCACACTATTTTGTTCATTTGACTTGTTTCTAATTTGAAATGCCCATTTTTGTGGGGCCAGAAAGGTGCGTCTTTAAAAGGCGATTTCTACGATACCCCACTTTTGCGCGTCGGACCGCGACTTTTTCCGGAAACGCCGAAAAACCGCAATTTTCAGGAGAAACGAGACGTACATCCTCCACCTCTGCCGCCCACCCACCCAACTGACAGCCAGCCAGCAGACAAGCACAGAGAGTTCCGTGGGTCTGTCTGTGATGTCATAAAGGGCCTGCTGATCAATGGCCAGCTCTCTGATTGGCTGCTGTGTTTGATTGACAGATTGAATCTGGCAGCTGATTGGCTGTCTACCCTAAAGTGCATTACACACCCCTGATGGTACCACTGGCTAAGACTCCACCTCAGCTCATTGATTAATTATAAATTTAGAACAAATGATGGATGAAAGCAGGCAGGCCGGCCATTTTTTTCACGCTCATTGGACTTGTTTAATGCAATGCACCTTTGTATATTCACATGCATTCGCTTCATGCTGTAACCACTGTGCATAAAAATTTGGAAACATGGCATACAGTGTATCATTTGCTGTCTAAGTCATGTTTCCCATATTTTCCATTGCAAGATACAAGCCGGTTTGAGTGTTTGGGGCACATTTTAGCTAAAATCATCCTACGGGGCCTAACTGCTTATGCCAAAGCCTGCCTATTTTGAATGGCGTAGTGGTCAATGCAACCTCCAAAAAAATCAGGACTTACTACCCCAATAACCTGCTAACTCACCCCTGAAATACTTACTTATTCACACTATTTTGTTCATTTGACTTGTTTCTAATTTGAAATGCCCATTTTTGTGGGGCCAGAAAGGTGCGTCTTTAAAAGGCGATTTCTACGATACCCCACTTTTGCGCGTCGGACCGCGACTTTTTCCGGAAACGCCGAAAAAACGCAATTTTCAGGAGAAACGAGACGTACATCCTCCCCCTCTGCCGCCCACCCACCCAACTGACAGCCAGCCAGCAGACAAGCACAGAGAGTTCCGTGGGTCTGTCTGTGATGTCATAAAGGGCCTGCTGATCAATGGCCAGCTCTCTGATTGGCTGCTGTGTTTGATTGACAGATTGAATCTGGCAGCTGATTGGCTGTCTACCCTAAAGTGCATTACACACCCCTGATGGTACCACTGGCTAAGACTCCACCTCAGCTCATTGATTAATTATAAATTTAGAACAAATGATGGATGAAAGCAGGCAGGCCGGCCATTTTTTTCACGCTCATTGGACTTGTTTAATGCAATGCACCTGTGTATATTCACATGCATTCACTTCATGCTGTAACCACTGTGCATAAAAATTTGGAAACATGGCATACAGTGTATCATTTGCTGTCTAAGTCATGTTTCCCATATTTTCCATTGCAAGATACAAGCCGGTTTGAGTGTTTGGGGCACATTTTAGCTAAAATCATCCTACGGGGCCTAAATGCTTATGCTAAAGCCTGCCTATTTTGAATGGCGTAGTGGTCACTGCAACCTCCAAAAAAATCAGGACTTACTACCCCAATAACCTGCTAACTCACCCCTGAAATACTTACTTATTCACACTATTTTGTTCATTTGACTTGTTTCTAATTTGAAATGCCCATTTTTGTGGGGCCAGAAAGGTGCGTCTTTAAAAGGCGATTTCTACGATACCCCACTTTTGCGCGTCGGACCACGACTTTTTCCGGAAACGCTGAAAAACCGCAATTTTCAGGAGAAACGAGACGTACATCCTCCCCCTCTGCCGCCCACCCACCCAACTGAAAGCCAGCCAGCAGACAAGCACAGAGAGTTCCGTGGGTCTGTCTGTGATGTCATAAAGGGCCTGCTGATCAATGGCCAGCTCTCTGATTGGCTGCTGTGTTTGATTGACAGATTGAATCTGGCAGCTGATTGGCTGTCTACCCTAAAGTGCATTACACACCCCTGATGGTACCACTGGCTAAGACTCCACCTCAGCTCATTGATTAATTATAAATTTAGAACAAATGATGGATGAAAGCAGGCAGGCCGGCCATTTTTTTCACGCTCATTGGACTTGTTTAATGCAATGCACCTTTGTATATTCACATGCATTCGCTTCATGCTGTAACCACTGTGCATAAAAATTTGGAAACATGGCATACAGTGTATCATTTGCTGTCTAAGTCATGTTTCCCATATTTTCCATTGCAAGATACAAGCCGGTTTGAGTGTTTGGGGCACATTTTAGCTAAAATCATCCTACGGGGCCTAACTGCTTATGCTAAAGCCTGCCTATTTTGAATGGCGTAGTGGTCACTGCAACCTCCAAAAAAATCAGGACTTACTACCCCAATAACCTGCTAACTCACCCCTAAAATACTTACTTATTCACACTATTTTGTTCATTTGACTTGTTTCTAATTTGAAATGCCCATGTGGGGCCAGAAAGGTGCGTCTTTAAAAGGCGATTTCTACGATATCCCACTTTTGCGCGTCGGACCGCGACTTTTTCCGGAAACGCCGAAAAACCGCAATTTTCAGGAGAAACGAGACGTACATCCTCCCCCTCTGCCGCCCACCCACCCAACTGACAGCCAGCCAGCAGACAAGCACAGAGAGTTCCGTGGGTCTTTCTGTGATGTCATAAAGGGCCTGCTGATCAATGGCCAGCTCTCTGATTGGCTGCTGTGTTTGATTGACAGATTGAATCTGGCAGCTGATTGGCTGTCTACCCTAAAGTGCATTACACACCCCTGATGGTACCACTGGCTAAGACTCCACCTCAGCTCATTGATTAATTATAAATTTAGAACAAATGATGGATGAAAGCAGGCAAGCCGGCCATTTTTTTCACGCTCATTGGACTTGTTTAATGCAATGCACCTGTGTATATTCACATGCATTCACTTCATGCTGTAACCACTGTGCATAAAAATTTGGAAACATGGCATACAGTGTATCATTTGCTGTCTAAGTCATGTTTCCCATATTTTCCATTGCAAGATACAAGCCGGTTTGAGTGTTTGGGGCACATTTTAGCTAAAATCATCCTACGGGGCCTAAATGCTTATGCTAAAGCCTGCCTATTTTGAATGGCGTAGTGGTCACTGCAACCTCCAAAAAAATCAGGACTTACTACCCCAATAACCTGCTAACTCACCCCTGAAATACTTACTTATTCACACTATTTTGTTCATTTGACTTGTTTCTAATTTGAAATGCCCATTTTTGTGGGGCCAGAAAGGTGCGTCTTTAAAAGGCGATTTCTACGATACCCCACTTTTGCGCGTCGGACGGCGACTTTTTCCGGAAACGCCGAAAAACCGCAATTTTCAGGAGAAACGAGACGTACATCCTTCCCCTCTGCCGCCCACCCACCCAACTGACAGCCAGCCAGCAGACAAGCACAGAGAGTTCCGTGGGTCTGTCTGTGATGTCATAAAGGGCCTGCTGATCAATGGCCAGCTCTCTGATTGGCTGCTGTGTTTGATTGACAGATTGAATCTGGCAGCTGATTGGCTGTCTACCCTAAAGTGCATTACACACCCCTGATGGTACCACTGGCTAAGACTCCACCTCAGCTCATTGATTAATTATAAATTTAGAACAAATGATGGATGAAAGCAGGCAGGCCGGCCATTTTTTTCACGCTCATTGGACTTGTTTAATGCAATGCACCTTTGTATATTCACATGCATTCGCTTCATGCTGTAACCACTGTGCATAAAAATTTGGAAACATGGCATACAGTGTATCATTTGCTGTCTAAGTCATGTTTCCCATATTTTCCATTGCAAGATACAAGCCGGTTTGAGTGTTTGGGGCACATTTTAGCTAAAATCATCCTACGGGGCCTAACTGCTTATGCCAAAGCCTGCCTATTTTGAATGGCGTAGTGGTCAATGCAACCTCCAAAAATATCAGGACTTACTACCCCAATAACCTGCTAACTCACCCCTGAAATACTTACTTATTCACACTATTTTGTTCATTTGACTTGTTTCTAATTTGAAATGCCCATTTTTGTGGGACCAGAAAGGTGCGTCTTTTAAAGGCGATTTCTACGATACCCCACTTTTGCGCGTCGGACCGCGACTTTTTCCGGAAACGCCGAAAAAACGCAATTTTCAGGAGAAACGAGACGTACATCCTCCCCCTCTGCCGCCCACCCACCCAACTGACAGCCAGCCAGCAGACAAGCACAGAGAGTTCCGTGGGTCTGTCTGTGATGTCATAAAGGGCCTGCTGATCAATGGCCAGCTCTCTGATTGGCTGCTGTGTTTGATTGACAGATTGAATCTGGCAGCTGATTGGCTGTCTACCCTAAAGTGCATTACACACCCCTGATGGTACCACTGGCTAAGACTCCACCTCAGCTCATTGATTAATTATAAATTTAGAACAAATGATGGATGAAAGCAGGCAGGCCGGCCATTTTTTTCACGCTCATTGGACTTGTTTAATGCAATGCACCTGTGTATATTCACATGCATTCACTTCATGCTGTAACCACTGTGCATAAAAATTTGGAAACATGGCATACAGTGTATCATTTGCTGTCTAAGTCATGTTTCCCATATTTTCCATTGCAAGATACAAGCCGGTTTGAGTGTTTGGGGCACATTTTAGCTAAAATCATCCTACGGGGCCTAAATGCTTATGCTAAAGCCTGCCTATTTTGAATGGCGTAGTGGTCACTGCAACCTCCAAAAAAATCAGGACTTACTACCCCAATAACCTGCTAACTCACCCCTGAAATACTTACTTATTCACACTATTTTGTTCATTTGACTTGTTTCTAATTTGAAATGCCCATTTTTGTGGGGCCAGAAAGGTGCGTCTTTAAAAGGCGATTTCTACGATACCCCACTTTTGCGCGTCGGACCGCGACTTTTTCCGGAAACGCCGAAAAATCGCAATTTTCAGGAGAAACGAGACGTACATCCTCCCCCTCTGCCGCCCACCCACCCAACTGACAGCCAGCCAGCAGACAAGCACAGAGAGTTCCGTGGGTCTGTCTGTGATGTCATAAAGGGCCTGCTGATCAATGGCCAGCTCTCTGATTGGCTGCTGTGTTTGATTGACAGATTGAATCTGGCAGCTGATTGGCTGTCTACCCTAAAGTGCATTACACACCCCTGATGGTACCACTGGCTAAGACTCCACCTCAGCTCATTGATTAATTATAAATTTAGAACAAATGATGGATGAAAGCAGGCAGGCCGGCCATTTTTTTCACGCTCATTGGACTTGTTTAATGCAATGCACCTGTGTATAGTCAAATGCATTCACTTCATGCTGTAACCACTGTGCATAAAAATTTGGAAACATGGCATACAGTGTATCATTTGCTGTCTAAGTCATGTTTCCCATATTTTCCATTGCAAGATACAAGCCGGTTTGAGTGTTTGGGGCACATTTTAGCTAAAATCATCCTACGGGGCCTAAATGCTTATGCTAAAGCCTGCCTATTTTGAATGGCGTAGTGGTCACTGCAACCTCCAAAAAAATCAGGACTTACTACCCCAATAACCTGCTAACTCACCCCTGAAATACTTACTTATTCACACTATTTTGTTCATTTGACTTGTTTCTAATTTGAAATGCCCATTTTTGTGGGGCCAGAAAGGTGCGTCTTTAAAAGGCGATTTCTACGATACCCCACTTTTGCGCGTCGGACCGTGACTTTTTCCGGAAACGCTGAAAAACCGCAATTTTCAGGAGAAACGAGACGTACATCCTCCCCCTCTGCCGCCCACCCACCCAACTGACAGCCAGCCAGCAGACAAGCACAGAGAGTTCCGTGGGTCTGTCTGTGATGTCATAAAGGGCCTGCTGATCAATGGCCAGCTCTCTGATTGGCTGCTGTGTTTGATTGACAGATTGAATCTGGCAGCTGATTGGCTGTCTACCCTAAAGTGCATTACACACCCCTGATGGTACCACTGGCTAAGACTCCACCTCAGCTCATTGATTAATTATAAATTTAGAACAAATGATGGATGAAAGCAGGCAGGCCGGCCATTTTTTTCACGCTCATTGGACTTGTTTAATGCAATGCACCTTTGTATATTCACATGCATTCGCTTCATGCTGTAACCACTGTGCATAAAAATTTGGAAACATGGCATACAGTGTAGCATTTGCTGTCTAAGTCATGTTTCCCATATTTTCCATTGCAAGATACAAGCCGGTTTGAGTGTTTGGGGCACATTTTAGCTAAAATCATCCTACGGGGCCTAACTGCTTATGCCAAAGCCTGCCTATTTTGAATGGCGTAGTGGTCACTGCAACCTCCAAAAAAATCAGGACTTACTACCCCAATAACCTGCTAACTCACCCCTGAAATACTTACTTATTCACACTATTTTGTTCATTTGACTTGTTTCTAATTTGAAATGCCCATTTTTGTGGGGCCAGAAAGGTGCGTCTTTAAAAGGCGATTTCTACGATACCCCACTTTTGCGCGTCGGACCGTGACTTTTTCCGGAAACGCTGAAAAACCGCAATTTTCAGGAGAAACGAGACGTACATCCTCCCCCTCTGACGCCCACCCACCCAACTGACAGCCAGCCAGCAGACAAGCACAGAGAGTTCCGTGGGTCTGTCTGTGATGTCATAAAGGGCCTGCTGATCAATGGCCAGCTCTCTGATTGGCTGCTGTGTTTGATTGACAGATTGAATCTGGCAGCTGATTGGCTGTCTACCCTAAAGTGCATTACACACCCCTGATGGTACCACTGGCTAAGACTCCACCTCAGCTCATTGATTAATTATAAATTTAGAACAAATGATGGATGAAAGCAGGCAGGCCGGCCATTTTTTTCACGCTCATTGGACTTGTTTAATGCAATGCACCTTTGTATATTCACATGCATTCGCTTCATGCTGTAACCACTGTGCATAAAAATTTGGAAACATGGCATACAGTGTATCATTTGCTGTCTAAGTCATGTTTCCCATATTTTCCATTGCAAGATACAAGCCGGTTTGAGTGTTTGGGGCACATTTTAGCTAAAATCATCCTACGGGGCCTAACTGCTTATGCCAAAGCCTGCCTATTTTGAATGGCGTAGTGGTCACTGCAACCTCCAAAAAAATCAGGACTTACTACCCCAATAACCTGCTAACTCACCCCTGAAATACTTACTTATTCACACTATTTTGTTCATTTGACTTGTTTCTAATTTGAAATGCCCATTTTTGTGGGGCCAGAAAGGTGCGTCTTTAAAAGGCGATTTCTACGATACCCCACTTTTGCGCGTCGGACCGCGACTTTTTCCGGAAACGCCGAAAAACCGCAATTTTCAGGAGAAACGAGACGTACATCCTCCACCTCTGCCGCCCACCCACCCAACTGACAGCCAGCCAGCAGACAAGCACAGAGAGTTCCGTGGGTCTGTCTGTGATGTCATAAAGGGCCTGCTGATCAATGGCCAGCTCTCTGATTGGCTGCTGTGTTTGATTGACAGATTGAATCTGGCAGCTGATTGGCTGTCTACCCTAAAGTGCATTACACACCCCTGATGGTACCACTGGCTAAGACTCCACCTCAGCTCATTGATTAATTATAAATTTAGAACAAATGATGGATGAAAGCAGGCAGGCCGGCCATTTTTTTCACGCTCATTGGACTTGTTTAATGCAATGCACCTGTGTATATTCACATGCATTCACTTCATGCTGTAACCACTGTGCATAAAAATTTGGAAACATGGCATACAGTGTATCATTTGCTGTCTAAGTCATGTTTCCCATATTTTCCATTGCAAGATACAAGCCGGTTTGAGTGTTTGGGGCACATTTTAGCTAAAATCATCCTACGGGGCCTAACTGCTTATGCCAAAGCCTGCCTATTTTGAATGGCGTAGTGGTCACTGCAACCTCCAAAAAAATCAGGACTTACTACCCCAATAACCTGCTAACTCACCCCTGAAATACTTACTTATTCACACTATTTTGTTCATTTGACTTGTTTCTAATTTGAAATGCCCATTTTTGTGGGGCCAGAAAGGTGCGTCTTTAAAAGGCGATTTCTACGATACCCCACTTTTGCGCGTCGGACCGCGACTTTTTCCGGAAACGCCGAAAAACCGCAATTTTCAGGAGAAACGAGACGTACATCCTCCACCTCTGCCGCCCACCCACCCAACTGACAGCCAGCCAGCAGACAAGCACAGAGAGTTCCGTGGGTCTGTCTGTGATGTCATAAAGGGCCTGCTGATCAATGGCCAGCTCTCTGATTGGCTGCTGTGTTTGATTGACAGATTGAATCTGGCAGCTGATTGGCTGTCTACCCTAAAGTGCATTACACACCCCTGATGGTACCACTGGCTAAGACTCCACCTCAGCTCATTGATTAATTATAAATTTAGAACAAATGATGGATGAAAGCAGGCAGGCCGGCCATTTTTTTCACGCTCATTGGACTTGTTTAATGCAATGCACCTGTGTATATTCACATGCATTCACTTCATGCTGTAACCACTGTGCATAAAAATTTGGAAACATGGCATACAGTGTATCATTTGCTGTCTAAGTCATGTTTCCCATATTTTCCATTGCAAGATACAAGCCGGTTTGAGTGTTTGGGGCACATTTTAGCTAAAATCATCCTACGGGGCCTAAATGCTTATGCTAAAGCCTGCCTATTTTGAATGGCGTAGTGGTCACTGCAACCTCCAAAAAAATCAGGACTTACTACCCCAATAACCTGCTAACTCACCCCTGAAATACTTACTTATTCACACTATTTTGTTCATTTGACTTGTTTCTACTTTGAAATGCCCATTTTTGTGGGGCCAGAAAGGTGCGTCTTTAAAAGGCGATTTCTACGATACCCCACTTTTGCGCGTCGGACCGCGACTTTTTCCGGAAACGCTGAAAAAACGCAATTTTCAGGAGAAACGAGACGTACATCCTCCCCCTCTGCCGCCCACCCACCCAACTGACAGCCAGCCAGCAGACAAGCACAGAGAGTTCCGTGGGTCTGTCTGTGATGTCATAAAGGGCCTGCTGATCAATAGCCAGCTCTCTGATTGGCTGCTGTGTTTGATTGACAGATTGAATCTGGCAGCTGATTGGCTGTCTACCCTAAAGTGCATTACACACCCCTGATGGTACCACTGGCTAAGACTCCACCTCAGCTCATTGATTAATTATAAATTTAGAACAAATGATGGATGAAAGCAGGCAGGCCGGCCATTTTTTTCACGCTCATTGGACTTGTTTAATGCAATGCACCTTTGTATATTCACATGCATTCGCTTCATGCTGTAACCACTGTGCATAAAAATTTGGAAACATGGCATACAGTGTATCATTTGCTGTCTAAGTCATGTTTCCCATATTTTCCATTGCAAGATACAAGCCGGTTTGAGTGTTTGGGGCACATTTTAGCTAAAATCATCCTACGGGGCCTAACTGCTTATGCCAAAGCCTGCCTATTTTGAATGGCGTAGTGGTCAATGCAACCTCCAAAAAAATCAGGACTTACTACCCCAATAACCTGCTAACTCACCCCTGAAATACTTACTTATTCACACTATTTTGTTCATTTGACTTGTTTCTAATTTGAAATGCCCATTTTTGTGGGGCCAGAAAGGTGCGTCTTTAAAAGGCGATTTCTACGATACCCCACTTTTGCGCGTCGGACCGCGACTTTTTCCGGAAACGCCGAAAAAACGCAATTTTCAGGAGAAACGAGACGTACATCCTCCCCCTCTGCCGCCCACCCACCCAACTGACAGCCAGCCAGCAGACAAGCACTGAGAGTTCCGTGGGTCTGTCTGTGATGTCATAAAGGGCCTGCTGATCAATGGCCAGCTCTCTGATTGGCTGCTGTGTTTGATTGACAGATTGAATCTGGCAGCTGATTGGCTGTCTACCCTAAAGTGCATTACACACCCCTGATGGTACCACTGGCTAAGACTCCACCTCAGCTCATTGATTAATTATAAATTTAGAACAAATGATGGATGAAAGCAGGCAGGCCGGCCATTTTTTTCACGCTCATTGGACTTGTTTAATGCAATGCACCTTTGTATATTCACATGCATTCGCTTCATGCTGTAACCACTGTGCATAAAAATTTGGAAACATGGCATACAGTGTATCATTTGCTGTCTAAGTCATGTTTCCCATATTTTCCATTGCAAGATACAAGCCGGTTTGAGTGTTTGGGGCACATTTTAGCTAAAATCATCCTACGGGGCCTAACTGCTTATGCTAAAGCCTGCCTATTTTGAATGGCGTAGTGGTCACTGCAACCTCCAAAAAAATCAGGACTTACTACCCCAATAACCTGCTAACTCACCCCTGAAATACTTACTTATTCACACTATTTTGTTCATTTGACTTGTTTCTAATTTGAAATGCCCATTTTTGTGGGGCCAGAAAGGTGCGTCTTTAAAAGGCGATTTCTACGATACCCCACTTTTGCGCGTCGGACCGCGATTTTTTCCGGAAACGCAGAAAAACCGCAATTTTCAGGAGAAACGAGACGTACATCCTCCCCCTCTGCCGCCCACCCACCCAACTGACAGCCAGCCAGCAGACAAGCACAGAGAGTTCCGTGGGTCTGTCTGTGATGTCATAAAGGGCCTGCTGATCAATGGCCAGCTCTCTGATTGGCTGCTGTGTTTGATTGACAGATTGAATCTGGCAGCTGATTGGCTGTCTACCCTAAAGTGCATTACACACCCCTGATGGTACCACTGGCTAAGACTCCACCTCAGCTCATTGATTAATTATAGATTTAGAACAAATGATGGATGAAAGCAGGCAAGCCGGCCATTTTTTTCACGCTCATTGGACTTGTTTAATGCAATGCACCTGTGTATATTCACATGCATTCACTTCATGCTGTAACCACTGTGCATAAAAATTTGGAAACATGGCATACAGTGTATCATTTGCTGTCTAAGTCATGTTTCCCATATTTTCCATTGCAAGATACAAGCCGGTTTGAGTGTTTGGGGCACATTTTAGCTAAAATCATCCTACGGGGCCTAAATGCTTATGCTAAAGCCTGCCTATTTTGAATGGCGTAGTGGTCACTGCAACCTCCAAAAAAATCAGGACTTACTACCCCAATAACCTGCTAACTCACCCCTGAAATACTTACTTATTCACACTATTTTGTTCATTTGACTTGTTTCTAATTTGAAATGCCCATTTTTGTGGGGCCAGAAAGGTGCGTCTTTAAAAGGCGATTTCTACGATACCCCACTTTTGCGCGTCGGACCGCGACTTTTTCCGGAAACGCTGAAAAACCGCAATTTTCAGGAGAAACGAGACGTACATCCTCCCCCTCTGCCGCCCACCCACCCAACTGACAGCCAGCCAGCAGACAAGCACAGAGAGTTCCGTGGGTCTGTCTGTGATGTCATAAAGGGCCTGCTGATCAATGGCCAGCTCTCTGATTGGCTGCTGTGTTTGATTGACAGATTGAATCTGGCAGCTGATTGGCTGTCTACCCTAAAGTGCATTACACACCCCTGATGGTACCACTGGCTAAGACTCCACCTCAGCTCATTGATTAATTATAAATTTAGAACAAATGATGGATGAAAGCAGGCAGGCCGGCCATTTTTTTCACGCTCATTGGACTTGTTTAATGCAATGCACCTTTGTATATTCACATGCATTCGCTTCATGCTGTAACCACTGTGCATAAAAATTTGGAAACATGGCATACAGTGTATCATTTGCTGTCTAAGTCATGTTTCCCATATTTTCCATTGCAAGATACAAGCCGGTTTGAGTGTTTGGGGCACATTTTAGCTAAAATCATCCTACGGGGCCTAACTGCTTATGCTAAAGCCTGCCTATTTTGAATGGCGTAGTGGTCACTGCAACCTCCAAAAAAATCAGGACTTACTACCCCAATAACCTGCTAACTCACCCCTGAAATACTTACTTATTCACACTATTTTGTTCATTTGACTTGTTTCTAATTTGAAATGCCCATTTTTGTGGGGCCAGAAAGGTGCGTCTTTAAAAGGCGATTTCTACGATACCCCACTTTTGCGCGTCGGACGGCGACTTTTTCCGGAAACGCCGAAAAACCGCAATTTTCAGGAGAAACGAGACGTACATCCTCCCCCTCTGCCGCCCACCCACCCAACTGACAGCCAGCCAGCAGACAAGCACAGAGAGTTCCGTGGGTCTGTCTGTGATGTCATAAAGGGCCTGCTGATCAATGGCCAGCTCTCTGATTGGCTGCTGTGTTTGATTGACAGATTGAATCTGGCAGCTGATTGGCTGTCTACCCTAAAGTGCATTACACACCCCTGATGGTACCACTGGCTAAGACTCCACCTCAGCTCATTGATTAATTATAGATTTAGAACAAATGATGGATGAAAGCAGGCAAGCCGGCCATTTTTTTCACGCTCATTGGACTTGTTTAATGCAATGCACCTGTGTATATTCACATGCATTCACTTCATGCTGTAACCACTGTGCATAAAAATTTGGAAACATGGCATACAGTGTATCATTTGCTGTCTAAGTCATGTTTCCCATATTTTCCATTGCAAGATACAAGCCGGTTTGAGTGTTTGGGGCACATTTTAGCTAAAATCATCCTACGGGGCCTAAATGCTTATGCTAAAGCCTGCCTATTTTGAATGGCGTAGTGGTCACTGCAACCTCCAAAAAAATCAGGACTTACTACCCTAATAACCTGCTAACTCACCCCTGAAATACTTACTTATTCACACTATTTTGTTCATTTGACTTGTTTCTAATTTGAAATGCCCATTTTTGTGGGGCCAGAAAGGTGCGTCTTTAAAAGGCGATTTCTACGATACCCCACTTTTGCGCGTCGGACCGCGACTTTTTCCGGAAACGCTGAAAAACCGCAATTTTCAGGAGAAACGAGACGTACATCCTCCCCCTCTGCCGCCCACCCACCCAACTGACAGCCAGCCAGCAGACAAGCACAGAGAGTTCCGTGGGTCTGTCTGTGATGTCATAAAGGGCCTGCTGATCAATGGCCAGCTCTCTGATTGGCTGCTGTGTTTGATTGACAGATTGAATCTGACAGCTGATTGGCTGTCTACCCTAAAGTGCATTACACACCCCTGATGGTACCACTGGCTAAGACTCCACCTCAGCTCATTGATTAATTATAAATTTAGAACAAATGATGGATGAAAGCAGGCAGGCCGGCCATTTTTTTCACGCTCATTGGACTTCTTTAATGCAATGCACCTTTGTATATTCACATGCATTCGCTTCATGCTGTAACCACTGTGCATAAAAATTTGTAAACATGGCATACAGTGTATCATTTGCTGTCTAAGTCATGTTTCCCATATTTTCCATTGCAAGATACAAGCCGGTTTGAATGTTTGGGGCACATTTTAGCTAAAATCATCCTACGGGGCCTAACTGCTTATGCCAAAGCCTGCCTATTTTGAATGGCGTAGTGGTCAATGCAAACTCCAAAAAAATCAGGACTTACTACCCCAATAACCTGCTAACTCACCCCTGAAATACTTACTTATTCACACTATTTTGTTCATTTGACTTGTTTCTAATTTGAAATGCCCATTTTTGTGGGGCCAGAAAGGTGCGTCTTTAAAAGGCGATTTCTACGATACCCCACTTTTGCGCGTCGGACCGCGACTTTTTCCGGAAACGCCGAAAAAACGCAATTTTCAGGAGAAACGAGACGTACATCCTCCCCCTCTGCCGCCCACCCACCCAACTGACAGCCAGCCAGCAGACAAGCACAGAGAGTTCCGTGGGTCTGTCTGTGATGTCATAAAGGGCCTGCTGATCAATGGCCAGCTCTCTGATTGGCTGCTGTGTTTGATTGACAGATTGAATCTGGCAGCTGATTGGCTGTCTACCCTAAAGTGCATTACACACCCCTGATGGTACCACTGGCTAAGACTCCACCTCAGCTCATTGATTAATTATAAATTTAGAACAAATGATGGATGAAAGCAGGCAGGCCGGCCATTTTTTTCACGCTCATTGGACTTGTTTAATGCAATGCACCTGTGTATATTCACATGCATTCACTTCATGCTGTAACCACTGTGCATAAAAATTTGGAAACATGGCATACAGTGTATCATTTGCTGTCTAAGTCATGTTTCCCATATTTTCCATTGCAAGATACAAGCCGGTTTGAGTGTTTGTGGCACATTTTAGCTAAAATCATCCTACGGGGCCTAAATGCTTATGCTAAAGCCTGCCTATTTTGAATGGCGTAGTGGTCACTGCAACCTCCAAAAAAATCAGGACTTACTACCCCAATAACCTGCTAACTCACCCCTGAAATACTTAATTATTCACACTATTTTGTTCATTTGACTTGTTTCTAATTTGAAATGCCCATTTTTGTGGGGCCAGAAAGGTGCGTCTTTAAAAGGCGATTTCTACGATACCCCACTTTTGCGCGTCGGACCACGACTTTTTCCGGAAACGCTGAAAAACCGCAATTTTCAGGAGAAACGAGACGTACATCCTCCCCCTCTTCCGCCCACCCAACTGACAGCCAGCCAGCAGACAAGCACAGAGAGTTCCGTGGGTCTGTCTGTGATGTCATAAAGGGCCTGCTGATCAATGGCCAGCTCTCTGATTGGCTGCTGTGTTTGATTGACAGATTGAATCTGGCAGCTGATTGGCTGTCTACCCTAAAGTGCATTACACACCCCTGATGGTACCACTGGCTAAGACTCCACCTCAGCTCATTGATTAATTATAAATTTAGAACAAATGATGGATGAAAGCAGGCAGGCCGGCCATTTTTTTCACGCTCATTGGACTTGTTTAATGCAATGAACCTTTGTATATTCACATGCATTCGCTTCATGCTGTAACCACTGTGCATAAAAATTTGGAAACATGGCATACAGTGTATCATTTGCTGTCTAAGTCATGTTTCCCATATTTTCCATTGCAAGATACAAGCCGGTTTGAGTGTTTGGGGCACATTTTAGCTAAAATCATCCTACGAGGCCTAACTGCTTATGCCAAAGCCTGCCTATTTTGAATGGCGTAGTGGTCAATGCAACCTCCAAAAAAATCAGGACTTACTACCCCAATAACCTGCTAACTCACCCCTGAAATACTTACTTATTCACACTATTTTGTTCATTTGACTTGTTTCTAATTTGAAATGCCCATTTTTGTGGGGCCAGAAAGGTGCGTCTTTAAAAGGCGATTTCTACGATACCCCACTTTTGCGCGTCGGACCGCGACTTTTTCCGGAAACGCCGAAAAACCGCAATTTTCAGGAGAAACGAGACGTACATCCTCCCCCTCTGCCGCCCACCCACCCAACTGACAGCCAGCCAGCAGACAAGCACAGAGAGTTCCGTGGGTCTGTCTGTGATGTCATAAAGGGCCTGCTGATCAATGGCCAGCTCTCTGATTGGCTGCTGTGTTTGATTGACAGATTGAATCTGGCAGCTGATTGGCTGTCTACCCTAAAGTGCATTACACACCCCTGATGGTACCACTGGCTAAGACTCCACCTCAGCTCATTGATTAATTATAAATTTAGAACAAATGATGGATGAAAGCAGGCAGGCCGGCCATTTTTTTCACGCTCATTGGACTTGTTTAATGCAATGCACCTGTGTATATTCACATGCATTCACTTCATGCTGTAACCACTGTGCATAAAAATTTGGAAACATGGCATACAGTGTATCATTTGCTGTCTAAGTCATGTTTCCCATATTTTCCATTGCAAGATACAAGCCGGTTTGAGTGTTTGGGGCACATTTTAGCTAAAATCATCCTACAGGGCCTAACTGCTTATGCTAAAGCCTGCCTATTTTGAATGGCGTAGTGGTCACTGCAACCTCCAAAAAAATCAGGACTTACTACCCCAATAACCTGCTAACTCACCCCTGAAATACTTACTTATTCACACTATTTTGTTCATTTGACTTGTTTCTAATTTGAAATGCCCATTTTTGTGGGGCCAGAAAGGTGCGTCTTTAAAAGGCGATTTCTACGATACCCCACTTTTGCGCGTCGGACCGCGACTTTTTCCGGAAACGCCGAAAAATCACAATTTTCAGGAGAAACAAGACGTACATCCTCCCCCTCTGCCGCCCACCCACCCAACTGACAGCCAGCCAGCAGACAAGCACAGAGAGTTCCCTGGGTCTGTCTGTGATGTCATAAAGGGCCTGCTGATCAATGGCCAGCTCTCTGATTGGCTGCTGTGTTTGATTGACAGATTGAATCTGGCAGCTGATTGGCTGTCTACCCTAAAGTGCATTACACACCCCTGATGGTACCACTGGCTAAGACTCCACCTCAGCTCATTGATTAATTATAAATTTAGAACAAATGATGGATGAAAGCAGGCAGGCCGGCCATTTTTTTCACGCTCATTGGACTTGTTTAATGCAATGCACCTGTGTATAGTCAAATGCATTCACTTCATGCTGTAACCACTGTGCATAAAAATTTGGAAACATGGCATACAGTGTATCATTTGCTGTCTAAGTCATGTTTCCCATATTTTCCATTGCAAGATACAAGCCGGTTTGAGTGTTTGGGGCACATTTTAGCTAAAATCATCCTACGGGGCCTAAATGCTTATGCTAAAGCCTGCCTATTTTGAATGGCGTAGTGGTCACTGCAACCTCCAAAAAAATCAGGACTTACTACCCCAATAACCTGCTAACTCACCCCTGAAATACTTACTTATTCACACTATTTTGTTCATTTGACTTGTTTCTAATTTGAAATGCCCATTTTTGTGGGGCCAGAAAGGTGCGTCTTTAAAAGGCGATTTCTACGATACCCCACTTTTGCGCGTCGGACCGCGACTTTTTCCGGAAACGCTGAAAAACCGCAATTTTCAGGAGAAACGAGACGTACATCCTCCCCCTCTGCCGCCCACCCACCCAACTGACAGCCAGCCAGCAGACAAGCACAGAGAGTTCCGTGGGTCTGTCTGTGATGTCATAAAGGGCCTGCTGATCAATGGCCAGCTCTCTGATTGGCTGCTGTGTTTGATTGACAGATTGAATCTGGCAGCTGATTGGCTGTCTACCCTAAAGTGCATTACACACCCCTGATGGTACCACTGGCTAAGACTCCACCTCAGCTCATTGATTAATTATAAATTTAGAACAAATGATGGATGAAAGCAGGCAGGCCGGCCATTTTTTTCACGCTCATTGGACTTGTTTAATGCAATGCACCTTTGTATATTCACATGCATTCGCTTCATGCTGTAACCACTGTGCATAAAAATTTGGAAACATGGCATACAGTGTATCATTTGCTGTCTAAGTCATGTTTCCCATATTTTCCATTGCAAGATACAAGCCGGTTTGAGTGTTTGGGGCACATTTTAGCTAAAATCATCCTACGGGGCCTAACTGCTTATGCTAAAGCCTGCCTATTTTGAATGGCGTAGTGGTCACTGCAACCTCCAAAAAAATCAGGACTTACTACCCCAATAACCTGCTAACTCACCCCTGAAATACTTACTTATTCACACTATTTTGTTCATTTGACTTGTTTCTAATTTGAAATGCCCATTTTTGTGGGGCCAGAAAGGTGCGTCTTTAAAAGGCGATTTCTACGATACCCCACTTTTGCGCGTCGGACGGCGACTTTTTCCGGAAACGCCGAAAAACCGCAATTTTCAGGAGAAACGAGACGTACATCCTCCCCCTCTGCCGCCCACCCACCCAACTGACAGCCAGCCAGCAGACAAGCACAGAGAGTTCCGTGGGTCTGTCTGTGATGTCATAAAGGGCCTGCTGATCAATGGCCAGCTCTCTGATTGGCTGCTGTGTTTGATTGACAGATTGAATCTGGCAGCTGATTGGCTGTCTACCCTAAAGTGCATTACACACCCCTGATGGTACCACTGGCTAAGACTCCACCTCAGCTCATTGATTAATTATAGATTTAGAACAAATGATGGATGAAAGCAGGCAAGCCGGCCATTTTTTTCACGCTCATTGGACTTGTTTAATGCAATGCACCTGTGTATATTCACATGCATTCACTTCATGCTGTAACCACTGTGCATAAAAATTTGGAAACATGGCATACAGTGTATCATTTGCTGTCTAAGTCATGTTTCCCATATTTTCCATTGCAAGATACAAGCCGGTTTGAGTGTTTGGGGCACATTTTAGCTAAAATCATCCTACGGGGCCTAAATGCTTATGCTAAAGCCTGCCTATTTTGAATGGCGTAGTGGTCACTGCAACCTCCAAAAAAATCAGGACTTACTACCCTAATAACCTGCTAACTCACCCCTGAAATACTTACTTATTCACACTATTTTGTTCATTTGACTTGTTTCTAATTTGAAATGCCCATTTTTGTGGGGCCAGAAAGGTGCGTCTTTAAAAGGCGATTTCTACGATACCCCACTTTTGCGCGTCGGACCGCGACTTTTTCCGGAAACGCTGAAAAACCGCAATTTTCAGGAGAAACGAGACGTACATCCTCCCCCTCTGCCGCCCACCCACCCAACTGACAGCCAGCCAGCAGACAAGCACAGAGAGTTCCGTGGGTCTGTCTGTGATGTCATAAAGGGCCTGCTGATCAATGGCCAGCTCTCTGATTGGCTGCTGTGTTTGATTGACAGATTGAATCTGACAGCTGATTGGCTGTCTACCCTAAAGTGCATTACACACCCCTGATGGTACCACTGGCTAAGACTCCACCTCAGCTCATTGATTAATTATAAATTTAGAACAAATGATGGATGAAAGCAGGCAGGCCGGCCATTTTTTTCACGCTCATTGGACTTCTTTAATGCAATGCACCTTTGTATATTCACATGCATTCGCTTCATGCTGTAACCACTGTGCATAAAAATTTGTAAACATGGCATACAGTGTATCATTTGCTGTCTAAGTCATGTTTCCCATATTTTCCATTGCAAGATACAAGCCGGTTTGAATGTTTGGGGCACATTTTAGCTAAAATCATCCTACGGGGCCTAACTGCTTATGCCAAAGCCTGCCTATTTTGAATGGCGTAGTGGTCAATGCAAACTCCAAAAAAATCAGGACTTACTACCCCAATAACCTGCTAACTCACCCCTGAAATACTTACTTATTCACACTATTTTGTTCATTTGACTTGTTTCTAATTTGAAATGCCCATTTTTGTGGGGCCAGAAAGGTGCGTCTTTAAAAGGCGATTTCTACGATACCCCACTTTTGCACGTCGGACCGCGACTTTTTCCGGAAACGCCGAAAAAACGCAATTTTCAGGAGAAACGAGACGTACATCCTCCCCCTCTGCCGCCCACCCACCCAACTGACAGCCAGCCAGCAGACAAGCACAGAGAGTTCCGTGGGTCTGTCTGTGATGTCATAAAGGGCCTGCTGATCAATGGCCAGCTCTCTGATTGGCTGCTGTGTTTGATTGACAGATTGAATCTGGCAGCTGATTGGCTGTCTACCCTAAAGTGCATTACACACCCCTGATGGTACCACTGGCTAAGACTCCACCTCAGCTCATTGATTAATTATAAATTTAGAACAAATGATGGATGAAAGCAGGCAGGCCGGCCATTTTTTTCACGCTCATTGGACTTGTTTAATGCAATGCACCTGTGTATATTCACATGCATTCACTTCATGCTGTAACCACTGTGCATAAAAATTTGGAAACATGGCATACAGTGTATCATTTGCTGTCTAAGTCATGTTTCCCATATTTTCCATTGCAAGATACAAGCCGGTTTGAGTGTTTGTGGCACATTTTAGCTAAAATCATCCTACGGGGCCTAAATGCTTATGCTAAAGCCTGCCTATTTTGAATGGCGTAGTGGTCACTGCAACCTCCAAAAAAATCAGGACTTACTACCCCAATAACCTGCTAACTCACCCCTGAAATACTTACTTATTCACACTATTTTGTTCATTTGACTTGTTTCTAATTTGAAATGCCCATTTTTGTGGGGCCAGAAAGGTGCGTCTTTAAAAGGCGATTTCTACGATACCCCACTTTTGCGCGTCGGACCACGACTTTTTCCGGAAACGCTGAAAAACCGCAATTTTCAGGAGAAACGAGACGTACATCCTCCCCCTCTTCCGCCCACCCAACTGACAGCCAGCCAGCAGACAAGCACAGAGAGTTCCGTGGGTCTGTCTGTGATGTCATAAAGGGCCTGCTGATCAATGGCCAGCTCTCTGATTGGCTGCTGTGTTTGATTGACAGATTGAATCTGGCAGCTGATTGGCTGTCTACCCTAAAGTGCATTACACACCCCTGATGGTACCACTGGCTAAGACTCCACCTCAGCTCATTGATTAATTATAAATTTAGAACAAATGATGGATGAAAGCAGGCAGGCCGGCCATTTTTTTCACGCTCATTGGACTTGTTTAATGCAATGAACCTTTGTATATTCACATGCATTCGCTTCATGCTGTAACCACTGTGCATAAAAATTTGGAAACATGGCATACAGTGTATCATTTGCTGTCTAAGTCATGTTTCCCATATTTTCCATTGCAAGATACAAGCCGGTTTGAGTGTTTGGGGCACATTTTAGCTAAAATCATCCTACGAGGCCTAACTGCTTATGCCAAAGCCTGCCTATTTTGAATGGCGTAGTGGTCAATGCAACCTCCAAAAAAATCAGGACTTACTACCCCAATAACCTGCTAACTCACCCCTGAAATACTTACTTATTCACACTATTTTGTTCATTTGACTTGTTTCTAATTTGAAATGCCCATTTTTGTGGGGCCAGAAAGGTGCGTCTTTAAAAGGCGATTTCTACGATACCCCACTTTTGCGCGTCGGACCGCGACTTTTTCCGGAAACGCCGAAAAACCGCAATTTTCAGGAGAAACGAGACGTACATCCTCCCCCTCTGCCGCCCACCCACCCAACTGACAGCCAGCCAGCAGACAAGCACAGAGAGTTCCGTGGGTCTGTCTGTGATGTCATAAAGGGCCTGCTGATCAATGGCCAGCTCTCTGATTGGCTGCTGTGTTTGATTGACAGATTGAATCTGGCAGCTGATTGGCTGTCTACCCTAAAGTGCATTACACACCCCTGATGGTACCACTGGCTAAGACTCCACCTCAGCTCATTGATTAATTATAAATTTAGAACAAATGATGGATGAAAGCAGGCAGGCCGGCCATTTTTTTCACGCTCATTGGACTTGTTTAATGCAATGCACCTGTGTATATTCACATGCATTCACTTCATGCTGTAACCACTGTGCATAAAAATTTGGAAACATGGCATACAGTGTATCATTTGCTGTCTAAGTCATGTTTCCCATATTTTCCATTGCAAGATACAAGCCGGTTTGAGTGTTTGGGGCACATTTTAGCTAAAATCATCCTACAGGGCCTAACTGCTTATGCTAAAGCCTGCCTATTTTGAATGGCGTAGTGGTCACTGCAACCTCCAAAAAAATCAGGACTTACTACCCCAATAACCTGCTAACTCACCCCTGAAATACTTACTTATTCACACTATTTTGTTCATTTGACTTGTTTCTAATTTGAAATGCCCATTTTTGTGGGGCCAGAAAGGTGCGTCTTTAAAAGGCGATTTCTACGATACCCCACTTTTGCGCGTCGGACCGCGACTTTTTCCGGAAACGCCGAAAAATCACAATTTTCAGGAGAAACAAGACGTACATCCTCCCCCTCTGCCGCCCACCCACCCAACTGACAGCCAGCCAGCAGACAAGCACAGAGAGTTCCCTGGGTCTGTCTGTGATGTCATAAAGGGCCTGCTGATCAATGGCCAGCTCTCTGATTGGCTGCTGTGTTTGATTGACAGATTGAATCTGGCAGCTGATTGGCTGTCTACCCTAAAGTGCATTACACACCCCTGATGGTACCACTGGCTAAGACTCCACCTCAGCTCATTGATTAATTATAAATTTAGAACAAATGATGGATGAAAGCAGGCAGGCCGGCCATTTTTTTCACGCTCATTGGACTTGTTTAATGCAATGCACCTGTGTATAGTCAAATGCATTCACTTCATGCTGTAACCACTGTGCATAAAAATTTGGAAACATGGCATACAGTGTATCATTTGCTGTCTAAGTCATGTTTCCCATATTTTCCATTGCAAGATACAAGCCGGTTTGAGTGTTTGGGGCACATTTTAGCTAAAATCATCCTACGGGGCCTAACTGCTTATGCTAAAGCCTGCCTATTTTGAATGGCGTAGTGGTCACTGCAACCTCCAAAAAAATCAGGACTTACTACCCCAATAACCTGCTAACTCACCCCTGAAATACTTACTTATTCACAATATTTTGTTCATTTGACTTGTTTCTAATTTGAAATGCCCATTTTTGTGGGGCCAGAAAGGTGCGTCTTTAAAAGGCGATTTCTACGATACCCCACTTTTGCGTGTCGGACCGCGACTTTTTCCGGAAACGCAGAAAAACCGCAATTTTCAGGAGAAACGAGACGTACATCCTCCCCCTCTGCCGCCCACCCACCCAACTGACAGCCAGCCAGCAGACAAGCACAGAGAGTTCCGTGGGTCTGTCTGTGATGTCATAAAGGGCCTGCTGATCAATGGCCAGCTCTCTGATTGGCTGCTGTGTTTGATTGACAGATTGAATCTGGCAGCTGATTGGCTGTCTACCCTAAAGTGCATTACACACCCCTGATGGTACCACTGGCTAAGACTCCACCTCAGCTCATTGATTAATTATAAATTTAGAACAAATGATGGATGAAAGCAGGCAGGCCGGCCATTTTTTTCACGCTCATTGGACTTGTTTAATGCAATGCACCTTTGTATATTCACATGCATTCGCTTCATGCTGTAACCACTGTGCATAAAAATTTGGAAACATGGCATACAGTGTATCATTTGCTGTCTAAGTCATGTTTCCCATATTTTCCATTGCAAGATACAAGCCGGTTTGAGTGTTTGGGGCACATTTTAGCTAAAATCATCCTACGGGGCCTAACTGCTTATGCCAAAGCCTGCCTATTTTGAATGGCGTAGTGGTCACTGCAACCTCCAAAAAAATCAGGACTTACTACCCCAATAACCTGCTAACTCACCCCTGAAATACTTACTTATTCACACTATTTTGTTCATTTGACTTGTTTCTAATTTGAAATGCCCATTTTTGTGGGGCCAGAAAGGTGCGTCTTTAAAAGGCGATTCTACGATACCCCACTTTTGCGCGTCGGACCGCGACTTTTTCCGGAAACGCCGAAAAACCGCAATTTTCAGGAGAAACGAGACGTACATCCACCCCCTCTGCCGCCCACCCACCCAACTGACAGCCAGCCAGCAGACAAGCACAGAGAGTTCCGTGGGTCTGTCTGTGATGTCATAAAGGGCCTGCTGATCAATGGCCAGCTCTCTGATTGGCTGCTGTGTTTGATTGACAGATTGAATCTGGCAGCTGATTGGCTGTCTACCCTAAAGTGCATTACACACCCCTGATGGTACCACTGGCTAAGACTCCACCTCAGCTCTTTGATTAATTATAAATTTAGAACAAATGATGGATGAAAGCAGGCAGGCCGGCCATTTTTTTCACGCTCATTGGACTTGTTTAATGCAATGCACCTGTGTATATTCACATGCATTCACTTCATGCTGTAACCACTGTGCATAAAAATTTGGAAACATGGCATACAGTGTATCATTTGCTGTCTAAGTCATGTTTCCCATATTTTCCATTGCAAGATACAAGCCGGTTTGAGTGTTTGGGGCACATTTTAGCTAAAATCATCCTACGGGGCCTAACTGCTTATGCTAAAGCCTGCCTCTTTTGAATGGCGTAGTGGTCACTGCAACCTCCAAAAAAATCAGGACTTACTACCCCAATAACCTGCTAACTCACCCCTGAAATACTTACTTATTCACACTATTTTGTTCATTTGACTTGTTTCTAATTTGAAATGCCCATTTTTGTGGGGCCAGAAAGGTGCGTCTTTAAAAGGCGATTTCTACGATACCCCACTTTTGCGCGTCGGACCGCGACTTTTTCCGGAAACGCCGAAAAACCGCAATTTTCAGGAGAAACGAGACGTACATCCTCCCCCTCTGCCGCCCACCCACCCAACTGACAGCCAGCCAGCAGACAAGCACAGAGAGTTCCGTGGGTCTGTCTGTGATGTCATAAAGGGCCTGCTGATCAATGGCCAGCTCTCTGATTGGCTGCTGTGTTTGATTGACAGATTGAATCTGGCAGCTGATTGGCTGTCTACCCTAAAGTGCATTACACACCCCTGATGGTACCACTGGCTAAGACTCCACCTCAGCTCATTGATTAATTATAAATTTAGAACAAATGATGGATGAAAGCAGGCAGGCCGGCCATTTTTTTTTCGCTCATTGGACTTGTTTAATGCAATGCACCTTTGTATATTCACATGCATTCGCTTCATGCTGTAACCACTGTGCATAAAAATTTGGAAACATGGCATACAGTGTATCATTTGCTGTCTAAGTCATGTTTCCCATATTTTCCATTGCAAGATACAAGCCGGTTTGAGTGTTTGGGGCACATTTTAGCTAAAATCATCCTACGGGGCCTAACTGCTTATGCCAAAGCCTGCCTATTTTGAATGGCGTAGTGGTCAATGCAACCTCCAAAAAAATCAGGACTTACTACCCCAATAACCTGCTAACTCACCCCTAAAATACTTACTTATTCACACTATTTTGTTCATTTGACTTGTTTCTAATTTGAAATGCCCATTTTTGTGGGGCCAGAAAGGTGCGTCTTTAAAAGGCGATTTCTACGATACCCCACTTTTGCGCGTCGGACCGCGACTTTTTCCGGAAACGCTGAAAAACCGCAATTTTCAGGAGAAACGAGACGTACATCCTCCCCCTCTGCCGCCCACCCACCCAACTGACAGCCAGCCAGCAGACAAGCACAGAGAGTTCCGTGGGTCTGTCTGTGATGTCATAAAGGGCCTGCTGATCAATGGCCAGCTCTCTGATTGGCTGCTGTGTTTGATTGACAGATTGAATCTGGCAGCTGATTGGCTGTCTACCCTAAAGTGCATTACACACCCCTGATGGTACCACTGGCTAAGACTCCACCTCAGCTCATTGATTAATTATAAATTTAGAACAAATGATGGATGAAAGCAGGCAGGCCGGCCATTTTTTTTTCGCTCATTGGACTTGTTTAATGCAATGCACCTTTGTATATTCACATGCATTCGCTTCATGCTGTAACCACTGTGCATAAAAATTTGGAAACATGGCATACAGTGTATCATTTGCTGTCTAAGTCATGTTTCCCATATTTTCCATTGCAAGATACAAGCCGGTTTGAGTGTTTGGGGCACATTTTAGCTAAAATCATCCTACGGGGCCTAACTGCTTATGCCAAAGCCTGCCTATTTTGAATGGCGTAGTGGTCAATGCAACCTCCAAAAAAATCAGGACTTACTACCCCAATAACCTGCTAACTCACCCCTGAAATACTTACTTATTCACACTATTTTGTTCATTTGACTTGTTTCTAATTTGAAATGCCCATTTTTGTGGGGCCAGAAAGGTGCGTCTTTAAAAGGCGATTTCTACGATACCCCACTTTTGCGCGTCGGACCGCGACTTTTTCCGGAAACGCCGAAAAACCGCAATTTTCAGGAGAAACGAGACGTACATCCTCCCCCTCTGCCGCCCACCCACCCAACTGACAGCCAGCCAGCAGACAAGCACAGAGAGTTCCGTGGGTCTGTCTGTGATGTCATAAAGGGCCTGCTGATCAATGGCCAGCTCTCTGATTGGCTGCTGTGTTTGATTGACAGATTGAATCTGGCAGCTGATTGGCTGTCTACCCTAAAGTGCATTACACACCCCTGATGGTACCACTGGCTAAGACTCCACCTCAGCTCATTGATTAATTATAAATTTAGAACAAATGATGGATGAAAGCAGGCAGGCCAGCCATTTTTTTCACGCTCATTGGACTTGTTTAATGCAATGCACCTTTGTATATTCACATGCATTCGCTTCATGCTGTAACCACTGTGCATAAAAATTTGGAAACATGGCATACAGTGTATCATTTGCTGTCTAAGTCATGTTTCCCATATTTTCCATTGCAAGATACAAGCCGGTTTGAGTGTTTGGGGCACATTTTAGCTAAAATCATCCTACGGGGCCTAACTGCTTATGCTAAAGCCTGCCTATTTTGAATGGCGTAGTGGTCACTGCAACCTCCAAAAAAATCAGGACTTACTACCCCAATAACCTGCTAACTCACCCCTGAAATACTTACTTATTCACACTATTTTGTTCATTTGACTTGTTTCTAATTTGAAATGCCCATTTTTGTGGGGCCAGAAAGGTGCGTCTTTAAAAGGCGATTTCTACGATACCCCACTTTTGCGCGTCGGACCGCGACTTTTTCCGGAAACGCCGAAAAACCGCAATTTTCAGGAGAAACGAGACGTACATCCTCCCCCTCTGCCGCCCACCCACCCAACTGACAGCCAGCCAGCAGACAAGCACAGAGAGTTCCATGGGTCTGTCTGTGATGTCATAAAGGGCCTGCTGATCAATGGCCAGCTCTCTGATTGGCTGCTGTGTTTGATTGACAGATTGAATCTGGCAGCTGATTGGCTGTCTACCCTAAAGTGCATTACACACCCCTGATGGTACCACTGGCTAAGACTCCACCTCAGCTCATTGATTAATTATAAATTTAGAACAAATGATGGATGAAAGCAGGCAGGCCGGCCATTTTTTTCACGCTCATTGGACTTGTTTAATGCAATGCACCTGTGTATATTCACATGCATTCACTTCATGCTGTAACCACTGTGCATAAAAATTTGGAAACATGGCATACAGTGTATCATTTGCTGTCTAAGTCATGTTTCCCATATTTTCCATTGCAAGATACAAGCCGGTTTGAGTGTTTGGGGCACATTTTAGCTAAAATCATCCTACGGGGCCTAAATGCTTATGCTAAAGCCTGCCTATTTTGAATGGCGTAGTGGTCACTGCAACCTCCAAAAAAATCAGGACTTACTACCCCAATAACCTGCTAACTCACCCCTGAAATACTTACTTATTCACACTATTTTGTTCATTTGACTTGTTTCTAATTTGAAATGCCCATTTTTGTGGGGCCAGAAAGGTGCGTCTTTAAAAGGCGATTTCTACGATACCCCACTTTTGCGCGTCGGACCGCGACTTTTTCCGGAATCGCTGAAAAACCGCAATTTTCAGGAGAAACGAGACGTACATCCTCCCCCTCTGCCGCCCACCCACCCAACTGACAGCCAGCCAGCAGACAAGCACAGAGAGTTCCGTGGGTCTGTCTGTGATGTCATAAAGGGCCTGCTGATCAATGGCCAGCTCTCTGATTGGCTGCTGTGTTTGATTGACAGATTGAATCTGGCAGCTGATTGGCTGTCTACCCTAAAGTGCATTACACACCCCTGATGGTACCACTGGCTAAGACTCCACCTCAGCTCATTGATTAATTATAAATTTAGAACAAATGATGGATGAAAGCAGGCAGGCTGGCCATTTTTTTCACGCTCATTGGACTTGTTTAATGCAATGCACCTTTGTATATTCACATGCATTCGCTTCATGCTGTAACCACTGTGCATAAAAATTTGGAAACATGGCATACAGTGTATCATTTGCTGTCTAAGTCATGTTTCCCATATTTTCCATTGCAAGATACAAGCCGGTTTGAGTGTTTGGGGCACATTTTAGCTAAAATCATCCTACGGGGCCTAACTGCTTATGCCAAAGCCTGCCTATTTTGAATGGCGTAGTGGTCAATGCAACCTCCAAAAAAATCAGGACTTACTACCCCAATAACCTGCTAACTCACCCCTGAAATACTTACTTATTCACACTATTTTGTTCATTTGACTTGTTTCTAATTTGAAATGCCCATTTTTGTGGGGCCAGAAAGGTGCGTCTTTAAAAGGCGATTTCTACGATACCCCACTTTTGCGCGTCGGACCGCGACTTTTTCCGGAAACGCCGAAAAACCGCAATTTTCAGGAGAAACGAGACGTACATCCTCCCCCTCTGCCGCCCACCCACCCAACTGACAGCCAGCCAGCAGACAAGCACAGAGAGTTCCGTGGGTCTGTCTGTGATGTCATAAAGGGCCTGCTGATCAATGGCCAGCTCTCTGATTGGCTGCTGTGTTTGATTGACAGATTGAATCTGGCAGCTGATTGGCTGTCTACCCTAAAGTGCATTACACACCCCTGATGGTACCACTGGCTAAGACTCCACCTCAGCTCATTGATTAATTATAAATTTAGAACAAATGATGGATGAAAGCAGGCAGGCCGGCCATTTTTTTCACGCTCATTGGACTTGTTTAATGCAATGCACCTGTGTATATTCACATGCATTCACTTCATGCTGTAACCACTGTGCATAAAAATTTGGAAACATGGCATACAGTGTATCATTTGCTGTCTAAGTCATGTTTCCCATATTTTCCATTGCAAGATACAAGCCGGTTTGAGTGTTTGGGGCACATTTTAGCTAAAATCATCCTACGGGGCCTAACTGCTTATGCTAAAGCCTGCCTATTTTGAATGGCGTAGTGGTCACTGCAACCTCCAAAAAAATCAGGACTTACTACCCCAATAACCTGCTAACTCACCCCTGAAATACTTACTTATTCACACTATTTTGTTCATTTGACTTGTTTCTAATTTGAAATGCCCATTTTTGTGGGGCCAGAAAGGTGCGTCTTTAAAAGGCGATTTCTACGATACCCCACTTTTGCGCGTCGGACCGCGACTTTTTCCGGAATCGCTGAAAAACCGCAATTTTCAGGAGAAACGAGACGTACATCCTCCCCCTCTGCCGCCCACCCACCCAACTGACAGCCAGCCAGCAGACAAGCACAGAGAGTTCCGTGGGTCTGTCTGTGATGTCATAAAGGGCCTGCTGATCAATGGCCAGCTCTCTGATTGGCTGCTGTGTTTGATTGACAGATTGAATCTGGCAGCTGATTGGCTGTCTACCCTAAAGTGCATTACACACCCCTGATGGTACCACTGGCTAAGACTCCACCTCAGCTCATTGATTAATTATAAATTTAGAACAAATGATGGATGAAAGCAGGCAGGCCGGCCATTTTTTTCACGCTCATTGGACTTGTTTAATGCAATGCACCTTTGTATATTCACATGCATTCGCTTCATGCTGTAACCACTGTGCATAAAAATTTGGAAACATGGCATACAGTGTATCATTTGCTGTCTAAGTCATGTTTCCCATATTTTCCATTGCAAGATACAAGCCGGTTTGAGTGTTTGGGGCACATTTTAGCTAAAATCATCCTACGGGGCCTAACTGCTTATGCCAAAGCCTGCCTATTTTGAATGGCGTAGTGGTCAATGCAACCTCCAAAAAAATCAGGACTTACTACCCCAATAACCTGCTAACTCACCCCTGAAATACTTACTTATTCACACTATTTTGTTCATTTGACTTGTTTCTAATTTGAAATGCCCATTTTTGTGGGGCCAGAAAGGTGCGTCTTTAAAAGGCGATTTCTACGATACCCCACTTTTGCGCGTCGGACCGCGACTTTTTCCGGAAACGCCGAAAAACCGCAATTTTCAGGAGAAACGAGACGTACATCCTCCCCCTCTGCCGCCCACCCACCCAACTGACAGCCAGCCAGCAGACAAGCACAGAGAGTTCCGTGGGTCTGTCTGTGATGTCATAAAGGGCCTGCTGATCAATGGCCAGCTCTCTGATTGGCTGCTGTGTTTGATTGACAGATTGAATCTGGCAGCTGATTGGCTGTCTACCCTAAAGTGCATTACACACCCCTGATGGTACCACTGGCTAAGACTCCACCTCAGCTCATTGATTAATTATAAATTTAGAACAAATGATGGATGAAAGCAGGCAGGCCAGCCATTTTTTTCACGCTCATTGGACTTGTTTAATGCAATGCACCTTTGTATATTCACATGCATTCGCTTCATGCTGTAACCACTGTGCATAAAAATTTGGAAACATGGCATACAGTGTATCATTTGCTGTCTAAGTCATGTTTCCCATATTTTCCATTGCAAGATACAAGCCGGTTTGAGTGTTTGGGGCACATTTTAGCTAAAATCATCCTACGGGGCCTAACTGCTTATGCTAAAGCCTGCCTATTTTGAATGGCGTAGTGGTCACTGCAACCTCCAAAAAAATCAGGACTTACTACCCCAATAACCTGCTAACTCACCCCTGAAATACTTACTTATTCACACTATTTTGTTCATTTGACTTGTTTTTAATTTGAAATGCCCATTTTTGTGGGGCCAGAAAGGTGCGTCTTTAAAAGGCGATTTCTACGATACCCCACTTTTGCGCGTCGGACCGCGACTTTTTCCGGAAACGCCGAAAAACCGCAATTTTCAGGAGAAACGAGACGTACATCCTCCCCCTCTGCCGCCCACCCACCCAACTGACAGCCAGCCAGCAGACAAGCACAGAGAGTTCCATGGGTCTGTCTGTGATGTCATAAAGGGCCTGCTGATCAATGGCCAGCTCTCTGATTGGCTGCTGTGTTTGATTGACAGATTGAATCTGGCAGCTGATTGGCTGTCTACCCTAAAGTGCATTACACACCCCTGATGGTACCACTGGCTAAGACTCCACCTCAGCTCATTGATTAATTATAAATTTAGAACAAATGATGGATGAAAGCAGGCAGGCCGGCCATTTTTTTCACGCTCATTGGACTTGTTTAATGCAATGCACCTGTGTATATTCACATGCATTCACTTCATGCTGTAACCACTGTGCATAAAAATTTGGAAACATGGCATACAGTGTATCATTTGCTGTCTAAGTCATGTTTCCCATATTTTCCATTGCAAGATACAAGCCGGTTTGAGTGTTTGGGGCACATTTTAGCTAAAATCATCCTACGGGGCCTAAATGCTTATGCTAAAGCCTGCCTATTTTGAATGGCGTAGTGGTCACTGCAACCTCCAAAAAAATCAGGACTTACTACCCCAATAACCTGCTAACTCACCCCTGAAATACTTACTTATTCACACTATTTTGTTCATTTGACTTGTTTCTAATTTGAAATGCCCATTTTTGTGGGGCCAGAAAGGTGCGTCTTTAAAAGGCGATTTCTACGATACCCCACTTTTGCGCGTCGGACCGCGACTTTTTCCGGAATCGCTGAAAAACCGCAATTTTCAGGAGAAACGAGACGTACATCCTCCCCCTCTGCCGCCCACCCACCCAACTGACAGCCAGCCAGCAGACAAGCACAGATAGTTCCGTGGGTCTGTCTGTGATGTCATAAAGGGCCTGCTGATCAATGGCCAGCTCTCTGATTGGCTGCTGTGTTTGATTGACAGATTGAATCTGGCAGCTGATTGGCTGTCTACCCTAAAGTGCATTACACACCCCTGATGGTACCACTGGCTAAGACTCCACCTCAGCTCATTGATTAATTATAAATTTAGAACAAATGATGGATGAAAGCAGGCAGGCTGGCCATTTTTTTCACGCTCATTGGACTTGTTTAATGCAATGCACCTTTGTATATTCACATGCATTCGCTTCATGCTGTAACCACTGTGCATAAAAATTTGGAAACATGGCATACAGTGTATCATTTGCTGTCTAAGTCATGTTTCCCATATTTTCCATTGCAAGATACAAGCCGGTTTGAGTGTTTGGGGCACATTTTAGCTAAAATCATCCTACGGGGCCTAACTGCTTATGCCAAAGCCTGCCTATTTTGAATGGCGTAGTGGTCAATGCAACCTCCAAAAAAATCAGGACTTACTACCCCAATAACCTGCTAACTCACCCCTGAAATACTTACTTATTCACACTATTTTGTTCATTTGACTTGTTTCTAATTTGAAATGCCCATTTTTGTGGGGCCAGAAAGGTGCGTCTTTAAAAGGCGATTTCTACGATACCCCACTTTTGCGCGTCGGACCGCGACTTTTTCCGGAAACGCCGAAAAACCGCAATTTTCAGGAGAAACGAGACGTACATCCTCCCCCTCTGCCGCCCACCCACCCAACTGACAGCCAGCCAGCAGACAAGCACAGAGAGTTCCGTGGGTCTGTCTGTGATGTCATAAAGGGCCTGCTGATCAATGGCCAGCTCTCTGATTGGCTGCTGTGTTTGATTGACAGATTGAATCTGGCAGCTGATTGGCTGTCTACCCTAAAGTGCATTACACACCCCTGATGGTACCACTGGCTAAGACTCCACCTCAGCTCATTGATTAATTATAAATTTAGAACAAATGATGGATGAAAGCAGGCAGGCCGGCCATTTTTTTCACGCTCATTGGACTTGTTTAATGCAATGCACCTGTGTATATTCACATGCATTCACTTCATGCTGTAACCACTGTGCATAAAAATTTGGAAACATGGCATACAGTGTATCATTTGCTGTCTAAGTCATGTTTCCCATATTTTCCATTGCAAGATACAAGCCGGTTTGAGTGTTTGGGGCACATTTTAGCTAAAATCATCCTACGGGGCCTAACTGCTTATGCTAAAGCCTGCCTATTTTGAATGGCGTAGTGGTCACTGCAACCTCCAAAAAAATCAGGACTTACTACCCCAATAACCTGCTAACTCACCCCTGAAATACTTACTTATTCACACTATTTTGTTCATTTGACTTGTTTCTAATTTGAAATGCCCATTTTTGTGGGGCCAGAAAGGTGCGTCTTTAAAAGGCGATTTCTACGATACCCCACTTTTGCGCGTCGGACCGCGACTTTTTCCGGAATCGCTGAAAAACCGCAATTTTCAGGAGAAACGAGACGTACATCCTCCCCCTCTGCCGCCCACCCACCCAACTGACAGCCAGCCAGCAGACAAGCACAGAGAGTTCCGTGGGTCTGTCTGTGATGTCATAAAGGGCCTGCTGATCAATGGCCAGCTCTCTGATTGGCTGCTGTGTTTGATTGACAGATTGAATCTGGCAGCTGATTGGCTGTCTACCCTAAAGTGCATTACACACCCCTGATGGTACCACTGGCTAAGACTCCACCTCAGCTCATTGATTAATTATAAATTTAGAACAAATGATGGATGAAAGCAGGCAGGCCGGCCATTTTTTTCACGCTCATTGGACTTGTTTAATGCAATGCACCTTTGTATATTCACATGCATTCGCTTCATGCTGTAACCACTGTGCATAAAAATTTGGAAACATGGCATACAGTGTATCATTTGCTGTCTAAGTCATGTTTCCCATATTTTCCATTGCAAGATACAAGCCGGTTTGAGTGTTTGGGGCACATTTTAGCTAAAATCATCCTACGGGGCCTAACTGCTTATGCCAAAGCCTGCCTATTTTGAATGGCGTAGTGGTCAATGCAACCTCCAAAAAAATCAGGACTTACTACCCCAATAACCTGCTAACTCACCCCTGAAATACTTACTTATTCACACTATTTTGTTCATTTGACTTGTTTCTAATTTGAAATGCCCATTTTTGTGGGGCCAGAAAGGTGCGTCTTTAAAAGGCGATTTCTACGATACCCCACTTTTGCGCGTCGGACCGCGACTTTTTCCGGAAACGCCGAAAAACCGCAATTTTCAGGAGAAACGAGACGTACATCCTCCCCCTCTGCCGCCCACCCACCCAACTGACAGCCAGCCAGCAGACAAGCACAGAGAGTTCCGTGGGTCTGTCTGTGATGTCATAAAGGGCCTGCTGATCAATGGCCAGCTCTCTGATTGGCTGCTGTGTTTGATTGACAGATTGAATCTGGCAGCTGATTGGCTGTCTACCCTAAAGTGCATTACACACCCCTGATGGTACCACTGGCTAAGACTCCACCTCAGCTCATTGATTAATTATAAATTTAGAACAAATGATGGATGAAAGCAGGCAGGCCGGCCATTTTTTTCACGCTCATTGGACTTGTTTAATGCAATGCACCTGTGTATATTCACATGCATTCACTTCATGCTGTAACCACTGTGCATAAAAATTTGGAAACATGGCATACAGTGTATCATTTGCTGTCTAAGTCATGTTTCCCATATTTTCCATTGCAAGATACAAGCCGGTTTGAGTGTTTGGGGCACATTTTAGCTAAAATCATCCTACGGGGCCTAACTGCTTATGCTAAAGCCTGCCTATTTTGAATGGCGTAGTGGTCACTGCAACCTCCAAAAAAATCAGGACTTACTACCCCAATAACCTGCTAACTCACCCCTGAAATACTTACTTATTCACACTATTTTGTTCATTTGACTTGTTTCTAATTTGAAATGCCCATTTTTGTGGGGCCAGAAAGTTGCGTCTTTAAAAGGCGATTTCTACAATACCCCACTTTTGCGCGTCGGACCGCGACTTTTTCCGGAAACGCTGAAAAACCGCAATTTTCAGGAGAAACGAGACGTACATCCTCCCCCTCTGCCGCCCACCTACCCAACTGACAGCCAGCCAGCAGACAAGCACAGAGAGTTCCGTGGGTCTGTCTGTGATGTCATAAAGGGCCTGCTGATCAATGGCCAGCTCTCTGATTGGCTGCTGTGTTTGATTGACAGATTGAATCTGGCAGCTGATTGGCTGTCTACCCTAAAGTGCATTACACACCCCTGATGGTACCACTGGCTAAGACTCCACCTCAGCTCATTGATTAATTATAAATTTAGAACAAATGATGGATGAAAGCAGGCAGGCCGGCCATTTTTTTCACGCTCATTGGACTTGTTTAATGCAATGCACCTTTGTATATTCACATGCATTCGCTTCATGCTGTAACCACTGTGCATAAAAATTTGGAAACATGGCATACAGTGTATCATTTGCTGTCTAAGTCATGTTTCCCATATTTTCCATTGCAAGATACAAGCCGGTTTGAGTGTTTGGGGCACATTTTAGCTAAAATCATCCTACGGGGCCTAACTGCTTATGCTAAAGCCTGCCTATTTTGAATGGCGTAGTGGTCAATGCAACCTCCAAAAAAATCAGGACTTACTACCCCAATAACCTGCTAACTCACCCCTGAAATACTTACTTATTCACACTATTTTGTTCATTTGACTTGTTTCTAATTTGAAATGCCCATTTTTGTGGGGCCAGAAAGGTGCGTCTTTAAAAGGCGATTTCTACGATACCCCACTTTTGCGCGTCGGACCGCGACTTTTTCCGGAAACGCTGAAAAACCGCAATTTTCAGGAGAAACGAGACGTACATCCTCCCCCTCTGCCGCCCACCCACCCAACTGACAGCCAGCCAGCAGACAAGCACAGAGAGTTCCGTGGGTCTGTCTGTGATGTCATAAAGGGCCTGCTGATCAATGGCCAGCTCTCTGATTGGCTGCTGTGTTTGATTGACAGATTGAATCTGGCAGCTGATTGGCTGTCTACCCTAAAGTGCATTACACACCCCTGATGGTACCACTGGCTAAGACTCCACCTCAGCTCATTGATTAATTATAAATTTAAAACAAATGATGGATGAAAGCAGGCAGGCCGGCCATTTTTTTCACGCTCATTGGACTTGTTTAATGCAATGCACCTTTGTATATTCACATGCATTCGCTTCATGCTGTAACCACTGTGCATAAAAATTTGGAAACATGGCATACAGTGTATCATTTGCTGTCTAAGTCATGTTTCCCATATTTTCCATTGCAAGATACAAGCCGGTTTGAGTGTTTGGGGCACATTTTAGCTAAAATCATCCTACGGGGCCTAACTGCTTATGCCAAAGCCTGCCTATTTTGAATGGCGTAGTGGTCACTGCAACCTCCAAAAAAATCAGGACTTACTACCCCAATAACCTGCTAACTCACCCCTGAAATACTTACTTATTCACACTATTTTGTTCATTTGACTTGTTTCTAATTTGAAATGCCCATTTTTGTGGGGCCAGAAAGGTGCGTCTTTAAAAGGCGATTTCTACGATACCCCACTTTTGCGCGTCGGACCGCGACTTTTTCCGGAAACGCTGAAAAACCGCAATTTTCAGGAGAAACGAGACGTACATCCTCCCCCTCTGCCGCCCACCCACCCAACTGACAGCCAGCCAGCAGACAAGCACAGAGAGTTCCGTGGGTCTGTCTGTGATGTCATAAAGGGCCTGCTGATCAATGGCCAGCTCTCTGATTGGCTGCTGTGTTTGATTGACAGATTGAATCTGGCAGCTGATTGGCTGTCTACCCTAAAGTGCATTACACACCACTGATGGTACCATTGGCTAAGACTCCACCTCAGCTCATTGATTAATTATAAATTTAGAACAAATGATGGATGAAAGCAGGCAGGCCGGCCATTTTTTTCACGCTCATTGGACTTGTTTAATGCAATGCACCTGTGTATATTCACATGCATTCACTTCATGCTGTAACCACTGTGCATAAAAATTTGGAAACATGGCATACAGTGTATCATTTGCTGTCTAAGTCATGTTTCCCATATTTTCCATTGCAAGATACAAGCCGGTTTGAGTGTTTGGGGCACATTTTAGCTAAAATCATCCTACGGGGCCTAACTGCTTATGCTAAAGCCTGCCTATTTTGAATGGCGTAGTGGTCACTGCAACCTCCAAAAAAATCAGGACTTACTACCCCAATAACCTGCTAACTCACCCCTGAAATACTTACTTATTCACACTATTTTGTTCATTTGACTTGTTTCTAATTTGAAATGCCCATTTTTGTGGGGCCAGAAAGGTGCGTCTTTAAAAGGCGATTTCTACGATACCCCACTTTTGCGCGTCGGACCGCGACTTTTTCCGGAAACGCCGAAAAACCGCAATTTTCAGGAGAAACGAGACGTACATCCTCCCCCTCTGCCGCCCACCCACCCAACTGACAGCCAGCCAGCAGACAAGCACAGAGAGTTCCGTGGGTCTGTCTGTGATGTCATAAAGGGCCTGCTGATCAATGGCCAGCTCTCTGATTGGCTGCTGTGTTTGATTGACAGATTGAATCTGGCAGCTGATTGGCTGTCTACCCTAAAGTGCATTACACACCCCTGATGGTACCACTGGCTAAGACTCCACCTCAGCTCATTGATTAATTATAAATTTAGAACAAATGATGGATGAAAGCAGGCAGGCCGGCCATTTTTTTCACGCTCATTGGACTTGTTTAATGCAATGCACCTGTGTATATTCACATGCATTCACTTCATGCTGTAACCACTGTGCATAAAAATTAGGAAACATGACATACAGTGTATCATTTGCTGTCTAAGTCATGTTTCCCATATTTTCCATTGCAAGATACAAGCCGGTTTGAGTGTTTGGGGCACATTTTAGCTAAAATCATCCTACGGGGCCTAAATGCTTATGCTAAAGCCTGCCTATTTTGAATGGCGTAGTGGTCACTGCAACCTCCAAAAAAATCAGGACTTACTACCCCAATAACCTGCTAACTCACCCCTGAAATACTTACTTATTCACACGATTTTGTTCATTTGACTTGTTTCTAATTTGAAATGCCCATTTTTGTGGGGCCAGAAAGGTGCGTCTTTAAAAGGCGATTTCTACGATACCCCACTTTTGCGCGTCGGACCGCGACTTTTTCCGGAAACGCTGAAAAACCGCAATTTTCAGGAGAAACGAGACGTACATCCTCCCCCTCTGCCGCCCACCCACCCAACTGACAGCCAGCCAGCAGACAAGCACAGAGAGTTCCGTGGGTCTGTCTGTGATGTCATAAAGGGCCTGCTGATCAATGGCCAGCTCTCTGATTGGCTGCTGTGTTTGATTGACAGATTGAATCTGGCAGCTGATTGGCTGTCTACCCTAAAGTGCATTACACACCCCTGATTGTACCACTGGCTAAGACTCCACTTCAGCTCATTGATTAATTATAAATTTAGAACAAATGATGGATGAAAGCAGGCAGGCCGGCCATTTTTTTCACGCTCATTGGACTTGTTTAATGCAATGCACCTTTGTATATTCACATGCATGCTGTAACCACTGTGCATAAAAATTTGGAAACATGGCATACAGTGTATCATTTGCTGTCTAAGTCATGTTTCCCATATTTTCCATTGCAAGATACAAGCCGGTTTGAGTGTTTGGGGCACATTTTAGCTAAAATCATCCTACGGGGCCTAACTGCTTATGCCAAAGCCTGCCTATTTTGAATGGCGTAGTGGTCAATGCAACCTCCAAAAAAATCAGGACTTACTACCCCAATAACCTGCTAACTCACCCCTGAAATACTTACTTATTCACACTATTTTGTTCATTTGACTTGTTTCTAATTTGAAATGCCCATTTTTGTGGGGCCAGAAAGGTGCATCTTTAAAAGGCGATTTCTACGATACCCCACTTTTGCGCGTCGGACCGCGACTTTTTCCGGAAACGCCGAAAAACCGCAATTTTGAGGAGAAACGAGACGTACATCCTCCCCCTCTGCCGCCCACCCACCCAACTGACAGCCAGCCAGCAGACAAGCACAGAGAGTTCCGTGGGTCTGTCTGTGATGTCATAAAGGGCCTGCTGATCAATGGCCAGCTCTCTGATTGGCTGCTGTGTTTGATTGACAGATTGAATCTGGCAGCTGATTGGCTGTCTACCCTAAAGTGCATTACACACCCCTGATGGTACCACTGGCTAAGACTCCACCTCAGCTCATTGATTAATTATAAATTTAGAACAAATGATGGATGAAAGCAGGCAGGCCGGCCATTTTTTTCACGCTCATTGGACTTGTTTAATGCAATGCACCTGTGTATATTCACATGCATTCACTTCATGCTGTAACCACTGTGCATAAAAATTTGGAAACATGGCATACAGTGTATCATTTGCTGTCTAAGTCATGTTTCCCATATTTTCCATTGCAAGATACAAGCCGGTTTGAGTGTTTGGGGCACATTTTAGCTAAAATCATCCTACGGGGCCTAACTGCTTATGCTAAAGCCTGCCTATTTTGAATGGCGTAGTGGTCACTGCAACCTCCAAAAAAATCAGGACTTACTACCCCAATAACCTGCTAACTCACCCCTGAAATACTTACTTATTCACACTATTTTGTTCATTTGACTTGTTTCTAATTTGAAATGCCCATTTTTGTGGGGCCAGAAAGGTGCGTCTTTAAAAGGCGATTTCTACGATACCCCACTTTTGCGCGTCGGACCGCGACTTTTTCCGGAAACGCTGAAAAACCGCAATTTTCAGGAGAAACGAGACGTACATCCTCCCCCTCTGCCGCCCACCCACCCAACTGACAGCCAGCCAGCAGACAAGCACAGAGAGTTCCGTGGGTCTGTCTGTGATGTCATAAAGGGCCTGCTGATCAATGGCCAGCTCTCTGATTGGCTGCTGTGTTTGATTGACAGATTGAATCTGGCAGCTGATTGGCTGTCTACCCTAAAGTGCATTACACACCCCTGATGGTACCACTGGCTAAGACTCCACCTCAGCTCATTGATTAATTATAAATTTAGAACAAATGATGGATGAAAGCAGGCAGGCCGGCCATTTTTTTCACGCTCATTGGACTTGTTTAATGCAATGCACCTTTGTATATTCACATGCATTCGCTTCATGCTGTAACCACTGTGCATAAAAATTTGGAAACATGGCATACAGTGTATCATTTGCTGTCTAAGTCATGTTTCCCATATTTTCCATTGCAAGATACAAGCCGGTTTGAGTGTTTGGGGCACATTTTAGCTAAAATCATCCTACGGGGCCTAACTGCTTATGCCAAAGCCTGCCTATTTTGAATGGCGTAGTGGTCACTGCAACCTCCAAAAAAATCAGGACTTACTACCCCAATAACCTGCTAACTCACCCCTGAAATACTTACTTATTCACACTATTTTGTTAATTTGACTTGTTTCTAATTTGAAATGCCCATTTTTGTGGGGCCAGAAAGGTGCGTCTTTAAAAGGCGATTTCTACGATACCCCACTTTTGCGCGTCGGACCGCGACTTTTTCCGGAAACGCAGAAAAAACACAATTTTCAGGAGAAACGAGACGTACATCCTCCCCCTCTGCCGCCCACCCACCCAACTGACAGCCAGCCAGCAGACAAGCACAGAGAGTTCCGTGGGTCTGTCTGTGATGTCATAAAGGGCCTGCTGATCAATGGCCAGCTCTCTGATTGGCTGCTGTGTTTGATTGACAGATTGAATCTGGCAGCTGATTGGCTGTCTACCCTAAAGTGCATTACACACCCCTGATGGTACCACTGGCTAAGACTCCACCTCAGCTCATTGATTAATTATAAATTTAGAACAAATGATGGATGAAAGCAGGCAGGCCGGCCATTTTTTTCACGCTCATTGGACTTGTTTAATGCAATGCACCTGTGTATATTCACATGCATTCACTTCATGCTGTAACCACTGTGCATAAAAATTTGGAAACATGGCATACAGTGTATCATTTGCTGTCTAAGTCATGTTTCCCATATTTTCCATTGCAAGATACAAGCCGGTTTGAGTGTTTGGGGCACATTTTAGCTAAAATCATCCTACGGGGCCTAACTGCTTATGCCAAAGCCTGCCTATTTTGAATGGCGTAGTGGTCAATGCAACCTCCAAAAAAATCAGGACTTACTACCCCAATAACCTGCTAACTCACCCCTGAAATACTTACTTATTCACACTATTTTGTTCATTTGACTTGTTTCTAATTTGAAATGCCCATTTTTGTGGGGCCAGAAAGGTGCGTCTTTAAAAGGCGATTTCTACGATACCCCACTTTTGCGCGTCGGACCGCGACTTTTTCCGGAAACGCCGAAAAACCGCAATTTTCAGGAGAAACGAGACGTACATCCTCCCCCTCTGCCGCCCACCCACCCAACTGACAGCCAGCCAGCAGACAAGCACAGAGAGTTCCGTGGGTCTGTCTGTGATGTCATAAAGGGCCTGCTGATTAATGGCCAGCTCTCTGATTGGCTGCTGTGTTTGATTGACAGATTGAATCTGGCAGCTGATTGGCTGTCTACCCTAAAGTGCATTACACACCCCTGATGGTACCACTGGCTAAGACTCCACCTCAGCTCATTGATTAATTATAAATTTAGAACAAATGATGGATGAAAGCAGGCAGGCCGGCCATTTTTTTCACGCTCATTGTACTTGTTTAATGCAATGCACCTTTGTATATTCACATGCATTCGCTTCATGCTGTAACCACTGTGCATAAAAATTTGGAAACATGGCATACAGTGTATCATTTGCTGTCTAAGTCATGTTTCCCATATTTTCCATTGCAAGATACAAGCCGGTTTGAGTGTTTGGGGCACATTTTAGCTAAAATCATCCTACGGGGCCTAACTGCTTATGCCAAAGCCTGCCTATTTTGAATGGCGTAGTGGTCACTGCAACCTCCAAAAAAATCAGGACTTACTACCCCAATAACCTGCTAACTCACCCCTGAAATACTTACTTATTCACACTATTTTGTTCATTTGACTTGTTTCTAATTTGAAATGCCCATTTTTGTGGGGCCAGAAAGGTGCGTCTTTAAAAGGCGATTTCTACGATACCCCACTTTTGCGCGTCGGACCGCGACTTTTTCGGGAAACGCCGAAAAACCGCAATTTTCAGGAGAAACGAGACGTACATCCTCCCCCTCTGCCGCCCACCCACCCAACTGACAGCCAGCCAGCAGACAAGCACAGAGAGTTCCGTGGGTCTGTCTGTGATGTCATAAAGGGCCTGCTGATCAATGGCCAGCTCTCTGATTGGCTGCTGTGTTTGATTGACAGATTGAATCTGGCAGCTGATTGGCTGTCTACCCTAAAGTGCATTACACACCCCTGATGGTACCACTGGCTAAGACTCCACCTCAGCTCATTGATTAATTATAAATTTAGAACAAATGATGGATGAAAGCAGGCAGGCCGGCCATTTTTTTCACGCTCATTGGACTTGTTTAATGCAATGCACCTGTGTATATTCACATGCATTCACTTCATGCTGTAACCACTGTGCATAAAAATTTGGAAACATGGCATACAGTGTATCATTTGCTGTCTAAGTCATGTTTCCCATATTTTCCATTGCAAGATACAAGCCGGTTTGAGTGTTTGTGGCACATTTTAGCTAAAATCATCCTACGGGGCCTAAATGCTTATGCTAAAGCCTGCCTATTTTGAATGGCGTAGTGGTCACTGCAACCTCCAAAAAAATCAGGACTTACTACCCCAATAACCTGCTAACTCACCCCTGAAATACTTACTTATTCACACTATTTTGTTCATTTGACTTGTTTCTAATTTGAAATGCCCATTTTTGTGGGGCCAGAAAGGTGCGTCTTTAAAAGGCGATTTCTACGATACCCCACTTTTGCGCGTCGGACCACGACTTTTTCCGGAAACGCTGAAAAACCGCAATTTTCAGGAGAAACGAGACGTACATCCTCCCCCTCTTCCGCCCACCCAACTGACAGCCAGCCAGCAGACAAGCACAGAGAGTTCCGTGGGTCTGTCTGTGATGTCATAAAGGGCCTGCTGATCAATGGCCAGCTCTCTGATTGGCTGCTGTGTTTGATTGACAGATTGAATCTGGCAGCTGATTGGCTGTCTACCCTAAAGTGCATTACACACCCCTGATGGTACCACTGGCTAAGACTCCACCTCAGCTCATTGATTAATTATAAATTTAGAACAAATGATGGATGAAAGCAGGCAGGCCGGCCATTTTTTTCACGCTCATTGGACTTGTTTAATGCAATGCACCTTTGTATATTCACATGCATTCGCTTCATGCTGTAACCACTGTGCATAAAAATTTGGAAACATGGCATACAGTGTATCATTTGCTGTCTAAGTCATGTTTCCCATATTTTCCATTGCAAGATACAAGCCGGTTTGAGTGTTTGGGGCACATTTTAGCTAAAATCATCCTACGGGGCCTAACTGCTTATGCTAAAGCCTGCCTATTTTGAATGGCGTAGTGGTCAATGCAACCTCCAAAAAAATCAGGACTTACTACCCCAATAACCTGCTAACTCACCCCTGAAATACTTACTTATTCACACTATTTTGTTCATTTGACTTGTTTCTAATTTGAAATGCCCATTTTTGTGGGGCCAGAAAGGTGCGTCTTTAAAAGGCGATTTCTACGATACCCCACTTTTGCGCGTCGGACCGCGACTTTTTCCGGAAACGCTGAAAAACCGCAATTTTCAGGAGAAACGAGACGTACATCCTCCCCCTCTGCCGCCCACCCACCCAACTGACAGCCAGCCAGCAGACAAGCACAGAGAGTTCCGTGGGTCTGTCTGTGATGTCATAAAGGGCCTGCTGATCAATGGCCAGCTCTCTGATTGGCTGCTGTGTTTGATTGACAGATTGAATCTGGCAGCTGATTGGCTGTCTACCCTAAAGTGCATTACACACCCCTGATGGTACCACTGGCTAAGACTCCACCTCAGCTCATTGATTAATTATAAATTTAGAACAAATGATGGATGAAAGCAGGCAGGCCGGCCATTTTTTTCACGCTCATTGGACTTGTTTAATGCAATGCACCTGTGTATATTCACATGCATTCACTTCATGCTGTAACCACTGTGCATAAAAATTTGGAAACATGGCATACAGTGTATCATTTGCTGTCTAAGTCATGTTTCCCATATTTTCCATTGCAAGATACAAGCCGGTTTGAGTGTTTGGGGCACATTTTAGCTAAAATCATCCTACGGGGCCTAACTGCTTATGCCAAAGCCTGCCTATTTTGAATGGCGTAGTGGTCAATGCAACCTCCAAAAAAATCAGGACTTACTACCCCAATAACCTGCTAACTCACCCCTGAAATACTTACTTATTCACACTATTTTGTTCATTTGACTTGTTTCTAATTTGAAATGCCCATTTTTGTGGGGCCAGAAAGGTGCGTCTTTAAAAGGCGATTTCTACGATACCCCACTTTTGCGCGTCGGACCGCGACTTTTTCCGGAAACGCCGAAAAACCGCAATTTTCAGGAGAAACGAGACGTACATCCTCCCCCTCTGCCGCCCACCCACCCAACTGACAGCCAGCCAGCAGACAAGCACAGAGAGTTCCGTGGGTCTGTCTGTGATGTCATAAAGGGCCTGCTGATTAATGGCCAGCTCTCTGATTGGCTGCTGTGTTTGATTGACAGATTGAATCTGGCAGCTGATTGGCTGTCTACCCTAAAGTGCATTACACACCCCTGATGGTACCACTGGCTAAGACTCCACCTCAGCTCATTGATTAATTATAAATTTAGAACAAATGATGGATGAAAGCAGGCAGGCCGGCCATTTTTTTCACGCTCATTGTACTTGTTTAATGCAATGCACCTTTGTATATTCACATGCATTCGCTTCATGCTGTAACCACTGTGCATAAAAATTTGGAAACATGGCATACAGTGTATCATTTGCTGTCTAAGTCATGTTTCCCATATTTTCCATTGCAAGATACAAGCCGGTTTGAGTGTTTGGGGCACATTTTAGCTAAAATCATCCTACGGGGCCTAACTGCTTATGCCAAAGCCTGCCTATTTTGAATGGCGTAGTGGTCACTGCAACCTCCAAAAAAATCAGGACTTACTACCCCAATAACCTGCTAACTCACCCCTGAAATACTTACTTATTCACACTATTTTGTTCATTTGACTTGTTTCTAATTTGAAATGCCCATTTTTGTGGGGCCAGAAAGGTGCGTCTTTAAAAGGCGATTTCTACGATACCCCACTTTTGCGCGTCGGACCGCGACTTTTTCGGGAAACGCCGAAAAACCGCAATTTTCAGGAGAAACGAGACGTACATCCTCCCCCTCTGCCGCCCACCCACCCAACTGACAGCCAGCCAGCAGACAAGCACAGAGAGTTCCGTGGGTCTGTCTGTGATGTCATAAAGGGCCTGCTGATCAATGGCCAGCTCTCTGATTGGCTGCTGTGTTTGATTGACAGATTGAATCTGGCAGCTGATTGGCTGTCTACCCTAAAGTGCATTACACACCCCTGATGGTACCACTGGCTAAGACTCCACCTCAGCTCATTGATTAATTATAAATTTAGAACAAATGATGGATGAAAGCAGGCAGGCCGGCCATTTTTTTCACGCTCATTGGACTTGTTTAATGCAATGCACCTGTGTATATTCACATGCATTCACTTCATGCTGTAACCACTGTGCATAAAAATTTGGAAACATGGCATACAGTGTATCATTTGCTGTCTAAGTCATGTTTCCCATATTTTCCATTGCAAGATACAAGCCGGTTTGAGTGTTTGTGGCACATTTTAGCTAAAATCATCCTACGGGGCCTAAATGCTTATGCTAAAGCCTGCCTATTTTGAATGGCGTAGTGGTCACTGCAACCTCCAAAAAAATCAGGACTTACTACCCCAATAACCTGCTAACTCACCCCTGAAATACTTACTTATTCACACTATTTTGTTCATTTGACTTGTTTCTAATTTGAAATGCCCATTTTTGTGGGGCCAGAAAGGTGCGTCTTTAAAAGGCGATTTCTACGATACCCCACTTTTGCGCGTCGGACCACGACTTTTTCCGGAAACGCTGAAAAACCGCAATTTTCAGGAGAAACGAGACGTACATCCTCCCCCTCTTCCGCCCACCCAACTGACAGCCAGCCAGCAGACAAGCACAGAGAGTTCCGTGGGTCTGTCTGTGATGTCATAAAGGGCCTGCTGATCAATGGCCAGCTCTCTGATTGGCTGCTGTGTTTGATTGACAGATTGAATCTGGCAGCTGATTGGCTGTCTACCCTAAAGTGCATTACACACCCCTGATGGTACCACTGGCTAAGACTCCACCTCAGCTCATTGATTAATTATAAATTTAGAACAAATGATGGATGAAAGCAGGCAGGCCGGCCATTTTTTTCACGCTCATTGGACTTGTTTAATGCAATGCACCTTTGTATATTCACATGCATTCGCTTCATGCTGTAACCACTGTGCATAAAAATTTGGAAACATGGCATACAGTGTATCATTTGCTGTCTAAGTCATGTTTCCCATATTTTCCATTGCAAGATACAAGCCGGTTTGAGTGTTTGGGGCACATTTTAGCTAAAATCATCCTACGGGGCCTAACTGCTTATGCTAAAGCCTGCCTATTTTGAATGGCGTAGTGGTCAATGCAACCTCCAAAAAAATCAGGACTTACTACCCCAATAACCTGCTAACTCACCCCTGAAATACTTACTTATTCACACTATTTTGTTCATTTGACTTGTTTCTAATTTGAAATGCCCATTTTTGTGGGGCCAGAAAGGTGCGTCTTTAAAAGGCGATTTCTACGATACCCCACTTTTGCGCGTCGGACCGCGACTTTTTCCGGAAACGCTGAAAAACCGCAATTTTCAGGAGAAACGAGACGTACATCCTCCCCCTCTGCCGCCCACCCACCCAACTGACAGCCAGCCAGCAGACAAGCACAGAGAGTTCCGTGGGTCTGTCTGTGATGTCATAAAGGGCCTGCTGATCAATGGCCAGCTCTCTGATTGGCTGCTGTGTTTGATTGACAGATTGAATCTGGCAGCTGATTGGCTGTCTACCCTAAAGTGCATTACACACCCCTGATGGTACCACTGGCTAAGACTCCACCTCAGCTCATTGATTAATTATAAATTTAAAACAAATGATGGATGAAAGCAGGCAGGCCGGCCATTTTTTTCACGCTCATTGGACTTGTTTAATGCAATGCACCTTTGTATATTCACATGCATTCGCTTCATGCTGTAACCACTGTGCATAAAAATTTGGAAACATGGCATACAGTGTATCATTTGCTGTCTAAGTCATGTTTCCCATATTTTCCATTGCAAGATACAAGCCGGTTTGAGTGTTTGGGGCACATTTTAGCTAAAATCATCCTACGGGGCCTAACTGCTTATGCCAAAGCCTGCCTATTTTGAATGGCGTAGTGGTCACTGCAACCTCCAAAAAAATCAGGACTTACTACCCCAATAACCTGCTAACTCACCCCTGAAATACTTACTTATTCACACTATTTTGTTCATTTGACTTGTTTCTAATTTGAAATGCCCATTTTTGTGGGGCCAGAAAGGTGCGTCTTTAAAAGGCGATTTCTACGATACCCCACTTTTGCGCGTCGGACCGCGACTTTTTCCGGAAACGCTGAAAAACCGCAATTTTCAGGAGAAACGAGACGTACATCCTCCCCCTCTGCCGCCCACCCACCCAACTGACAGCCAGCCAGCAGACAAGCACAGAGAGTTCCGTGGGTCTGTCTGTGATGTCATAAAGGGCCTGCTGATCAATGGCCAGCTCTCTGATTGGCTGCTGTGTTTGATTGACAGATTGAATCTGGCAGCTGATTGGCTGTCTACCCTAAAGTGCATTACACACCCCTGATGGTACCATTGGCTAAGACTCCACCTCAGCTCATTGATTAATTATAAATTTAGAACAAATGATGGATGAAAGCAGGCAGGCCGGCCATTTTTTTCACGCTCATTGGACTTGTTTAATGCAATGCACCTGTGTATATTCACATGCATTCACTTCATGCTGTAACCACTGTGCATAAAAATTTGGAAACATGGCATACAGTGTATCATTTGCTGTCTAAGTCATGTTTCCCATATTTTCCATTGCAAGATACAAGCCGGTTTGAGTGTTTGGGGCACATTTTAGCTAAAATCATCCTACGGGGCCTAACTGCTTATGCTAAAGCCTGCCTATTTTGAATGGCGTAGTGGTCACTGCAACCTCCAAAAAAATCAGGACTTACTACCCCAATAACCTGCTAACTCACCCCTGAAATACTTACTTATTCACACTATTTTGTTCATTTGACTTGTTTCTAATTTGAAATGCCCATTTTTGTGGGGCCAGAAAGGTGCGTCTTTAAAAGGCGATTTCTACGATACCCCACTTTTGCGCGTCGGACCGCGACTTTTTCCGGAAACGCCGAAAAACCGCAATTTTCAGGAGAAACGAGACGTACATCCTCCCCCTCTGCCGCCCACCCACCCAACTGACAGCCAGCCAGCAGACAAGCACAGAGAGTTCCGTGGGTCTGTCTGTGATGTCATAAAGGGCCTGCTGATCAATGGCCAGCTCTCTGATTGGCTGCTGTGTTTGATTGACAGATTGAATCTGGCAGCTGATTGGCTGTCTACCCTAAAGTGCATTACACACCCCTGATGGTACCACTGGCTAAGACTCCACCTCAGCTCATTGATTAATTATAAATTTAGAACAAATGATGGATGAAAGCAGGCAGGCCGGCCATTTTTTTCACGCTCATTGGACTTGTTTAATGCAATGCACCTGTGTATATTCACATGCATTCACTTCATGCTGTAACCACTGTGCATAAAAATTAGGAAACATGACATACAGTGTATCATTTGCTGTCTAAGTCATGTTTCCCATATTTTCCATTGCAAGATACAAGCCGGTTTGAGTGTTTGGGGCACGTTTTAGCTAAAATCATCCTACGGGGCCTAAATGCTTATGCTAAAGCCTGCCTATTTTGAATGGCGTAGTGGTCACTGCAACCTCCAAAAAAATCAGGACTTACTACCCCAATAACCTGCTAACTCACCCCTGAAATACTTACTTATTCACACGATTTTGTTCATTTGACTTGTTTCTAATTTGAAATGCCCATTTTTGTGGGGCCAGAAAGGTGCGTCTTTAAAAGGCGATTTCTACGATACCCCACTTTTGCGCGTCGGACCGCGACTTTTTCCGGAAACGCTGAAAAACCGCAATTTTCAGGAGAAACGAGACGTACATCCTCCCCCTCTGCCGCCCACCCACCCAACTGACAGCCAGCCAGCAGACAAGCACAGAGAGTTCCGTGGGTCTGTCTGTGATGTCATAAAGGGCCTGCTGATCAATGGCCAGCTCTCTGATTGGCTGCTGTGTTTGATTGACAGATTGAATCTGGCAGCTGATTGGCTGTCTACCCTAAAGTGCATTACACACCCCTGATTGTACCACTGGCTAAGACTCCACTTCAGCTCATTGATTAATTATAAATTTAGAACAAATGATGGATGAAAGCAGGCAGGCCGGCCATTTTTTTCACGCTCATTGGACTTGTTTAATGCAATGCACCTTTGTATATTCACATGCATGCTGTAACCACTGTGCATAAAAATTTGGAAACATGGCATACAGTGTATCATTTGCTGTCTAAGTCATGTTTCCCATATTTTCCATTGCAAGATACAAGCCGGTTTGAGTGTTTGGGGCACATTTTAGCTAAAATCATCCTACGGGGCCTAACTGCTTATGCCAAAGCCTGCCTATTTTGAATGGCGTAGTGGTCAATGCAACCTCCAAAAAAATCAGGACTTACTACCCCAATAACCTGCTAACTCACCCCTGAAATACTTACTTATTCACACTATTTTGTTCATTTGACTTGTTTCTAATTTGAAATGCCCATTTTTGTGGGGCCAGAAAGGTGCATCTTTAAAAGGCGATTTCTACGATACCCCACTTTTGCGCGTCGGACCGCGACTTTTTCCGGAAACGCCGAAAAACCGCAATTTTGAGGAGAAACGAGACGTACATCCTCCCCCTCTGCCGCCCACCCACCCAACTGACAGCCAGCCAGCAGACAAGCACAGAGAGTTCCGTGGGTCTGTCTGTGATGTCATAAAGGGCCTGCTGATCAATGGCCAGCTCTCTGATTGGCTGCTGTGTTTGATTGACAGATTGAATCTGGCAGCTGATTGGCTGTCTACCCTAAAGTGCATTACACACCCCTGATGGTACCACTGGCTAAGACTCCACCTCAGCTCATTGATTAATTATAAATTTAGAACAAATGATGGATGAAAGCAGGCAGGCCGGCCATTTTTTTCACGCTCATTGGACTTGTTTAATGCAATGCACCTGTGTATATTCACATGCATTCACTTCATGCTGTAACCACTGTGCATAAAAATTTGGAAACATGGCATACAGTGTATCATTTGCTGTCTAAGTCATGTTTCCCATATTTTCCATTGCAAGATACAAGCCGGTTTGAGTGTTTGGGGCACATTTTAGCTAAAATCATCCTACGGGGCCTAACTGCTTATGCTAAAGCCTGCCTATTTTGAATGGCGTAGTGGTCACTGCAACCTCCAAAAAAATCAGGACTTACTACCCCAATAACCTGCTAACTCACCCCTGAAATACTTACTTATTCACACTATTTTGTTCATTTGACTTGTTTCTAATTTGAAATGCCCATTTTTGTGGGGCCAGAAAGGTGCGTCTTTAAAAGGCGATTTCTACGATACCCCACTTTTGCGCGTCGGACCGCGACTTTTTCCGGAAACGCTGAAAAACCGCAATTTTCAGGAGAAACGAGACGTACATCCTCCCCCTCTGCCGCCCACCCACCCAACTGACAGCCAGCCAGCAGACAAGCACAGAGAGTTCCGTGGGTCTGTCTGTGATGTCATAAAGGGCCTGCTGATCAATGGCCAGCTCTCTGATTGGCTGCTGTGTTTGATTGACAGATTGAATCTGGCAGCTGATTGGCTGTCTACCCTAAAGTGCATTACACACCCCTGATGGTACCACTGGCTAAGACTCCACCTCAGCTCATTGATTAATTATAAATTTAGAACAAATGATGGATGAAAGCAGGCAGGCCGGCCATTTTTTTCACGCTCATTGGACTTGTTTAATGCAATGCACCTTTGTATATTCACATGCATTCGCTTCATGCTGTAACCACTGTGCATAAAAATTTGGAAACATGGCATACAGTGTATCATTTGCTGTCTAAGTCATGTTTCCCATATTTTCCATTGCAAGATACAAGCCGGTTTGAGTGTTTGGGGCACATTTTAGCTAAAATCATCCTACGGGGCCTAACTGCTTATGCCAAAGCCTGCCTATTTTGAATGGCGTAGTGGTCACTGCAACCTCCAAAAAAATCAGGACTTACTACCCCAATAACCTGCTAACTCACCCCTGAAATACTTACTTATTCACACTATTTTGTTAATTTGACTTGTTTCTAATTTGAAATGCCCATTTTTGTGGGGCCAGAAAGGTGCGTCTTTAAAAGGCGATTTCTACGATACCCCACTTTTGCGCGTCGGACCGCGACTTTTTCCGGAAACGCAGAAAAAACACAATTTTCAGGAGAAACGAGACGTACATCCTCCCCCTCTGCCGCCCACCCACCCAACTGACAGCCAGCCAGCAGACAAGCACAGAGAGTTCCGTGGGTCTGTCTGTGATGTCATAAAGGGCCTGCTGATCAATGGCCAGCTCTCTGATTGGCTGCTGTGTTTGATTGACAGATTGAATCTGGCAGCTGATTGGCTGTCTACCCTAAAGTGCATTACACACCCCTGATGGTACCACTGGCTAAGACTCCACCTCAGCTCATTGATTAATTATAAATTTAGAACAAATGATGGATGAAAGCAGGCAGGCCGGCCATTTTTTTCACGCTCATTGGACTTGTTTAATGCAATGCACCTGTGTATATTCACATGCATTCACTTCATGCTGTAACCACTGTGCATAAAAATTTGGAAACATGGCATACAGTGTATCATTTGCTGTCTAAGTCATGTTTCCCATATTTTCCATTGCAAGATACAAGCCGGTTTGAGTGTTTGGGGCACATTTTAGCTAAAATCATCCTGCGGGGCCTAACTGCTTATGCCAAAGCCTGCCTATTTTGAATGGCGTAGTGGTCAATGCAACCTCCAAAAAAATCAGGACTTACTACCCCAATAACCTGCTAACTCACCCCTGAAATACTTACTTATTCACACTATTTTGTTCATTTGACTTGTTTCTAATTTGAAATGCCCATTTTTGTGGGGCCAGAAAGGTGCGTCTTTAAAAGGCGATTTCTACGATACCCCACTTTTGCGCGTCGGACCGCGACTTTTTCCGGAAACGCCGAAAAACCGCAATTTTCAGGAGAAACGAGACGTACATCCTCCCCCTCTGCCGCCCACCCACCCAACTGACAGCCAGCCAGCAGACAAGCACAGAGAGTTCCGTGGGTCTGTCTGTGATGTCATAAAGGGCCTGCTGATTAATGGCCAGCTCTCTGATTGGCTGCTGTGTTTGATTGACAGATTGAATCTGGCAGCTGATTGGCTGTCTACCCTAAAGTGCATTACACACCCCTGATGGTACCACTGGCTAAGACTCCACCTCAGCTCATTGATTAATTATAAATTTAGAACAAATGATGGATGAAAGCAGGCAGGCCGGCCATTTTTTTTCACGCTCATTGTACTTGTTTAATGCAATGCACCTTTGTATATTCACATGCATTCGCTTCATGCTGTAACCACTGTGCATAAAAATTTGGAAACATGGCATACAGTGTATCATTTGCTGTCTAAGTCATGTTTCCCATATTTTCCATTGCAAGATACAAGCCGGTTTGAGTGTTTGGGGCACATTTTAGCTAAAATCATCCTACGGGGCCTAACTGCTTATGCCAAAGCCTGCCTATTTTGAATGGCGTAGTGGTCACTGCAACCTCCAAAAAAATCAGGACTTACTACCCCAATAACCTGCTAACTCACCCCTGAAATACTTACTTATTCACACTATTTTGTTCATTTGACTTGTTTCTAATTTGAAATGCCCATTTTTGTGGGGCCAGAAAGGTGCGTCTTTAAAAGGCGATTTCTACGATACCCCACTTTTGCGCGTCGGACCGCGACTTTTTCGGGAAACGCCGAAAAACCGCAATTTTCAGGAGAAACGAGACGTACATCCTCCCCCTCTGCCGCCCACCCACCCAACTGACAGCCAGCCAGCAGACAAGCACAGAGAGTTCCGTGGGTCTGTCTGTGATGTCATAAAGGGCCTGCTGATCAATGGCCAGCTCTCTGATTGGCTGCTGTGTTTGATTGACAGATTGAATCTGGCAGCTGATTGGCTGTCTACCCTAAAGTGCATTACACACCCCTGATGGTACCACTGGCTAAGACTCCACCTCAGCTCATTGATTAATTATAAATTTAGAACAAATGATGGATGAAAGCAGGCAGGCCGGCCATTTTTTTCACGCTCATTGGACTTGTTTAATGCAATGCACCTGTGTATATTCACATGCATTCACTTCATGCTGTAACCACTGTGCATAAAAATTTGGAAACATGGCATACAGTGTATCATTTGCTGTCTAAGTCATGTTTCCCATATTTTCCATTGCAAGATACAAGCCGGTTTGAGTGTTTGTGGCACATTTTAGCTAAAATCATCCTACGGGGCCTAAATGCTTATGCTAAAGCCTGCCTATTTTGAATGGCGTAGTGGTCACTGCAACCTCCAAAAAAATCAGGACTTACTACCCCAATAACCTGCTAACTCACCCCTGAAATACTTACTTATTCACACTATTTTGTTCATTTGACTTGTTTCTAATTTGAAATGCCCATTTTTGTGGGGCCAGAAAGGTGCGTCTTTAAAAGGCGATTTCTACGATACCCCACTTTTGCGCGTCGGACCACGACTTTTTCCGGAAACGCTGAAAAACCGCAATTTTCAGGAGAAACGAGACGTACATCCTCCCCCTCTTCCGCCCACCCAACTGACAGCCAGCCAGCAGACAAGCACAGAGAGTTCCGTGGGTCTGTCTGTGATGTCATAAAGGGCCTGCTGATCAATGGCCAGCTCTCTGATTGGCTGCTGTGTTTGATTGACAGATTGAATCTGGCAGCTGATTGGCTGTCTACCCTAAAGTGCATTACACACCCCTGATGGTACCACTGGCTAAGACTCCACCTCAGCTCATTGATTAATTATAAATTTAGAACAAATGATGGATGAAAGCAGGCAGGCCGGCCATTTTTTTCACGCTCATTGGACTTGTTTAATGCAATGCACCTTTGTATATTCACATGCATTCGCTTCATGCTGTAACCACTGTGCATAAAAATTTGGAAACATGGCATACAGTGTATCATTTGCTGTCTAAGTCATGTTTCCCATATTTTCCATTGCAAGATACAAGCCGGTTTGAGTGTTTGGGGCACATTTTAGCTAAAATCATCCTACGGGGCCTAACTGCTTATGCCAAAGCCTGCCTATTTTGAATGGCGTAGTGGTCAATGCAACCTCCAAAAAAATCAGGACTTACTACCCCAATAACCAGCTAACTCACCCCTGAAATACTTACTTATTCACACTATTTTGTTCATTTGACTTGTTTCTAATTAGAAATGCCCATTTTTGTGGGGCCAGAAAGGTGCGTCTTTAAAAGGCGATTTCTACGATACCCCACTTTTGCGCGTCGGACCGCGACTTTTTCCGGAAACGCCGAAAAACCGCAATTTTCAGGAGAAACGAGACGTACATCCTCCCCCTCTGCCGCCCACCCACCCAACTGACAGCCAGCCAGCAGACAAGCACAGAGAGTTCCGTGGGTCTGTCTGTGATGTCATAAAGGGCCTGCTGATCAATGGCCAGCTCTCTGATTGGCTGCTGTGTTTGATTGACAGATTGAATCTGGCAGCTGATTGGCTGTCTACCCTAAAGTGCATTACACACCCCTGATGGTACCACTGGCTAAGACTCCACCTCAGCTCATTAATTAATTATAAATTTAGAATAAATGATGGATGAAAGCAGGCAGGCCGGCCATTTTTTTCACGCTCATTGGACTTGTTTAATGCAATGCACCTGTGTATATTCACATGCATTCACTTCATGCTGTAACCACTGTGCATAAAAATTTGGAAACATGGCATACAGTGTATCATTTGCTGTCTAAGTCATGTTTCCCATATTTTCCATTGCAAGATACAAGCCGGTTTGAGTGTTTGGGGCACATTTTAGCTAAAATCATCCTACAGGGCCTAACTGCTTATGCTAAAGCCTGCCTATTTTGAATGGCGTAGTGGTCACTGCAACCTCCAAAAAAATCAGGACTTACTACCCCAATAACCTGCTAACTCACCCCTGAAATACTTACTTATTCACACTATTTTGTTCATTTGACTTGTTTCTAATTTGAAATGCCCATTTTTGTGGGGCCAGAAAGGTGCGTCTTTAAAAGGCGATTTCTACGATACCCCACTTTTGCGCGTCGGACCGCGACTTTTTCCGGAAACGCCAAAAAATCGCAATTTTCAGGAGAAACAAGACGTACATCCTCCCCCTCTGCCGCCCACCCACACAACTGACAGCCAGCCAGCCAGCCAGCAGACAAGCACAGAGAGTTCCGTGGGTCTGTCTGTGATGTCATAAAGGGCCTGCTGATCAATGGCCAGCTCTCTGATTGGCTGCTGTGTTTGATTGACAGATTGAATCTGGCAGCTGATTGGCTGTCTACCCTAAAGTGCATTACACACCCCTGATGGTACCACTGGCTAAGACTCCACCTCAGCTCATTGATTAATTATAAATTTAGAACAAATGATGGATGAAAGCAGGCAGGCCGGCCATTTTTTTCACGCTCATTGGACTTGTTTAATGCAATGCACCTGTGTATAGTCAAATGCATTCACTTCATGCTGTAACCACTGTGCATAAAAATTTGGAAACATGGCATACAGTGTATCATTTGCTGTCTAAGTCATGTTTCCCATATTTTCCATTGCAAGATACAAGCCGGTTTGAGTGTTTGGGGCACATTTTAGCTAAAATCATCCTACGGGGCCTAACTGCTTATGCTAAAGCCTGCCTATTTTGAATGGCGTAGTGGTCACTGCAACCTCCAAAAAAATCAGGACTTACTACCCCAATAACCTGCTAACTCACCCCTGAAATACTTACTTATTCACAATATTTTGTTCATTTGACTTGTTTCTAATTTGAAATGCCCATTTTTGTGGGGCCAGAAAGGTGCGTCTTTAAAAGGCGATTTCTACGATACCCCACTTTTGCGCGTCGGAGCGCGACTTTTTCCGGAAACGCAGAAAAACCGCAATTTTCAGGAGAAACGAGACGTACATCCTCCCCCTCTGCCGCCCACCCACCCAACTGACAGCCAGCCAGCAGACAAGCACAGAGAGTTCCGTGGGTCTGTCTGTGATGTCATAAAGGGCCTGCTGATCAATGGCCAGCTCTCTGATTGGCTGCTGTGTTTGATTGACAGATTGAATCTGGCAGCTGATTGGCTGTCTACCCTAAAGTGCATTACACACCCCTGATGGTACCACTGGCTAAGACTCCACCTCAGCTCATTGATTAATTATAAATTTAGAACAAATGATGGATGAAAGCAGGCAGGCCGGCCATTTTTTTCACGCTCATTGGACTTGTTTAATGCAATGCACCTTTGTATATTCACATGCATTCGCTTCATGCTGTAACCACTGTGCATAAAAATTTGGAAACATGGCATACAGTGTATCATTTGCTGTCTAAGTCATGTTTCCCATATTTTCCATTGCAAGATACAAGCCGGTTTGAGTGTTTGGGGCACATTTTAGCTAAAATCATCCTACGGGGCCTAACTGCTTATGCCAAAGCCTGCCTATTTTGAATGGCGTAGTGGTCACTGCAACCTCCAAAAAAATCAGGACTTACTACCCCAATAACCTGCTAACTCACCCCTGAAATACTTACTTATTCACACTATTTTGTTCATTTGACTTGTTTCTAATTTGAAATGCCCATTTTTGTGGGGCCAGAAAGGTGCGTCTTTAAAAGGCGATTTCTACGATACCCCACTTTTGCGCGTCGGACCGCGACTTTTTCCGGAAACGCCGAAAAACCGCAATTTTCAGGAGAAACGAGACGTACATCCACCCCCTCTGCCGCCCACCCACCCAACTGACAGCCAGCCAGCAGACAAGCACAGAGAGTTCCGTGGGTCTGTCTGTGATGTCATAAAGGGCCTGCTGATCAATGGCCAGCTCTCTGATTGGCTGCTGTGTTTGATTGACAGATTGAATCTGGCAGCTGATTGGCTGTCTACCCTAAAGTGCATTACACACCCCTGATGGTACCACTGGCTAAGACTCCACCTCAGCTCATTGATTAATTATAAATTTAGAACAAATGATGGATGAAAGCAGGCAGGCCGGCCATTTTTTTCACGCTCATTGGACTTGTTTAATGCAATGCACCTGTGTATATTCACATGCATTCACTTCATGCTGTAACCACTGTGCATAAAAATTTGGAAACATGGCATACAGTGTATCATTTGCTGTCTAAGTCATGTTTCCCATATTTTCCATTGCAAGATACAAGCCGGTTTGAGTGTTTGGGGCACATTTTAGCTAAAATCATCCTACGGGGCCTAACTGCTTATGCTAAAGCCTGCCTATTTTGAATGGCGTAGTGGTCACTGCAACCTCCAAAAAAATCAGGACTTACTACCCCAATAACCTGCTAACTCACCCCTGAAATACTTACTTATTCACACTATTTTGTTCATTTGACTTGTTTCTAATTTGAAATGCCCATTTTTGTGGGGCCAGAAAGGTGCGTCTTTAAAAGGCGATTTCTACGATACCCCACTTTTGCACGTCGGACCGCGACTTTTTCCGGAAACGCCGAAAAACCGCAATTTTCAGGAGAAACGAGACGTACATCCTCCCCCTCTGCCGCCCACCCACCCAACTGACAGCCAGCCAGCAGACAAGCACAGAGAGTTCCGTGGGTCTGTCTGTGATGTCATAAAGGGCCTGCTGATCAATGGCCAGCTCTCTGATTGGCTGCTGTGTTTGATTGACAGATTGAATCTGGCAGCTGATTGGCTGTCTACCCTAAAGTGCATTACACACCCCTGATGGTACCACTGGCTAAGACTCCACCTCAGCTCATTGATTAATTATAAATTTAGAACAAATGATGGATGAAAGCAGGCAGGCCGGCCATTTTTTTCACGCTCATTGGACTTGTTTAATGCAATGCACCTTTGTATATTCACATGCATTCGCTTCATGCTGTAACCACTGTGCATAAAAATTTGGAAACATGGCATACAGTGTATCATTTGCTGTCTAAGTCATGTTTCCCATATTTTCCATTGCAAGATACAAGCCGGTTTGAGTGTTTGGGGCACATTTTAGCTAAAATCATCCTACGGGGCCTAACTGCTTATGCCAAAGCCTGCCTATTTTGAATGGCGTAGTGGTCAATGCAACCTCCAAAAAAATCAGGACTTACTACCCCAATAACCTGCTAACTCACCCCTGAAATACTTACTTATTCACACTATTTTGTTCATTTGACTTGTTTCTAATTTGAAATGCCCATTTTTGTGGGGCCAGAAAGGTGCGTCTTTAAAAGGCGATTTCTACGATACCCCACTTTTGCGCGTCGGACCGCGACTTTTTCCGGAAACGCCGAAAAACCGCAATTTTCAGGAGAAACGAGACGTACATCCTCCCCCTCTGCCGCCCACCCACCCAACTGACAGCCAGCCAGCAGACAAGCACAGAGAGTTCCGTGGGTCTGTCTGTGATGTCATAAAGGGCCTGCTGATCAATGGCCAGCTCTCTGATTGGCTGCTGTGTTTGATTGACAGATTGAATCTGGCAGCTGATTGGCTGTCTACCCTAAAGTGCATTACACACCCCTGATGGTACCACTGGCTAAGACTCCACCTCAGCTCATTGATTAATTATAAATTTAGAACAAATGATGGATGAAAGCAGGCAGGCCAGCCATTTTTTTCACGCTCATTGGACTTGTTTAATGCAATGCACCTTTGTATATTCACATGCATTCGCTTCATGCTGTAACCACTGTGCATAAAAATTTGGAAACATGGCATACAGTGTATCATTTGCTGTCTAAGTCATGTTTCCCATATTTTCCATTGCAAGATACAAGCCGGTTTGAGTGTTTGGGGCACATTTTAGCTAAAATCATCCTACGGGACCTAACTGCTTATGCCAAAGCCTGCCTATTTTGAATGTCGTAGTGGTCACTGCAACCTCCAAAAAAATCAGGACTTACTACCCCAATAACCTGCTAACTCACCCCTGAAATACTTACTTATTCACACTATTTTGTTCATTTGACTTGTTTCTAATTTGAAATGCCCATTTTTGTGGGGCCAAAAAGGTGCGTCTTTAAAAGGCGATTTCTACGATACCCCACTTTTGCGCGTCGGACCGCGACTTTTTCCGGAAACGCCGAAAAACCGCAATTTTCAGGAGAAACTAGACGTACATCCTCCCCCTCTGCCGCCCACCCACCCAACTGACAGCCAGCCAGCAGACAAGCACAGAGAGTTCCGTGGGTCTGTCTGTGATGTCATAAAGGGCCTGCTGATCAATGGCCAGCTCTCTGATTGGCTGCTGTGTTTGATTGACAGATTTGGCTGTCTACCCTAAAGTGCATTACACACCCCTGATGGTACCACTGGCTAAGACTCCACCTCAGCTCATTGATTAATTATAGATTTAGAACAAATGATGGATGAAAGCAGGCAGGCCGGACATTTTTTTCACGCTCATTGGACTTGTTTAAGGCAATGCACCTTTGTATATTCACATGCATTCGCTTCATGCTGTAACCACTGTGCATAGAAATTTGGAAACATGGCATACAGTGTATCATTTGCTGTCTAAGTCATGTTTCCCATATTTTCCATTGCAAGATACAAGCCGGTTTGAGTGTTTGGGGCACATTTTAGCTAAAATCATCCTACGGGGCCTAACTGCTTATGCCAAAGCCTGCCTATTTTGAATGGCGTAGTGGTCAATGCAACCTCCAAAAAAATCAGGACTTACTACCCCAATAACCTGCTAACTCACCCCTGAAATACTTACTTATTCACACTATTTTGTTCATTTGACTTGTTTCTAATTTGAAATGCCCATTTTTGTGGGGCCAAAAAGGTGCGTCTTTAAAAGGCGATTTCTACGATACCCCACTTTTGCGCGTCGGACCGCGACTTTTTCCGGAAACGCCGAAAAACCGCAATTTTCAGGAGAAACTAGACGTACATCCTCCCCCTCTGCCGCCCACCCACCCAACTGACAGCCAGCCAGCAGACAAGCACAGAGAGTTCCGTGGGTCTGTCTGTGATGTCATAAAGGGCCTGCTGATCAATGGCCAGCTCTCTGATTGGCTGCTGTGTTTGATTGACAGATTGAATCTGGCAGCTGATTGGCTGTCTACCCTAAAGTGCATTACACACCCCTGATGGTACCACTGGCTAAGACTCCACCTCAGCTCATTGATTAATTATAAATTTAGAACAAATGATGGATGAAAGCAGGCAGGCCGGCCATTTTTTTCACGCTCATTGGACTTGTTTAATGCAATGCACCTTTGTATATTCACATGCATTCGCTTCATGCTGTAACCACTGTGCATAAAAATTTGGAAACATGGCATACAGTGTATCATTTGCTGTCTAAGTCATGTTTCCCATATTTTCCATTGCAAGATACAAGCCGGTTTGAGTGTTTGGGGCACATTTTAGCTAAAATCATCCTACGGGGCCTAACTGCTTATGCTAAAGCCTGCCTATTTTGAATGGCGTAGTGGTCACTGCAACCTCCAAAAAAATCAGGACTTACTACCCCAATAACCTGCTAACTTACCCCTGAAATACTTACTTATTCACACTATTTTGTTCATTTGACTTGTTTCTAATTTGAAATGCCCATTTTTGTGGGGCCAGAAAGGTGCGTCTTTAAAAGGCGATTTCTACGATACCCCACTTTTGCGCGTCGGACCGCGACTTTTTCCGGAAACGCCGAAAAACCGCAATTTTCAGGAGAAACGAGACGTACATCCACCCCCTCTGCCGCCCACCCACCCAACTGACAGCCAGCCAGCAGACAAGCACAGAGAGTTCCGTGGGTCTGTCTGTGATGTCATAAAGGGCCTGCTGATCAATGGCCAGCTCTCTGATTGGCTGCTGTGTTTGATTGACAGATTGAATCTGGCAGCTGATTGGCTGTCTACCCTAAAGTGCATTACACACCCCTGATGGTACCACTGGCTAAGACTCCACCTCAGCTCATTGATTAATTATAAATTTAGAACAAATGATGGATGAAAGCAGGCAGGCCGGCCATTTTTTTCACGCTCATTGGACTTGTTTAATGCAATGCACCTGTGTATATTCACATGCATTCACTTCATGCTGTAACCACTGTGCATAAAAATTTGGAAACATGGCATACAGTGTATCATTTGCTGTCTAAGTCATGTTTCCCATATTTTCCATTGCAAGATACAAGCCGGTTTGAGTGTTTGGGGCACATTTTAGCTAAAATCATCCTACGGGGCCTAAATGCTTATGCTAAAGCCTGCCTATTTTGAATGGCGTAGTGGTCACTGCAACCTCCAAAAAAATCAGGACTTACTACCCCAATAACCTGCTAACTCACCCCTGAAATACTTACTTATTCACACTATTTTGTTCATTTGACTTGTTTCTAATTTGAAATGCCCATTTTTGTGGGGCCAGAAAGGTGCGTCTTTAAAAGGCGATTTCTACGATACCCCACTTTTGCGCGTCGGACCGCGACTTTTTCCGGAAACGCTGAAAAACCGCAATTTTCAGGAGAAACGAGACGTACATCCTCCCCCTCTGCCGCCCACCCACCCAACTGACAGCCAGCCAGCAGACAAGCACAGAGAGTTCCGTGGGTCTGTCTGTGATGTCATAAAGGGCCTGCTGATCAATGGCCAGCTCTCTGATTGGCTGCTGTGTTTGATTGACAGATTGAATCTGGCAGCTGATTGGCTGTCTACCCTAAAGTGCATTACACACCCCTGATGGTACCACTGGCTAAGACTCCACCTCAGCTCATTGATTAATTATAAATTTAGAACAAATGATGGATGAAAGCAGGCAGGCCGGCCATTTTTTTTTCGCTCATTGGACTTGTTTAATGCAATGCACCTTTGTATATTCACATGCATTCGCTTCATGCTGTAACCACTGTGCATAAAAATTTGGAAACATGGCATACAGTGTATCATTTGCTGTCTAAGTCATGTTTCCCATATTTTCCATTGCAAGATACAAGCCGGTTTGAGTGTTTGGGGCACATTTTAGCTAAAATCATCCTACGGGGCCTAACTGCTTATGCCAAAGCCTGCCTATTTTGAATGGCGTAGTGGTCAATGCAACCTCCAAAAAAATCAGGACTTACTACCCCAATAACCTGCTAACTCACCCCTGAAATACTTACTTATTCACACTATTTTGTTCATTTGACTTGTTTCTAATTTGAAATGCCCATTTTTGTGGGGCCAGAAAGGTGCGTCTTTAAAAGGCGATTTCTACGATACCCCACTTTTGCGCGTCGGACCGCGACTTTTTCCGGAAACGCCGAAAAACCGCAATTTTCAGGAGAAACGAGACGTACATCCTCCCCCTCTGCCGCCCACCCACCCAACTGACAGCCAGCCAGCAGACAAGCACAGAGAGTTCCGTGGGTCTGTCTGTGATGTCATAAAGGGCCTGCTGATCAATGGCCAGCTCTCTGATTGGCTGCTGTGTTTGATTGACAGATTGAATCTGGCAGCTGATTGGCTGTCTACCCTAAAGTGCATTACACACCCCTGATGGTACCACTGGCTAAGACTCCACCTCAGCTCATTGATTAATTATAAATTTAGAACAAATGATGGATGAAAGCAGGCAGGCCAGCCATTTTTTTCACGCTCATTGGACTTGTTTAATGCAATGCACCTTTGTATATTCACATGCATTCGCTTCATGCTGTAACCACTGTGCATAAAAATTTGGAAACATGGCATACAGTGTATCATTTGCTGTCTAAGTCATGTTTCCCATATTTTCCATTGCAAGATACAAGCCGGTTTGAGTGTTTGGGGCACATTTTAGCTAAAATCATCCTACGGGGCCTAACTGCTTATGCTAAAGCCTGCCTATTTTGAATGGCGTAGTGGTCACTGCAACCTCCAAAAAAATCAGGACTTACTACCCCAATAACCTGCTAACTCACCCCTGAAATACTTACTTATTCACACTATTTTGTTCATTTGACTTGTTTCTAATTTGAAATGCCCATTTTTGTGGGGCCAGAAAGGTGCGTCTTTAAAAGGCGATTTCTACGATACCCCACTTTTGCGCGTCGGACCGCGACTTTTTCCGGAAACGCTGAAAAACCGCAATTTTCAGGAGAAACGAGACGTACATCCTCCCCCTCTGCCGCCCACCCACCCAACTGACAGCCAGCCAGCAGACAAGCACAGAGAGTTCCGTGGGTCTGTCTGTGATGTCATAAAGGGCCTGCTGATCAATGGCCAGCTCTCTGATTGGCTGCTGTGTTTGATTGACAGATTGAATCTGGCAGCTGATTGGCTGTCTACCCTAAAGTGCATTACACACCCCTGATGGTACCACTGGCTAAGACTCCACCTCAGCTCATTGATTAATTATAAATTTAGAACAAATGATGGATGAAAGCAGGCAGGCCGGCCATTTTTTTCACGCTCATTGGACTTGTTTAATGCAATGCACCTTTGTATATTCACATGCATTCGCTTCATGCTGTAACCACTGTGCATAAAAATTTGGAAACATGGCATACAGTGTATCATTTGCTGTCTAAGTCATGTTTCCCATATTTTCCATTGCAAGATACAAGCCGGTTTGAGTGTTTGGGGCACATTTTAGCTAAAATCATCCTACGGGGCCTAACTGCTTATGCCAAAGCCTGCCTATTTTGAATGGCGTAGTGGTCAATGCAACCTCCAAAAAAATCAGGACTTACTACCCCAATAACCTGCTAACTCACCCCTGAAATACTTACTTATTCACACTATTTTGTTCATTTGACTTGTTTCTAATTTGAAATGCCCATTTTTGTGGGGCCAGAAAGGTGCGTCTTTAAAAGGCGATTTCTACGATACCCCACTTTTGCGCGTCGGACCGCGACTTTTTCCGGAAACGCCGAAAAACCGCAATTTTCAGGAGAAACGAGACGTACATCCTCCCCCTCTGCCGCCCACCCACCCAACTGACAGCCAGCCAGCAGACAAGCACAGAGAGTTCCGTGGGTCTGTCTGTGATGTCATAAAGGGCCTGCTGATCAATGGCCAGCTCTCTGATTGGCTGCTGTGTTTGATTGACAGATTGAATCTGGCAGCTGATTGGCTGTCTACCCTAAAGTGCATTACACACCCCTGATGGTACCACTGGCTAAGACTCCACCTCAGCTCATTGATTAATTATAAATTTAGAACAAATGATGGATGAAAGCAGGCAGGCCGGCCATTTTTTTCACGCTCATTGGACTTGTTTAATGCAATGCACCTGTGTATATTCACATGCATTCACTTCATGCTGTAACCACTGTGCATAAAAATTTGGAAACATGGCATACAGTGTATCATTTGCTGTCTAAGTCATGTTTCCCATATTTTCCATTGCAAGATACAAGCCGGTTTGAGTGTTTGGGGCACATTTTAGCTAAAATCATCCTACGGGGCCTAACTGCTTATGCTAAAGCCTGCCTATTTTGAATGGCGTAGTGGTCACTGCAACCTCCAAAAAAATCAGGACTTACTACCCCAATAACCTGCTAACTCACCCCTGAAATACTTACTTATTCACACTATTTTGTTCATTTGACTTGTTTCTAATTTGAAATGCCCATTTTTGTGGGGCCAGAAAGGTGCGTCTTTAAAAGGCGATTTCTACGATACCCCACTTTTGCGCGTCGGACCGCGACTTTTTCCGGAAACGCCGAAAAACCGCAATTTTCAGGAGAAACGAGACGTACATCCTCCCCCTCTGCCGCCCACCCACCCAACTGACAGCCAGCCAGCAGACAAGCACAGAGAGTTCCGTGGGTCTGTCTGTGATGTCATAAAGGGCCTGCTGATCAATGGCCAGCTCTCTGATTGGCTGCTGTGTTTGATTGACAGATTGAATCTGGCAGCTGATTGGCTGTCTACCCTAAAGTGCATTACACACCCCTGATGGTACCACTGGCTAAGACTCCACCTCAGCTCATTGATTAATTATAAATTTAGAACAAATGATGGATGAAAGCAGGCAGGCCGGCCATTTTTTTCACGCTCATTGGACTTGTTTAATGCAATGCACCTGTGTATATTCACATGCATTCACTTCATGCTGTAACCACTGTGCATAAAAATTTGGAAACATGGCATACAGTGTATCATTTGCTGTCTAAGTCATGTTTCCCATATTTTCCATTGCAAGATACAAGCCGGTTTGAGTGTTTGGGGCACATTTTAGCTAAAATCATCCTACGGGGCCTAAATGCTTATGCTAAAGCCTGCCTATTTTGAATGGCGTAGTGGTCACTGCAACCTCCAAAAAAATCAGGACTTACTACCCCAATAACCTGCTAACTCACCCCTGAAATACTTACTTATTCACACTATTTTGTTCATTTGACTTGTTTCTAATTTGAAATGCCCATTTTTGTGGGGCCAGAAAGGTGCGTCTTTAAAAGGCGATTTCTACGATACCCCACTTTTGCGCGTCGGACCGCGACTTTTTCCGGAAACGCCGAAAAACCGCAATTTTCAGGAGAAACGAGACGTACATCCTCCCCCTCTGCCGCCCACCCACCCAACTGACAGCCAGCCAGCAGACAAGCACAGAGAGTTCCGTGGGTCTGTCTGTGATGTCATAAAGGGCCTGCTGATCAATGGCCAGCTCTCTGATTGGCTGCTGTGTTTGATTGACAGATTGAATCTGGCAGCTGATTGGCTGTCTACCCTAAAGTGCATTACACACCCCTGATGGTACCACTGGCTAAGACTCCACCTCAGCTCATTGATTAATTATAAATTTAGAACAAATGATGGATGAAAGCAGGCAGGCCGGCCATTTTTTTCACGCTCATTGGACTTGTTTAATGCAATGCACCTGTGTATATTCACATGCATTCACTTCATGCTGTAACCACTGTGCATAAAAATTTGGAAACATGGCATACAGTGTATCATTTGCTGTCTAAGTCATGTTTCCCATATTTTCCATTGCAAGATACAAGCCGGTTTGAGTGTTTGGGGCACATTTTAGCTAAAATCATCCTACGGGGCCTAAATGCTTATGCTAAAGCCTGCCTATTTTGAATGGCGTAGTGGTCACTGCAACCTCCAAAAAAATCAGGACTTACTACCCCAATAACCTGCTAACTCACCCCTGAAATACTTACTTATTCACACTATTTTGTTCATTTGACTTGTTTCTAATTTGAAATGCCCATTTTTGTGGGGCCAGAAAGGTGCGTCTTTAAAAGGCGATTTCTACGATACCCCACTTTTGCGCGTCGGACCGCGACTTTTTCCGGAAACGCTGAAAAACCGCAATTTTCAGGAGAAACGAGACGTACATCCTCCCCCTCTGCCGCCCACCCACCCAACTGACAGCCAGCCAGCAGACAAGCACAGAGAGTTCCGTGGGTCTGTCTGTGATGTCATAAAGGGCCTGCTGATCAATGGCCAGCTCTCTGATTGGCTGCTGTGTTTGATTGACAGATTGAATCTGGCAGCTGATTGGCTGTCTACCCTAAAGTGCATTACACACCCCTGATGGTACCACTGGCTAAGACTCCACCTCAGCTCATTGATTAATTATAAATTTAGAACAAATGATGGATGAAAGCAGGCAGGCCGGCCATTTTTTTCACGCTCATTGGACTTGTTTAATGCAATGCACCTTTGTATATTCACATGCATTCGCTTCATGCTGTAACCACTGTGCATAAAAATTTGGAAACATGGCATACAGTGTATCATTTGCTGTCTAAGTCATGTTTCCCATATTTTCCATTGCAAGATACAAGCCGGTTTGAGTGTTTGGGGCACATTTTAGCTAAAATCATCCTACGGGGCCTAACTGCTTATGCCAAAGCCTGCCTATTTTGAATGGCGTAGTGGTCAATGCAACCTCCAAAAAAATCAGGACTTACTACCCCAATAACCTGCTAACTCACCCCTGAAATACTTACTTATTCACACTATTTTGTTCATTTGACTTGTTTCTAATTTGAAATGCCCATTTTTGTGGGGCCAGAAAGGTGCGTCTTTAAAAGGCGATTTCTACGATACCCCACTTTTGCGCGTCGGACCGCGACTTTTTCCGGAAACGCCGAAAAACCGCAATTTTCAGGAGAAACGAGACGTACATCCTCCCCCTCTGCCGCCCACCCACCCAACTGACAGCCAGCCAGCAGACAAGCACAGAGAGTTCCGTGGGTCTGTCTGTGATGTCATAAAGGGCCTGCTGATCAATGGCCAGCTCTCTGATTGGCTGCTGTGTTTGATTGACAGATTGAATCTGGCAGCTGATTGGCTGTCTACCCTAAAGTGCATTACACACCCCTGATGGTACCACTGGCTAAGACTCCACCTCAGCTCATTGATTAATTATAAATTTAGAACAAATGATGGATGAAAGCAGGCAGGCCGGCCATTTTTTTCACGCTCATTGGACTTGTTTAATGCAATGCACCTGTGTATATTCACATGCATTCACTTCATGCTGTAACCACTGTGCATAAAAATTTGGAAACATGGCATACAGTGTATCATTTGCTGTCTAAGTCATGTTTCCCATATTTTCCATTGCAAGATACAAGCCGGTTTGAGTGTTTGGGGCATATTTTAGCTAAAATCATCCTACGGGGCCTAACTGCTTATGCTAAAGCCTGCCTATTTTGAATGGCGTAGTGGTCACTGCAACCTCCAAAAAAATCAGGACTTACTACCCCAATAACCTGCTAACTCACCCCTGAAATACTTACTTATTCACACTATTTTGTTCATTTGACTTGTTTCTAATTTGAAATGCCCATTTTTGTGGGGCCAGAAAGGTGCGTCTTTAAAAGGCGATTTCTACGATACCCCACTTTTGCGCGTCGGACCGCGACTTTTTCCGGAAACGCCGAAAAACCGCAATTTTCAGGAGAAACGAGACGTACATCCTCCCCCTCTGCCGCCCACCCACCCAACTGACAGCCAGCCAGCAGACAAGCACAGAGAGTTCCGTGGGTCTGTCTGTGATGTCATAAAGGGCCTGCTGATCAATGGCCAGCTCTCTGATTGGCTGCTGTGTTTGATTGACAGATTGAATCTGGCAGCTGATTGGCTGTCTACCCTAAAGTGCATTACACACCCCTGATGGTACCACTGGCTAAGACTCCACCTCAGCTCATTGATTAATTATAAATTTAGAACAAATGATGGATGAAAGCAGGCAGGCCGGCCATTTTTTTCACGCTCATTGGACTTGTTTAATGCAATGCACCTGTGTATATTCACATGCATTCACTTCATGCTGTAACCACTGTGCATAAAAATTTGGAAACATGGCATACAGTGTATCATTTGCTGTCTAAGTCATGTTTCCCATATTTTCCATTGCAAGATACAAGCCGGTTTGAGTGTTTGGGGCACATTTTAGCTAAAATCATCCTACGGGGCCTAAATGCTTATGCTAAAGCCTGCCTATTTTGAATGGCGTAGTGGTCACTGCAACCTCCAAAAAAATCAGGACTTACTACCCCAATAACCTGCTAACTCACCCCTGAAATACTTACTTATTCACACTATTTTGTTCATTTGACTTGTTTCTAATTTGAAATGCCCATTTTTGTGGGGCCAGAAAGGTGCGTCTTTAAAAGGCGATTTCTACGATACCCCACTTTTGCGCGTCGGACCGCGACTTTTTCCGGAAACGCCGAAAAACCGCAATTTTCAGGAGAAACGAGACGTACATCCTCCCCCTCTGCCGCCCACCCACCCAACTGACAGCCAGCCAGCAGACAAGCACAGAGAGTTCCGTGGGTCTGTCTGTGATGTCATAAAGGGCCTGCTGATCAATGGCCAGCTCTCTGATTGGCTGCTGTGTTTGATTGACAGATTGAATCTGGCAGCTGATTGGCTGTCTACCCTAAAGTGCATTACACACCCCTGATGGTACCACTGGCTAAGACTCCACCTCAGCTCATTGATTAATTATAAATTTAGAACAAATGATGGATGAAAGCAGGCAGGCCGGCCATTTTTTTCACGCTCATTGGACTTGTTTAATGCAATGCACCTGTGTATATTCACATGCATTCACTTCATGCTGTAACCACTGTGCATAAAAATTTGGAAACATGGCATACAGTGTATCATTTGCTGTCTAAGTCATGTTTCCCATATTTTCCATTGCAAGATACAAGCCGGTTTGAGTGTTTGGGGCACATTTTAGCTAAAATCATCCTACGGGGCCTAAATGCTTATGCTAAAGCCTGCCTATTTTGAATGGCGTAGTGGTCACTGCAACCTCCAAAAAAATCAGGACTTACTACCCCAATAACCTGCTAACTCACCCCTGAAATACTTACTTATTCACACTATTTTGTTCATTTGACTTGTTTCTAATTTGAAATGCCCATTTTTGTGGGGCCAGAAAGGTGCGTCTTTAAAAGGCGATTTCTACGATACCCCACTTTTGCGCGTCGGACCGCGACTTTTTCCGGAAACGCTGAAAAACCGCAATTTTCAGGAGAAACGAGACGTACATCCTCCCCCTCTGCCGCCCACCCACCCAACTGACAGCCAGCCAGCAGACAAGCACAGAGAGTTCCGTGGGTCTGTCTGTGATGTCATAAAGGGCCTGCTGATCAATGGCCAGCTCTCTGATTGGCTGCTGTGTTTGATTGACAGATTGAATCTGGCAGCTGATTGGCTGTCTACCCTAAAGTGCATTACACACCCCTGATGGTACCACTGGCTAAGACTCCACCTCAGCTCATTGATTAATTATAAATTTAGAACAAATGATGGATGAAAGCAGGCAGGCCGGCCATTTTTTTCACGCTCATTGGACTTGTTTAATGCAATGCACCTTTGTATATTCACATGCATTCGCTTCATGCTGTAACCACTGTGCATAAAAATTTGGAAACATGGCATACAGTGTATCATTTGCTGTCTAAGTCATGTTTCCCATATTTTCCATTGCAAGATACAAGCCGGTTTGAGTGTTTGGGGCACATTTTAGCTAAAATCATCCTACGGGGCCTAACTGCTTATGCCAAAGCCTGCCTATTTTGAATGGCGTAGTGGTCAATGCAACCTCCAAAAAAATCAGGACTTACTACCCCAATAACCTGCTAACTCACCCCTGAAATACTTACTTATTCACACTATTTTGTTCATTTGACTTGTTTCTAATTTGAAATGCCCATTTTTGTGGGGCCAGAAAGGTGCGTCTTTAGAAGGCGATTTCTACGATACCCCACTTTTGCGCGTCGGACCGCGACTTTTTCCGGAAACGCCGAAAAACCGCAATTTTCAGGAGAAACGAGACGTACATCCTCCCCCTCTGCCGCCCACCCACCCAACTGACAGCCAGCCAGCAGACAAGCACAGAGAGTTCCGTGGGTCTGTCTGTGATGTCATAAAGGGCCTGCTGATCAATGGCCAGCTCTCTGATTGGCTGCTGTGTTTGATTGACAGATTGAATCTGGCAGCTGATTGGCTGTCTACCCTAAAGTGCATTACACACCCCTGATGGTACCACTGGCTAAGACTCCACCTCAGCTCATTGATTAATTATAAATTTAGAACAAATGATGGATGAAAGCAGGCAGGCCGGCCATTTTTTTCACGCTCATTGGACTTGTTTAATGCAATGCACCTGTGTATATTCACATGCATTCGCTTCATGCTGTAACCACTGTGCATAAAAATTTGGAAACATGGCATACAGTGTATCATTTGCTGTCTAAGTCATGTTTCCCATATTTTCCATTGCAAGATACAAGCCGGTTTGAGTGTTTGGGGCACATTTTAGCTAAAATCATCCTACGGGGCCTAAATGCTTATGCTAAAGCCTGCCTATTTTGAATGGCGTAGTGGTCACTGCAACCTCCAAAAAAATCAGGACTTACTACCCCAATAACCTGCTAACTCACCCCTGAAATACTTACTTATTCACACTATTTTGTTCATTTGACTTGTTTCTAATTTGAAATGCCCATTTTTGTGGGGCCAGAAAGGTGCGTCTTTAGAAGGCGATTTCTACGATACCCCACTTTTGCGCGTCGGACCGCGACTTTTTCCGGAAACGCCGAAAAACCGCAATTTTCAGGAGAAACGAGACGTACATCCTCCCCCTCTGCCGCCCACCCACCCAACTGACAGCCAGCCAGCAGACAAGCACAGAGAGTTCCGTGGGTCTGTCTGTGATGTCATAAAGGGCCTGCTGATCAATGGCCAGCTCTCTGATTGGCTGCTGTGTTTGATTGACAGATTGAATCTGGCAGCTGATTGGCTGTCTACCCTAAAGTGCATTACACACCCCTGATGGTACCACTGGCTAAGACTCCACCTCAGCTCATTGATTAATTATAAATTTAGAACAAATGATGGATGAAAGCAGGCAGGCCGGCCATTTTTTTCACGCTCATTGGACTTGTTTAATGCAATGCACCTGTGTATATTCACATGCATTCGCTTCATGCTGTAACCACTGTGCATAAAAATTTGGAAACATGGCATACAGTGTATCATTTGCTGTCTAAGTCATGTTTCCCATATTTTCCATTGCAAGATACAAGCCGGTTTGAGTGTTTGGGGCACATTTTAGCTAAAATCATCCTACGGGGCCTAAATGCTTATGCTAAAGCCTGCCTATTTTGAATGGCGTAGTGGTCACTGCAACCTCCAAAAAAATCAGGACTTACTACCCCAATAACCTGCTAACTCACCCCTGAAATACTTACTTATTCACACTATTTTGTTCATTTGACTTGTTTCTAATTTGAAATGCCCATTTTTGTGGGGCCAGAAAGGTGCGTCTTTAAAAGGCGATTTCTACGATACCCCACTTTTGCGCGTCGGACCGCGACTTTTTCCGCAAACGCCGAAAAACCGCAATTTTCAGGAGAAACGAGACGTACATCCTCCCCCTCTGCCGCCCACCCACCCAACTGACAGCCAGCCAGCAGACAAGCACAGAGAGTTCCGTGGGTCTGTCTGTGATGTCATAAAGGGCCTGCTGATCAATGGCCAGCTCTCTGATTGGCTGCTGTGTTTGATTGACAGATTGAATCTGGCAGCTGATTGGCTGTCTACCCTAAAGTGCATTACACACCCCTGATGGTACCACTGGCTAAGACTCCACCTCAGCTCATTGATTAATTATAAATTTAGAACAAATGATGGATGAAAGCAGGCAGGCCGGCCATTTTTTTCACGCTCATTGGACTTGTTTAATGCAATGCACCTGTGTATATTCACATGCATTCACTTCATGCTGTAACCACTGTGCATAAAAATTTGGAAACATGGCATACAGTGTATCATTTGCTGTCTAAGTCATGTTTCCCATATTTTCCATTGCAAGATACAAGCCGGTTTGAGTGTTTGGGGCACATTTTAGCTAAAATCATCCTACGGGGCCTAAATGCTTATGCTAAAGCCTGCCTATTTTGAATGGCGTAGTGGTCACTGCAACCTCCAAAAAAATCAGGACTTACTACCCCAATAACCTGCTAACTCACCCCTGAAATACTTACTTATTCACACTATTTTGTTCATTTGACTTGTTTCTAATTTGAAATGCCCATTTTTGTGGGGCCAGAAAGGTGCGTCTTTAAAAGGCGATTTCTACGATACCCCACTTTTGCGCGTCGGACCGCGACTTTTTCCGGAAACGCTGAAAAACCGCAATTTTCAGGAGAAACGAGACGTACATCCTCCCCCTCTGCCGCCCACCCACCCAACTGACAGCCAGCCAGCAGACAAGCACAGAGAGTTCCGTGGGTCTGTCTGTGATGTCATAAAGGGCCTGCTGATCAATGGCCAGCTCTCTGATTGGCTGCTGTGTTTGATTGACAGATTGAATCTGGCAGCTGATTGGCTGTCTACCCTAAAGTGCATTACACACCCCTGATGGTACCACTGGCTAAGACTCCACCTCAGCTCATTGATTAATTATAAATTTAGAACAAATGATGGATGAAAGCAGGCAGGCCGGCCATTTTTTTCACGCTCATTGGACTTGTTTAATGCAATGCACCTGTGTATATTCACATGCATTCACTTCATGCTGTAACCACTGTGCATAAAAATTTGGAAACATGGCATACAGTGTATCATTTGCTGTCTAAGTCATGTTTCCCATATTTTCCATTGCAAGATACAAGCCGGTTTGAGTGTTTGGGGCACATTTTAGCTAAAATCATCCTACGGGGCCTAAATGCTTATGCTAAAGCCTGCCTATTTTGAATGGCGTAGTGGTCACTGCAACCTCCAAAAAAATCAGGACTTACTACCCCAATAACCTGCTAACTCACCCCTGAAATACTTACTTATTCACAATATTTTGTTCATTTGACTTGTTTCTAATTTGAAATGCCCATTTTTGTGGGGCCAGAAAGGTGCGTCTTTAAAAGGCGATTTCTACGATACCCCACTTTTGCGCGTCGGATTGCGACTTTTTCCGGAAACGCTGAAAAACCGCAATTTTCAGGAGAAACGAGACGTACATCCTCCCCCTCTGCCGCCCACCCACCCAACTGACAGCCAGCCAGCAGACAAGCACAGAGAGTTCCGTGGGTCTGTCTGTGATGTCATAAAGGGCCTGCTGATCAATGGCCAGCTCTCTGATTGGCTGCTGTGTTTGATTGACAGATTGAATCTGGCAGCTGATTGGCTGTCTACCCTAAAGTGCATTACACACCCCTGATGGTACCACTGGCTAAGACTCCACCTCAGCTCATTGATTAATTATAAATTTAGAACAAATGATGGATGAAAGCAGGCAGGCCGGCCATTTTTTTCACGCTCATTGGACTTGTTTAATGCAATGCACCTTTGTATATTCACATGCATTCGCTTCATGCTGTAACCACTGTGCATAAAAATTTGGAAACATGGCATACAGTGTATCATTTGCTGTCTAAGTCATGTTTCCCATATTTTCCATTGCAAGATACAAGCCGGTTTGAGTGTTTGGGGCACATTTTAGCTAAAATCATCCTACGGGGCCTAACTGCTTATGCCAAAGCCTGCCTATTTTGAATGGCGTAGTGGTCACTGCAACCTCCAAAAAAATCAGGACTTACTACCCCAATAACCTGCTAACTCACCCCTGAAATACTTACTTATTCACACTATTTTGTTCATTTGACTTGTTTCTAATTTGAAATGCCCATTTTTGTGGGGCCAGAAAGGTGCGTCTTTAAAAGGCGATTTCTACGATACCCCACTTTTGCGCGTCGGACCGCGACTTTTTCCAGAAACGCCGAAAAACCGCAATTTTCAGGAGAAACGAGACGTACATCCTCCCCCTCTGCCGCCCACCCACCCAACTGACAGCCAGCCAGCAGACAAGCACAGAGAGTTCCGTGGGTCTGTCTGTGATGTCATAAAGGGCCTGCTGATCAATGGCCAGCTCTCTGATTGGCTGCTGTGTTTGATTGACAGATTGAATCTGGCAGCTGATTGGCTGTCTACCCTAAAGTGCATTACACACCCCTGATGGTACCACTGGCTAAGACTCCACCTCAGCTCATTGATTAATTATAAATTTAGAACAAATGATGGATGAAAGCAGGCAGGCCGGCCATTTTTTTCACGCTCATTGGACTTGTTTAATGCAATACACCTGTGTATATTCACATGCATTCACTTCATGCTGTAACCACTGTGCATAAAAATTTGGAAACATGGCATACAGTGTATCATTTGCTGTCTAAGTCATGTTTCCCATATTTTCCATTGCAAGATACAAGCCGGTTTGAGTGTTTGGGGCACATTTTAGCTAAAATCATCCTACGGGGCCTAAATGCTTATGCTAAAGCCTGCCTATTTTGAATGGCGTAGTGGTCACTGCAACCTCCAAAAAAATCAGGACTTACTACCCCAATAACCTGCTAACTCACCCCTGAAATACTTACTTATTCACACTATTTTGTTCATTTGACTTGTTTCTAATTTGAAATGCCCATTTTTGTGGGTCCAGAAAGGTGCGTCTTTAAAAGGCGATTTCTACGATACCCCACTTTTGCGCGTCGGACCGCGACTTTTTCCGGAAACGCTGAAAAACCGCAATTTTCAGGAGAAACGAGACGTACATCCTCCCCCTCTGCCGCCCACCCACCCAACTGACAGCCAGCCAGCAGACAAGCACAGAGAGTTCCGTGGGTCTGTCTGTGATGTCATAAAGGGCCTGCTGATCAATGGCCAGCTCTCTGATTGGCTGCTGTGTTTGATTGACAGATTGAATCTGGCAGCTGATTGGCTGTCTACCCTAAAGTGCATTACACACCCCTGATGGTACCACTGGCTAAGACTCCACCTCAGCTCATTGATTAATTATAAATTTAGAACAAATGATGGATGAAAGCAGGCAGGCCGGCCATTTTTTTCACGCTCATTGGACTTGTTTAATGCAATGCACCTGTGTATATTCACATGCATTCACTTCATGCTGTAACCACTGTGCATAAAAATTTGGAAACATGGCATACAGTGTATCATTTGCTGTCTAAGTCATGTTTCCCATATTTTCCATTGCAAGATACAAGCCGGTTTGAGTGTTTGGGGCACATTTTAGCTAAAATCATCCTACGGGGCCTAAATGCTTATGCTAAAGCCTGCCTATTTTGAATGGCGTAGTGGTCACTGCAACCTCCAAAAAAATCAGGACTTACTACCCCAATAACCTGCTAACTCACCCCTGAAATACTTACTTATTCACACTATTTTGTTCATTTGACTTGTTTCTAATTTGAAATGCCCATTTTTGTGGGGCCAGAAAGGTGCGTCTTTAAAAGGCGATTTCTACGATACCCCACTTTTGCGCGTCGGACCGCGACTTTTTCCGGAAACGCTGAAAAACCGCAATTTTCAGGAGAAACGAGACGTACATCCTCCCCCTCTGCCGCCCACCCACCCAACTGACAGCCAGCCAGCAGACAAGCACAGAGAGTTCCGTGGGTCTGTCTGTGATGTCATAAAGGGCCTGCTGATCAATGGCCAGCTCTCTGATTGGCTGCTGTGTTTGATTGACAGATTGAATCTGGCAGCTGATTGGCTGTCTACCCTAAAGTGCATTACACACCCCTGATGGTACCACTGGCTAAGACTCCACCTCAGCTCATTGATTAATTATAAATTTAGAACAAATGATGGATGAAAGCAGGCAGGCCGGCCATTTTTTTCACGCTCATTGGACTTGTTTAATGCAATGCACCTGTGTATATTCACATGCATTCACTTCATGCTGTAACCACTGTGCATAAAAATTTGGAAACATGGCATACAGTGTATCATTTGCTGTCTAAGTCATGTTTCCCATATTTTCCATTGCAAGATACAAGCCGGTTTGAGTGTTTGGGGCACATTTTAGCTAAAATCATCCTACGGGGCCTAAATGCTTATGCTAAAGCCTGCCTATTTTGAATGGTGTAGTGGTCACTGCAACCTCCAAAAAAATCAGGACTTACTACCCCAATAACCTGCTAACTCACCCCTGAAATACTTACTTATTCACAATATTTTGTTCATTTGACTTGTTTCTAATTTGAAATGCCCATTTTTGTGGGGCCAGAAAGGTGCGTCTTTAAAAGGCGATTTCTACGATACCCCACTTTTGCGCGTCGGATTGCGACTTTTTCCGGAAACGCTGAAAAACCGCAATTTTCAGGAGAAACGAGACGTACATCCTCCCCCTCTGCCGCCCACCCACCCAACTGACAGCCAGCCAGCAGACAAGCACAGAGAGTTCCGTGGGTCTGTCTGTGATGTCATAAAGGGCCTGCTGATCAATGGCCAGCTCTCTGATTGGCTGCTGTGTTTGATTGACAGATTGAATCTGGCAGCTGATTGGCTGTCTACCCTAAAGTGCATTACACACCCCTGATGGTACCACTGGCTAAGACTCCACCTCAGCTCATTGATTAATTATAAATTTAGAACAAATGATGGATGAAAGCAGGCAGGCCGGCCATTTTTTTCACGCTCATTGGACTTGTTTAATGCAATGCACCTTTGTATATTCACATGCATTCGCTTCATGCTGTAACCACTGTGCATAAAAATTTGGAAACATGGCATACAGTGTATCATTTGCTGTCTAAGTCATGTTTCCCATATTTTCCATTGCAAGATACAAGCCGGTTTGAGTGTTTGGGGCACATTTTAGCTAAAATCATCCTACGGGGCCTAACTGCTTATGCCAAAGCCTGCCTATTTTGAATGGCGTAGTGGTCACTGCAACCTCCAAAAAAATCAGGACTTACTACCCCAATAACCTGCTAACTCACCCCTGAAATACTTACTTATTCACACTATTTTGTTCATTTGACTTGTTTCTAATTTGAAATGCCCATTTTTGTGGGGCCAGAAAGGTGCGTCTTTAAAAGGCGATTTCTACGATACCCCACTTTTGCGCGTCGGACCGCGACTTTTTCCAGAAACGCCGAAAAACCGCAATTTTCAGGAGAAACGAGACGTACATCCTCCCCCTCTGCCGCCCACCCACCCAACTGACAGCCAGCCAGCAGACAAGCACAGAGAGTTCCGTGGGTCTGTCTGTGATGTCATAAAGGGCCTGCTGATCAATGGCCAGCTCTCTGATTGGCTGCTGTGTTTGATTGACAGATTGAATCTGGCAGCTGATTGGCTGTCTACCCTAAAGTGCATTACACACCCCTGATGGTACCACTGGCTAAGACTCCACCTCAGCTCATTGATTAATTATAAATTTAGAACAAATGATGGATGAAAGCAGGCAGGCCGGCCATTTTTTTCACGCTCATTGGACTTGTTTAATGCAATACACCTGTGTATATTCACATGCATTCACTTCATGCTGTAACCACTGTGCATAAAAATTTGGAAACATGGCATACAGTGTATCATTTGCTGTCTAAGTCATGTTTCCCATATTTTCCATTGCAAGATACAAGCCGGTTTGAGTGTTTGGGGCACATTTTAGCTAAAATCATCCTACGGGGCCTAAATGCTTATGCTAAAGCCTGCCTATTTTGAATGGCGTAGTGGTCACTGCAACCTCCAAAAAAATCAGGACTTACTACCAATGTTCCCTCTAATTTTACGAAGGCTGTGTGCGGCTAAAGATTTTGGCTGTGCAACTTTGGAATGAAATTTACATTTTTGTGTGTCACTTATATATAACTGGAAAATGACGTTCAGCATTTGTGTTAACTTTACTTCAAAATGATATTAAACATTTAAACATTCAAAACACAGCACACAATGTAGTTAATGGGTGAAACACACATTAATTGAGTCCACAACTGCAAAAAGTGACCACTGCTGCTTTGTGCGCTCAGTTGTAATGTCTGTGCGCACGCTCGTCGAGGTGTGTGCGCGCGCACGTGCGCACACCTTAGAGGGAACACTGCTTACTACCCCAATAACCTGCTAACTCACCCCTGAAATACTTACTTATTCACACTATTTTGTTCATTTGACTTGTTTCTAATTTGAAATGCCCATTTTTGTGGGTCCAGAAAGGTGCGTCTTTAAAAGGCGATTTCTACGATACCCCACTTTTGCGCGTCGGACCGCGACTTTTTCCGGAAACGCTGAAAAACCGCAATTTTCAGGAGAAACGAGACGTACATCCTCCCCCTCTGCCGCCCACCCACCCAACTGACAGCCAGCCAGCAGACAAGCACAGAGAGTTCCGTGGGTCTGTCTGTGATGTCATAAAGGGCCTGCTGATCAATGGCCAGCTCTCTGATTGGCTGCTGTGTTTGATTGACAGATTGAATCTGGCAGCTGATTGGCTGTCTACCCTAAAGTGCATTACACACCCCTGATGGTACCACTGGCTAAGACTCCACCTCAGCTCATTGATTAATTATAAATTTAGAACAAATGATGGATGAAAGCAGGCAGGCCGGCCATTTTTTTCACGCTCATTGGACTTGTTTAATGCAATGCACCTGTGTATATTCACATGCATTCACTTCATGCTGTAACCACTGTGCATAAAAATTTGGAAACATGGCATACAGTGTATCATTTGCTGTCTAAGTCATGTTTCCCATATTTTCCATTGCAAGATACAAGCCGGTTTGAGTGTTTGGGGCACATTTTAGCTAAAATCATCCTACGGGGCCTAAATGCTTATGCTAAAGCCTGCCTATTTTGAATGGCGTAGTGGTCACTGCAACCTCCAAAAAAATCAGGACTTACTACCCCAATAACCTGCTAACTCACCCCTGAAATACTTACTTATTCACACTATTTTGTTCATTTGACTTGTTTCTAATTTGAAATGCCCATTTTTGTGGGGCCAGAAAGGTGCGTCTTTAAAAGGCGATTTCTACGATACCCCACTTTTGCGCGTCGGACCGCGACTTTTTCCGGAAACGCTGAAAAACCGCAATTTTCAGGAGAAACGAGACGTACATCCTCCCCCTCTGCCGCCCACCCACCCAACTGACAGCCAGCCAGCAGACAAGCACAGAGAGTTCCGTGGGTCTGTCTGTGATGTCATAAAGGGCCTGCTGATCAATGGCCAGCTCTCTGATTGGCTGCTGTGTTTGATTGACAGATTGAATCTGGCAGCTGATTGGCTGTCTACCCTAAAGTGCATTACACACCCCTGATGGTACCACTGGCTAAGACTCCACCTCAGCTCATTGATTAATTATAAATTTAGAACAAATGATGGATGAAAGCAGGCAGGCCGGCCATTTTTTTCACGCTCATTGGACTTGTTTAATGCAATGCACCTTTGTATATTCACATGCATTCGCTTCATGCTGTAACCACTGTGCATAAAAATTTGGAAACATGGCATACAGTGTATCATTTGCTGTCTAAGTCATGTTTCCCATATTTTCCATTGCAAGATACAAGCCGGTTTGAGTGTTTGGGGCACATTTTAGCTAAAATCATCCTACGGGGCCTAACTGCTTATGCCAAAGCCTGCCTATTTTGAATGGCGTAGTGGTCAATGCAACCTCCAAAAAAATCAGGACTTACTACCCCAATAACCTGCTAACTCACCCCTGAAATACTTACTTATTCACACTATTTTGTTCATTTGACTTGTTTCTAATTTGAAATGCCCATTTTTGTGGGGCCAGAAAGGTGCGTCTTTAAAAGGCGATTTCTACGATACCCCACTTTTGCGCGTCGGACCGCGACTTTTTCCGGAAACGCCGAAAAACCGCAATTTTCAGGAGAAACGAGACGTACATCCTCCCCCTCTGCCGCCCACCCACCCAACTGACAGCCAGCCAGCAGACAAGCACAGAGAGTTCCGTGGGTCTGTCTGTGATGTCATAAAGGGCCTGCTGATCAATGGCCAGCTCTCTGATTGGCTGCTGTGTTTGATTGACAGATTGAATCTGGCAGCTGATTGGCTGTCTACCCTAAAGTGCATTACACACCCCTGATGGTACCACTGGCTAAGACTCCACCTCAGCTCATTGATTAATTATAAATTTAGAACAAATGATGGATGAAAGCAGGCAGGCCGGCCATTTTTTTCACGCTCATTGGACTTGTTTAATGCAATGCACCTTTGTATATTCACATGCATTCGCTTCATGCTGTAACCACTGTGCATAAAAATTTGGAAACATGGCATACAGTGTATCATTTGCTGTCTAAGTCATGTTTCCCATATTTTCCATTGCAAGATACAAGCCGGTTTGA